>NW_006780020.1:53891-67617 GCF_000442215.2 Lipotes vexillifer
AAAAAAAAAAAAAAAAAAAAAAGTATTACATGTCACGAGAGGCTCCAGACTGTAAACCCACCCTTTCATTAAGGATGTGAAAAAAAATGGATGTACAGAAAGATAGGAATGTCTCATTCAAGTAGCACAGCTATTTAGTAGTAGAAACGAGAAGGATTCTCTGGCACCCTGGCTCCCCCCTACACAATAACCTCTTTATTCTCTTTGTCAAAGCCAGTTTAGGTTTACTTTTTCCTTTTCAGCTTGATTATCTGACATGTAGACCAGAAGGAAAATGTTTTGTATTATTATACTCACTTTGCTTAAATGTACCCTATTTTATCGCCCCTCCAAAACAAATGTCACAAATAAGTGTTAAAAGAATTCTGGAGGGCTTCCCTGGTGGCGCAGTGGTTGAGAGTCCGCCTGCCGATGCAGGGAACACGGGTTCGTGCCCTGGTCCGGGAAGATCCCACATGCCGAGGAGCGGCTGGGCCCATGAGCCATGGCCGCTGAGCCTGCGCATCCGGAGCCTGTGCTCCGCAACGGGAGAGGCCACAGCAGTGAGAGGCCTGCGTAGTGCAAAAAAAAAAAAAGAAAGAAAGAAAGAAAAAGAATTCTGGAGAGGGTGTGGAGAATGTTGGTGGGAATGTAAATTGATACAGCCACTATGGAGAACAGTATGGAGGTTCCTTAAAAAACTAGAAATAGAACTACCATACGACCCAGCAATCCCACTACTGAGCATATACCCTGAGAAAACCATAATTCAAAAAGAGTCATGTGCCACAATGTTCATTGCAGCTCTATTTACAATAGCCAGGACATGGAAGCAACCTAAGTGTCCATCAACAGATGAACAGAATTCTAAAGATTTTTAACAGTTAAATCCCTTGGAGATAATCATTGAGGAAAGAAGGAAGGAAATTGAAGATTCAGCAGTACGTGTAGAAAACAAAGAAAAAGCTCCTCATGTATCGGTGACTAAGGAAATAATCTCCTGCAAGTTTATAGTCTAGGCAGTTCATGAGAGCAGAAGCTCACCATCCTTATTGCTCCTCTGTTGAGTTGAATCATGACTGGAAGTAAACCAGGTGCTTAGATTAGATGGCATGAGCCTTTCTAATGCAACGTATTTCCCAGCACTTACTATAAATTGTTGAGCTCCATGTCAGGGGGAACAAGATTCCTATTCACTAGGAGTTCACCATGTGGTTAAGGGTGTAAGAATTTTACACATGAAATAGACTTTGTGACAATATATGCAAATATACTAAACTAAGAGCTGGACTAGGGTGTGTGGGCAAGTACAGGAAATGTGCTGTGGACCAGGAAAGAGGGTGGTAGTCCGTGCTGGGTGGAATTGGAATTGGAGGTCATCCTCATTGATGGGGGTTGGGGGCACTTAAGCCCCAGGACAGAAAGGTGAGGAGAGCCCAGGGGAGGCAGAGGAGCCTGCAGGTGTCCGGGGCTTTATGCTCACATGCTCCTCAGGTGGGTGGGAGTTAGTGATCTCCATTCTCCCTGGCTCCAACATCTAGAGCTTTATGATCCTAAAGAGCATGAACAAGGTGCTGGAGCAGAATGACATGACCAAAGAGGCCCCCAAGGGATGCAGACTCTTGGAGTGGATGGTTCCTGCTTGTGGGGAGGGGATGGAATATTGGGGAGCTGAATGAAACAGCAGGGAAGGCCAAGAGCATGTGTGTTACTGTGCAGGGTCTGCTGTGGTCACCTGGAAAGATTCAGTGGCAGGAGTCTGTTCTTACCTACAAGGTTATGGTGGTTTTTTTTTGGGGGGGGGGTTGTTTTTTTAATTAATTATTTTTTTGGCTGTGCTGGGTCTTCGTTGCTGCGAGTGGGGGCTACTCTTTGTTGCAGTATATGGGCTTCTCATTGTGGTGGCTTCTCTTGTTGCAGAGCACGGACTCTAGGCACACGGGCTTCAGTAGTTGTGGCACACGGGCTGGGTAGTTGTGGCTCGTGGGCTCTAGAGTGCAGGCTCAGTAGTTGCGGCACACAGGCTTAGTTGCTCCACAGCATGTGGGATCTTCCTGGACCAGGGCTCAAACCCATGTCCCCTGCATTGACAGGCGGATTCTTAACCACTGCGCCACCAGGGAAGTCCCTACAAGGTTATGTTTTAAATGGTATTAATAATCTTAGATACTACCTTTTGTGTACTATTACACTCTGATAACAGATTCTAGCATGTGGGCTTCCTGGACCAGGGCTCAAACCCATGTCCCCTGCATTGACAGGCGGATTCTTAACCACTGCGCCACCAGGGAAGTCCCTACAAGGTTATGTTTTAAATGGTATTAATAATCTTAGATACTACCTTTTGTGTACTATTACACTCTGATAACAGATTCTGTCCTGGTTACTCATTAAACAAATCAAACTTTCACAGTCCTCCCCTGCCCCAAGTTTTAAAAAGATCATCTTGTTCACTGGTTCTCAACCTCCAATAATACATATACTGAGAATCATTATATGTATTCTATCAGACATCACGCACCTTTACCCCTAAATATTTCAACCTGTATGCCTTAAAGATATTGATATTCTTTTAGAAAAACACATTGCAAATTTTTAAACCAGGAAATTAACTTTGATACAAACTAAGGTTACTAATATGTAACCTACAGACCTTATTCAGATATGACAATTGTCCTACTAACGTCCTTTAAAAGCAAAAGAGGGCTTCCCTGGTGGCGCAGTGGTTGAGAGTCCGCCTGCCAATGCAGGGGACATGGGTTCGTGCCCCGGTCCGGGAGGATCCCACATACCGGGGAGCGGCTGGGCCCGTGGGCTGTGGCCGCTGAGGCTGCGCGTCCGGAGCCTGTGCTCCACAACGGGAGAGGCCACAGCAGTGAGAGGCCCGCGTACCACAAAAAAAAAAAAAAAAAAAAAAAAGAAAAAGAAAAAGAAAATCCTGAATCCTGAAATGCTTCCTTTTTATGAGAAATATTTTATAATTATTGTGAATGTAATTAAGTCCACTGAATTATACACATTAAAATGGCTAAAATGGCAAATTTTATGTCATATATACATATATTTACCACAATAAAAAGTCATTAGTGGGACTTCCCTTGTGGTCCAGTGGTTAAGACTCTGTGCTCCCAATGCATGGGGGCCAGGTTCGATCCCTGGTCAGGGAGCTAGATCCCTGCTGCATGCCGCAACTAAAGATCCCTCACACTGCAACTAAGACCCTGTGAAGCCTAAATAAATAAATAAATATTTAACAAATAAAAAGTCATTAGTAATATAAGCTGCTTATTTATAATTTCAAGACTATCAATTTAATGCCTTACTTGTACAATATAAGAGAAACCAAAGTCAAGGAATTCATAATACAGTAATGTGTGTTTTAATATGTAAATAATTATGCATGCGTACACAAATCGTAATACTGTGCTTAAATAATTGTACATACAATGTACATCGGTATGAATGTGACAGCCATAAATGCAGACAGATGCAGGTATGTTTCATGGCAACTCAAATACAATGAGTAACAACTCAGTAGGTGATATCTTTTCTGAAATGATCAATAGACTTTTTGTAACTATCCGATTATGTAAAAAGTCCAATCTTCCCTCAATTTACACAGTAATTGCATTCCTTGAAAACCCAATGATAACAACGTTGCAGAAAGTACTTTGGGTTGGTAACACAGAGTTAGGCTCTAGGCTCAGATCATGAAGAACAGGCTTTTCACCAAGACGAATGTCTGGTGAGATGATAAAATACCTAGTTTTATTTCAAATTTCATGGGGGAAAAAAAAGCAACCATCTCCTATTATACACCTTCCAAACCCAAGTTCTACAAAGAAAGCTACCTCTAATTCTTCTGATTCTGAATCCTGCCGCCTTATCCCTTGCCCTGATCTCACTCATGCTTTCCTTTCCCTTAGATTCCACGATCCATCCTTATAATCACTCTTTAAGCACATAGCATCAGTTTCTTTGCCTATCTCCACTTTCATTGAACTCCCCTGGCAAAAAGTCCAACCCTGGTTGAATCCAGCTTCCCTCTGACTCTGTGCCTGTACCCAGAGATTTTATTTCTGTGTTTCTAACATGCTTATATCCTATTTCTCAGGTTTTTGTTTTGGTTTGGGTTTGGTTTTTGATATGAAGCCTGAGAGGATCAGAGTTGAAGAAACACCTCTTGTGTTGAAGAAAGATCAGAGAAGCTGGGAAGAACAATTTGGGGCTATAGGGGTGCCAACAGAGCTGGGTGGACATGACCTAGCATCTCAGGAGCCCTCTGCAGGACTCCCTGCTGGCTTCTAAACCTCAACCAATAGTCCTTTTATCTGTGTTTCTTTATGATTTTCCCCCTGGTCCTCTCAATGACTATTCTAAACCATCCACAATGTTTTTACCTCCTGGACCTCTGCTTCTTATCAGAAAACCTCATCTCTCACTTTATCTAGAAAATTTAGGCATGAACCAACCACTCATCCCTCCTCCACCCAAATAACCTTGTTCTTACTTTCTTCCCACTACTCTGAGGATGAGGAGTCTTCCTTTTTGTCAAAGGCCAACCCCTTGACCTCTGCCTACTCTTGATCCCATCTCTTCTCAATGCCTCTGGCTATTTGCTTCATAATTACCCTCCTCCCATCATATTTTACCTATTACTTTCTATTACCCCAAGCATGCTCAAGTATCTTCCTTCCTGGCCATAACCATTCCTCTATTCTGTATCTCCTCTATCTACTAGTCTAGTCTTTATTGTTGTTTCTCTGCTGACCATCATTAAAGAGTAGTCTACACAAGCTATAGTGCAAACATTTCTCACCTTCTGTTCAATCACTCATTATTAGCCTCAATGGTTAGTCCAGTAATTGATCCTGAGGATGAGATCTGGCTTCTAAGGAGTTCATAATTGGATGGTAGAGGTGACATGTATACTATAGTAAATATTAGTCATCACTGAAGAGCTAAGTGACGCAGTGCCTGTTTCTTTTCCATCCTGACTGTTCCCTCTTTAGTCAGACATATTTTCTGGAGCCATATTCATCACACTGGCCTTGGGATTGGACCTTTATCTGGAGATCTTCATCCTCTTGGCTACCACTGCCATTTGCACAACCACTGGTGAGTCCATTGCATGTTTGGCTCAGTCACGCTACTTCTGCTGATCTCACCCCAACCTGCCATTAGCAACCTCAGTGTTAGCCTTGTCAGTGCCATGTAAGGATATCCTTTTATTTCCGTTGTGAGATTCAAGCACAGACCCAGAAACACAGGTAGAGCAAAGAAAACAGAATCCTCAGTATTTGGTGTGAGCACCTAATGATGTAGTGAATGGGATGGGGTAACGGTGACTGGGCCCAGCTATGTGTTTGGTACGCAGAGTGGCATTGGAACCCAGTGTATCATACACATGGGAGGTCAGGATAAAATAGCGGCTTAGACCTGAGACTGGCAAATCTAAGGCAGGGCCCAAATGAATACACGATGCCAGGGCACAGAATCAGGAAAGGAAAACTGGGGCAGTGGGCTGGTTGTAGGAGGAGATGTGTGGTAATAGTTCAAGCAGGCTTTCATGAACCAGATACTTTGGTGTAGCACCTCATGCATACTAACTTATGAAAATTAAACTATACCAGCTCAGTTGGAAAAATAAACAAAAAGTATAGCTGGAACAATAAAGATAGTACTGAAGCCATTTTAATACTTTGAGCACATGTTTCAGAGTAAGTGAAAGTTAAGGGCATAAATCTCCTATTTTCAGTATCCATCTTGTTTCCCCATGACACTGTCATGAAGGAAAGATCTTGTTGACTGAGACTCTGTGAGGCTAGAGTTGAAAGAGAAGTTTTTGTTGTTTGAACAACACTGCAGCAAAACACAAGTCAACGACTATATCTAGCTCTTAACTAATGAAACAATGAAATATTCTGACACTAGAGCAAAAACGGCTCTGCCCAGTTTTGTTTTGTTTTGTTTTTTGCGGTACACGGGCCTCTCACTGTTGTGGCCTCTCTCGTTGCGGAGCACAGGCTCCAGACGCGCAGGCTCAGCAGCCATGACTCACAGGCCCAGCCACTCCGTTGCATGTGGGATCTTCCTGGACCGGGGCACGAACCCGTGTCCCCTGCATCAGCAGGCGGACTCTCAACCACTGCGCCACCAGGGAAGCCCTCAGCTACTGTTTTGATAGAGATTTCCTTGAGTGACAGAAGCTCTCCCAGTCTTTTAAAACTGACTGTGCTGGGGGCCTCCTTCAACTCCTAGCCAGGCTTGCACCGGATCTGACCAAGGTGAAAGCTTAGCGTCTTCTCAGGTCTTTTCTAAGCATGTGTCTTACCCTGGTCATAAATATGGCTTTCTAAATTCCCCATTATATACGGTTGTTTTTGGATGTCTTAATTTCCCAGAGACACTTTCCCCAGATTTTGCCTTAGGCAGTCTGTTGTGTTTTGACAACACAAGAGTCTTTGCAAGTTTGGCTTGCAGTGTTTTCAAGCTTTTCCAGTCTGAGTTCAGAGTTAGATAAAACAGAGCTGCACCTAGTGTCAGTCCTTCAGGTAGCCCCCCAGACAGGTTAGAAGGGGCATACACAATAATTTGTGAACGTGGTCTGCTCTGCTCCCTCTGGAACTAGGGAAATGGTTCCACACTGGGGACATGAGCTACCCCTACTTTAAAAGTGGTGCCAATTTATGACTGGTGCTGCTTTAAAACTGCCACCACACAGCGAGAGGGTAAGGGAAGGGCAGTAAGATTGCCACAAAATCTTCCTGCCATTTTGTAGTGACTTTTTCTTGACTCCATGCTTGTTTGGTTGCTATAAACTTTTATAAAGCATTTTCCATAATTCTCACAAAATTGGTTCTGACAGTTTCTGCTCATTTTTCTTTCTTTTTTTAAAAACATCTTTACTGGAATATAATTGCTTTACAATGGTGTGTTAGTTACTGCTTTATAACAAAGTGAATCAGTTATACGTATACATATGTCCCCATTCTGCTCATTTTTCAATGTTTCTATTGGAGGATGAGAGTTTGGAGTGGCCTACTCCACCGTATTGTAGACATCATCGTTTTTATGATCTCCTCCTGATTTCTTTTTCTTTGAAGACTTTTTATATTCTTTGTCCTTTTTTCCCTAATAGTTTCCTGCTATCTTTTCCTTGTTGATTCACAGGAATTCTTTGAATAGTCTACCTACCAACTACTTGCTATTTTTTGTATTACTTCCTCACTTCATGTTCTGCCTACTCTCTTTCTGGAACTTCAAAGAAATGAATGTTGGCCTTCCTGGGTCCATGTCTTCTGAATTTTATTTCACAGTTTCTATCACTTTACCTCTTTTTAGTACATTTTAGGATAATTCATGGGCTTCATATTTCCATCCACTAAGGTCAGTTCTGTCCATTCTGCTATTTAGCCCATCTTCCAAGTATTCTGTTTCAACAAGTTAAATTTCCCTTTTCAATATCTTTGGGTAGATAGTATAGTGCAATATTAACAAACTGGAACTCAGAAGTCAGGACCCTGGCCCTGGAGCAGTCAGAGTTGTGGTGTGAGAATGAGAGGCAAGGAATGTAAGCCTGTAAAAACAGCTTGTGCTAACTAACATCGTGGACATGGTGTGAAAACTTGTTCTATAAAATCATAGACTGAGAAGCTTGGCTATTTGAAATGATATCAGTGAGAATGAAATAGCTCACTCTTGCCTGATGGCTCTGAGTCACACGGGTCACTAACAGAGAAACAGCCTCACTTTCCAACCCAGGTGCAGAGCTTCAGATAGGGGTCTTCAGACATAACATTCCACATTTAACTTTGAATTTCCAAGATAACAGGAACCCTGGGCCTGTTTCTTAGACCAGCCTGTATATTAACCCCTTTACACACTCTCTCTGTTTCACTTTGAACCGAACACAGTCTCACCTAAATTTTCCCTAAACTCCACACTTCCTCCAAATCCCATGGTAACTCTATCTCTTCCTCTATTTGGTGAGAAGCTGCACTTCTGCTTGAATGTCTCCCTTGCTGAAGCAAGTTGAATCAACCTAGCTTTGTGGGGCCATAGGTGTGTTCCTGGCTTCAAGAGGGGTCAGAAAGTGATGAAAAGTGGTGTTGCGTTCACTGAGTAGAAAAAAATGGAGTCTGCAAGATGGCTGGACCAGGTGAATGACTATTGAGGAGACAAGAATGGAGACAGAGAGAGAAGAAGAGAGGGTGAAGAAGAAGGAAGGGTGAGAAGAAGACAGATAGTCTTTTAAGGAAATGGAAATGCAATTCCTGATCAAGAGTCTGTCTGATGGTGCCCTATAGACCTTTGAGACAGCTATGAGAAGTGGATCTGTTCTAATAATGTAGGTGTGGGGTATGGTATGGTGAAGTTGGTGCAGCCACAAGTGAAGAGAACCAGGCTTGAAACGCAGAAGTTTATTATAGTCACAGATCCCAAAGAGGAGGGCACTGCATGCCATGCAGGGCCACAGGGGGAAGCACCACTGTCAGTCAGAAGGCAGAAAGGAGCAAGAGGAAGGCCTAGGCCACAGACTTTATTGGGGTTTCTGCAGGAAAGGAAAGGCAGGGCAGGTAAACAACTTAGGATTGGCCGGTTTGAGTAATTCTGGTGCGCTTTGGGCTATTGAGGTGGTCTCTAATTGCCAAGTATCTGGCCCTGGGATGATTTAAGACAGAGGAAATATTGCCTTGGTGTGTGAGAGTTAGATAAGGAGGTGGCTGGTGTATAGACATGATTGGTTGGTCAGTTTATGACAGATGTGATTCGGAACAAGCACTTTGCCATCTCTCCCCAGTCTGCAAGGCCTCCAAATGCCAGAGCATCAAAGTACAGAAAATAGGAAAATATAGTTAATATACTTGACCCTGTGATAAATGCCTATCAAACTGACAATTACAGAATCTAAGAAAATGCAGAACAGGATCTAATTCCCTTACAGATTATATTAGTTTGCTAGGGCTGCCATAACAAAGTACCACAGACTGGGTGGCTTAAACAGCAAAAATTTATTTTCTCACAGTTCTGCAGGCTGGAAGCCCAAGACCAAGGTGTCAGCAGGGCTGATTTCTTCTGAGGCCTCTCCTTGGCTTATAGATGGGCAGTCTTCTCCCTGTGTCTTCCCATGGGCTTCCCTCTGCATCCTGATCTCCTCTTATAAAAACATCAGTCATATTGGATTAGGTCCCACCCTAGTAATCTCATTTTAACTTAATTACCATTTTAAGGAGCCTATGTCCAAATACAGTCACATTCTGAGGTACTGGGGGCGGTTAGACTTTAACAAATGAATGCGTGGGAGAAGAGAATGCAATTAATCTTATAGCACAGGTAAAGTTAGTTATGCATCTTATGGATTTCCAAGTCATGGGTTCCTGTGGAAAAAATAATCTAAAGTGGATGTCATGTAGCAAAAAGAAATAGAATTACAAACTGAACATATAGGGCCTGAGGGTGAGGGAAGGCAGGTGGGACAGCGCCTTTGGGTGGCTGGATCACAGAGGTTTTCAACAAAGAGTTAATGAGAAAGCATCTGCTGCTCTCAGGACTCAGGCACCTTGACTTCTGGACTATCAGAAAATAAAGTGAAGCACCAGCATTCTAATTTGAATTTTCTCCAATCTGAAATATCCAGTGTTTAGTTTGACAATTTGGCCTTTGAGTGTGATCTAGGAATGCAGGTCCACTCAAGGACCAACTTCTCTCAAGCTGGGGGTGCCCTAGAACCAGAAAGCATCATTATCCATGTCCTGGGAGCCTTGGAAGAGCCCTCATAGAAAAGCAGAAGCTCCTCTGACAGAAAAAGCTGGCTGGGTCAGGGATGCAATGTGGAACTCGGGGACTGAACAACACTCACCTGAATCCTCCAGAGCTAGTCAAATAATGCTGCCCCATTAACCTCACCCACATCTCCATCAACCCATCAATGCAATGGCATCTCATTCAAACAACTTGGTTCACCAAAATCCAACTTGGAGGTTAGAAGGAGTACTCTTCGGGCTGAGTTTGGGGTAATGTTAAAAAAATCTCTCTCCTGCAACAAAGCACATGTTTTTCTCCCAAGGTTTGCCTTCGTGAAGCAGAACAAGCTGTAGCATATCTTTTAGGAAATGGTGATTTCAGTACTAGGAAAAAGTGGGTTCTAGTGAGTTTCAGAGGTAGAAATTTTTTCACGTATACACCAATGCCTGACTCAGTTATATGGGAGTAAGAAATGCTCCCAGGTATGTCAAAGGCCCCAGGACCAACATCACTCTGCAGAGAAGGAGCTTTATCTTCTCATTTTGAGAGATTCATTTTAAAATGGTCATCCATACTTAAAGAAGCTTTCTTCCTGACAGGGCATGGTTTTTCAGTTCTAAAACCTAGCATTAATGAGCAATCACTCTGCACCATAACACACATCTTCCATCTGAGGAAAAGAATAGCTCTTTCCTGCATCCCTGAAATTATTCTAGTATAGTTTATCACTTACTGGGCCCTGGTTACCCAAGTGGTTCAGTCTGTTCTAATGGGACATTGTGCATTGAAGGTAGTTACTCACCTCATGTTTACTAGTGGTTTTCAAGTGGAAATCATCTCCAAACTTTGCTACTTGTTGTTAAACTGTTCAAGTTGTTAGATTCTATTCTCAACTGTCCTGGCTCCTGCTTCCTAATCCATATCTTGTACCAACAAATGCTCACCACAAACAAGGTCAGTATTTGTCTAGAATCTCTAGAAAACAGGAAATCAGGATGTTATGGTTTTTTAATGTTTTTATTTTTTACCAAAGTAATAAATTTTAATGTACGGGACTAAATGCAGCTTAATATTACATCTGCTTGGCATCTTTCATGTATGTATCACTCATCCTCTTTTCAAAGTGACTTCGTCACACCCAGAGGAGGTAGGTAGATGCCATGAGCACCAAGGTCCCCATTTTTCAAAGAGAAAAATACAGAGTTGAGACAAAATAATTTACCACAGTATATATAGTGAATCATTGACAAGGTCAGAAACAGAATCTAGGACAATCTAGATACTTTATGCTGCTCCATCCACCAGCTTTCAATCCTCTCCCTTTATCCTCTCAAAGCTCAAAAATATCACAAACTACCCACAAAACTGAGTACTCTGAGTAATACTAGCCATGTGAAATTCTCCACTTTTCCCTGTTCTCTGCCTAGCTTAAGGGGAATATGAGGGCACATCAAATATTTTCTTTTCCTTTCACAAGAAGAAGCCATTCTTTACCTGTTGAACCATTGTTATACCCAAGGAACCACTCTCAGCTCTTTTCTAAGCTAGCCTGAAATCAGTCAATACTAACATCATGACTTCCACAGGATTATATTACAATATGATTAAGATTCCACAGGTGGAACTAAAAGAAATAAATTAATTTAATTTAATTTTAATTTTAAATATTTCTCCCTAGGAAACAGGTAAAACAAGAAATAAAATTGTTGAGTGCTACCACCTGGAACAGAGACCACCCACCCCAAACTTGGTCAATGGATGACCACCAATCAAGACACCTAAGAAAAGAAGAGCTGTGGTCACATGAACTCACAGGGAGGAGGATCTCTGGCTAAAAGTTTCAGTGTTTCGGGAGAGTGCGGCTGCTTTGAGATGACAGATGCCCCCAAGAGGCATATGTGCTCTATTTTGTGACACTGAGTCAGTTACTAAGCCTGTATGTCAATATCAGCACCATGAGGAAGAGGAGCCTCTGAAAAATGCACCCCAATTCATTATAGTCACCAGAGTGTGTACTCTGTGCAGCCATAAGGTTAACCAAAAATAAAGCAAGCGTTTATTAACAAACACCCACATCATTCATTCAGTCCACAAACATTACTGAGTGGCTAAGACAGTCCAGGCACAGGAAATGCTAAAATGAATGAAATCTCAACACAAAGAACTGACAATGGACACTTTTAAGAAAACCAGAAAATCCCCTTGACTCGGAATTATCTGCTTTCCCCACTGGTCTGAGGCTGGAGCCTAGGTCCCTCCCTTTGGCGTTAGTACTGCCATGTCCAGGCCCCTCCTTCAAAGAGCAAACACCCAGGACAGGGACCCCATCAAGCTCACATCCTCAGCTTCAACGTGTTCATCAGTTTATCAGATTGATCTTTCCTGTGCCAGGAAAACCTTGACAGGGATATCATGAGGAGGGGGGAGTTTTTTCTTTTTAAAAAAAAATGAAGGGGGAAGTTAGATAGGGAAAGTGGTAGGAACCAGGGAGACCACAACTCTTAAAATAATATTCAAGGGTCACAAACAATGTTGACGTGCTGAATCTGCCTGAGACAAACTTGCATCAGACATCACGGGCTTCTGTTTCTTAGTCTGCCTTTTCCTAGACATCAGACTGAGTGGAATTTCCTTCTGCAGCTCCGATATGTACAGATGACTGTATCACACTGGCCTCAGATACATAAGTTAACAGCAAAACAGCAATTTTTCTCTAGCTAGCCTGTAATTACAAATGTACACATTTATCAACTGGGCAAAATTTACAACTAGCTGGTGTCCCTTCAACACTGCAGAACGGGATTAAAAGGAGACAGAATAAAGATCCCAGCCTTCACAAGCACAGCCTGGAGCAGAAGGCAGGACTCAGGCAAAATACGCATGACAGAAAATGGCCACGGTCAGCAGGATAATGCCATTGATGTTCACTATCGTCCTCCACAAAGGCTTCTCCGAGGTGTCTGTCATCTTCAGCTTCATGGCTGCCTCCTCTTCCTTTGTCATTTTGGGGCCCTTCTGCTGGTCCAGACCACAAAACAGGTCATAGGCCCGCCTGAAGCATCCTTTTTTCTCCTCAGGAACTTCTGTGTCAGGGGAAAAGCATAAAAGGATTGTTGGATACAGAAGCAGGAGGCACCAGAAAAGGTTTCCAGGGGAGAAGCCATTCCATGAAACATCTTCCATTTTGCAGACATTTCCCAGTTTTCTTGTTTGCAGGAATGAAAATGGTACAAATTTATGTTTGTATAAACATAATTATAAGATGATGTTAATAGGTGGATTCTACATCCTTATGATCAGCTTGCCTACGTTTTATCTCTGTTGGGCGCAATATAAATACATTTTGATTTAGAACAGTCAGAATCAAACAGGAAATAACAGTTTATGAGAGAGAAATGTTAACAATTGGCTGGGGACTGTGACGTATGAAGAACATGGAAAACCCACCTCCCAAACACAGAAACTCATGTCTGTTTGCTACATCACTGAAAAGCAATGAGATTGGCATGACTCAGGAGTGCACTGGCTACACCTGAAAACTCCAAGGCTTCACAACAGATCCAGCCATGTGGTAAGGATTGGTCTGAATAGTCCCTGATACAAGGCAGCAGTAATCAACACTTCCAGGGCTTAAGATCTGATACTGCTGAGTCGAACCATTCAACTGACCTTGCCATTCAAAGTGGATGCCCACCAAGGGAACTAATTCTGTCCGCTGAGCCCAGGTGTGGCATTAGAGGTAGGCAGACCTGGGTTAGAATCTCAGGTTTGTGACTCACTAGATACAAAATCAAGCCCACTGTGTTTTCAGCACCATGGTCAGAGACCACTGCTCTCCTCTCTCCCAGTTCTAAGAATCACAGACTTACTGAATTGGAAAGAACCTCAGTGGTCAAGCACATACATGTGTCAGAAGTGGAACCAAAACCCAGCTTTATGGCCTTCTTTTTTTTTTTTTTTTTTTTTTTTTTTTTTTTTTTTTTTTTTTTTTTTTTTTTTT
>NW_006780020.1:67627-76191 GCF_000442215.2 Lipotes vexillifer
GAATTTTATTTTATTTATTTTTTCATACAGCAGGTTCTTATTAGTTATCCACTTTATACATATTAGTGTATATATGTCAATCCACTTTATGGCCTTCTTAATTCACCTCTCATATTCAAGTATATGTAAAGTTGGATAAATAACACCTTCTTCATTAGTAACATTTCCTGAGAGAGTGCCCAGTGTGTAGTAGGGGTTAGGAAGTGTTAGTCCCCTTCCATTCCCTCTCTTTTCTCTCACACACATAAAAAAGATAGACAAACCTCCTTGTACCCCTCCACTTCAGTAAACTCTACCAAAATAGGAGAATAGGGAGGGATTAGCAAGGAGTTGGGCTCACTGACCAGCCCAAGTGAGAAATGTCTGGTTATCTGGGTCAATAAAAATTTGGGTGGCCTTGAGAAAGTCTTTATGTCTCATTTCCCTCATCTGTAAAATTGGAAGACTTATACTTGCATTATATGTCTTATAAGTAGGATGTGGTGCTAAAATGTATCACTAAAGTATTCATAATTAAAATACGTTATGATCGTATCAATATCAGTCATGATGACAATGGTGCTGGTGGTGATGATATAGGGATGATGATGATGCAGCTGCAAGTTTCCTCGTGCTGCCATTTCTCAGAGAATGTTGAGGGTCACACCTATTGCCTGCAAAAGCCCTCAAGAGATCTTCATTTATTGAACTTTAATAGGGAAGAGTGTTCAGTCTGATTTCACCATGAGTTCATCAAGAAACAACAGAATTCAAGTGCTGCCAGGAACCTCAGAAGTCACTAAGCCAGTTCTCTAGTCAGTGTAGGAGTCTCCTCTGTGGCATCCCTGTTAGATGCATACTTGCTGCCCACCCCTTTCCAGATAAACACAGTTAGAAAACTCTTCCTTAAGTATCAGTAATGACGGTGATAACTATAGCCAATTCTTATAGTGGAGGATTATCTTATTCAATGTTTCCAACAGTGCTATGAAGTGTAGCCTATCATTTAGAATACTTTTGTGAGGAACTTGACCTTTAGAAAAATGGACTCTCTTGCCCAGAGTAGTAAGTAGAGAATTCAGGATTCAATCTCAGTTCTCCCCGAATCCAAATACCACACTGTTTCTGCACTATCCTGCCTCCATACTTCAAGTTAAATTGGAAGAGTTCTTTCCACCCATCTGTCTTAAGGCTTCCCTGTGGTGCAGAGCTAATCTCTTCCATATTTTGAATTAAAACATTCAAAATACACCTCATCCATGTTCCTTTCAAATCTGTGATATTCTCACTCAATGTGGAGACATTTTGGGGGGTGGGAGAAGTAGGGGGCATGTTCACACCTGCCTGCCCCAAGGAAGCAGGAAGGGGCAGCCTTTTTCAATACCATGGCCAGCTGCCTATGGCTCTAGGTTCCTTCCAGCACTTGCAGGGTCACATTTCAGAACTGAGAGGTCTTTAGAGATCTCAGAGCAGACTACATCAGAGCTGGGACCATAGGCAAAGCCTCTCCCTTCCTGGGCCTCAATTTCCATGTCTGTAAAATGAGGTGATAAGACCAAACAATCTCTAGGGCCCTTTCCAGAGCTAGTTCTATGAGTTTCCTGATGGCCAGATTCAGACCTTGTTGTGCAGCATCCATGCTCCCCTCCAGATGGAGTGATGAGACCTCCAGCCCAGTACCAGGTAAAACACATATGACCTTGTGCTACCACACCTCTGCACACCGCACATCACCACAACCATCTTCCATGTGTGCACCCCTCCCATCTAGGGAGGAAAAGCTGCAACACAGAAATTGAGGAAAGCATTGCTCCATGATCAGGATAAGTCTCTTGGCATTGCCTAAGCATTATCTTACTAGACTTCCAGGGAAATTTGATTTTTTAAATATGATGTGGTAAGCCGGTAAGACACAAGACCCTACGAGCCTCTATCCCATCCCCCTGATGTCACTAGAACTGACCATAGCTTTGGTTCCAACTTCTTTCAGTTCACAGGCTATGTCGGAAGAGCCCTGAGCCTTCCCTTGTCCCTAGCCAAGCCCCAAACCACGTCAGGGTGGCACGTATCTCACCCATGCTTACTCATTGAGCACTAAAAACCAGGGACTGAAGAGCTGGGACGATTTGGCATCCCCCTCCTCCCCTTGACCAGATCTTGAGTAAACTGCTCAAAACCCACTTATCCATCTCACCCCACACCCAACTCCTCACTCTCCTCTAGTATAAAGATCTGAGCTTTGATGAGGCACTTAGTGAAGGCTTCAGTAAGGTGGTCTTGCTATTGAAGGAGTAACTCTTTAGGGCTTGGGAATAGGCTCTGAGCCACAAATCACCTATTTCAATGGTCTCCTCTGAGACTTCTTGAATGTCCTCCTCTCCTGCATCCAGGTCAATACGCTCCTCTTTGCTGTTACGCAGGCTCCAGCACAGGCGGTAGAGCTGTGGAGAAAGCAGAACAGGTTAGCAGAAAGATCCAAACAGTGTCTTGGGCCAAGAAGTTGGGAGAACAAAGAAATGTACATCAAGAAAGGAAAAGGAATGTGGCTCTCAATACTATCAAGAACACAGATAACAGTTCCCATCCACAGCACTATCTCTAAATATGTTGGGAATGTGGATATAAATCTTACACACGTGCACACCAGCCCCTATGCTATGTGCATATTCAGAGGCTATGAAACTGCCTTGAACATAGAAATGTTTTGAATGAATGACCTCCTGTTACATATGATAAGTGAATTTGTTCCATTTAGCACTTGTGCTGGGAAACAAGGCTAGACACCCACTTATCTAGACCAGCAGTGTAAGATCAGGTTTTTTGTACTATATTATGGGGGAAGAATTGTAGACTCATAAGCCATTTAGAACAGGGAACAGCTGGAGGTGCAGTTTCTATTGACGTAAAACCAGAAACTACTTTACTTCAAGAGGAAGCATGGAATTAAATGTGTTTGGGGCTACAATACTTTCAAAAACTGAGACATCAAGAAGCAATTAATACAACATAAAGTGAGCCTGTGACAGATTTGGCCACTAACCATGATGGCGGTTCTGCTGCTATAAAAGCAATCTTTGTTTGACATTAAGGTTGGTCACAGTTTTGAAAATTTGGCAGTGAGACTGAAGGTCTCTCAGGGATTCCGTAAGCCCCTGTATTTGTGCACACACCAGAAAGGGATAAACAAAACCCTTTCTCTTTCTCTACAGACAAATGCGATCTTGGGTTAACTCTCTAGCTCTGTTCCTTGGAAAACTGAAAAGGATAGAATGTCAGCTGTGCTGGGTTATCAGACTATATTGCTTATGGTAAAAATGACCCATAACTGGTAATCTTCATCTGCATTGGGAGGGCTGCGAACCTACCCTAAACCAAGGGTGACATCTAGAGCTAAAGAAGAGTACTTGTGATTTTTAAAGTCTTGAATCAATTAGACTTTGATACTATTTGAAATTTCTTAAATTCTATGGGCAACTGTTTGGAGGCTTAATTGGGAAAAAATAAAGGGTAAATCATACTTCAGATTTCCCTCAACGTGGTGATTTTTATAACTAGGTATGTCCCTTGCTGGGACCCCTGGAAGCTATGACCAGGAGACTGTTACAAGAAATATGTGTTGCTATCTGGGCCATAAGCATCCAAGCCAGGGTGACCCCTGTGTCTGCCCATGTGATCTCATTCCCTTGTACCGAGATGTCACTTGGGGAGCAGGATCCAGAGAATAGCCCCTGGAGTGAAATAAGGCCTGCTGTGAGGACTCCTGCTGGAAGTCACACTCTTAACACTGCTCTACTGGGAAACCGTGTTTTCTGTCCTGTATCCTTCTACATGACACCAAAAGCAAGGATGGCCTATTTTAGTCATGTGAGTTTGTGACGTCTGATTGAGCCAAAGGCAACCAAGATGGGTGTTGTGGCATGAACATGAAACCAGGGCAGGACAGATCCCCCAGATGGATACTCACATGCACATCTGGAATGGGCTCGGTGAAGAGGGAGACAGCCAGGATGATGATGAGAGAAATGACAAAGAGGATGATGGCAAAGTACAAGTAGTGTACACCACAGATAACTGTGGGACAGTTGCTGGGCTCCATGCAGCTCCCAGTTCCATAGGCAAACTCAGCAATCATACGGGACACCCCAATCACAAATCCAATGATCAGTCCCCAAAAGGCTCCCTGTGAAAGAAAAACCTGGGTTAAGAAACACTGTATACAGAAAACAGCTGCACATTCACTGTGGGGACAGAGGCAAAAGAATAACAGTGAGAGAAATGAGAGCTCCCGGCTATCTAAAACGGAAACAGTGGAGTTCAGAATACGGCTAGGAATGTTACATCAGGTCTTCAGTGGCTGCGTTTACCACGTTTCAGCAATGTGATTTTACGTAAGTCATAAAACAAGGATTCACAAGATAATGGAGTAAAGTGTCTAATAACTGGTTAGAATAGCAGCCCAAGGCCTTAATTCCCTTTAACTTTAAAAATAATTTGAATTTCTCTACCTGCAGCTACTTTTACCATCAGCCTCCAGATTTAGGCACATTCAGATGTACAGCAATTACTTGTGAAGTAATTTGTATTCCTTGAAGACATGGAAAAAGAAATTGCGTCTTTTGGGGACAGAGGAGAAAGGAATTTTCCATCACCCCCTTTTATAGATCCAAAGTCACTGTTTTTAATTTGAGAACATAAAATTATACTGTGTGTTTTTACATTAAATTTCGGGTTTACATATTAGAATTACGGAAAGCCCTCAAGAGACTAGTAACATTGGGGGACAATTTTTCAGGTTTTTTAAAAAACCCTTTCTTTCCTCCCTCCCTCCCTCTCTTCCTTCCTCCCTCCTTTCCTTCCTTTCTTCCTTCCTTCTTTCCTTCCTTTCAGTCAGTTCTCACCTAGAGAACAAGGTCTGAGTCTACAGGTCATATTTTAAGAGGACCAATGACAAAGCAGAGTGAGCACATAGAAGGGTGGCCAAAAGGAGCCTTCGTGATTTTGTCAAGTGTTGGTCTGAACAGCTCCTTTGCTAGCCATCTGTACTCTGACACTGTATATTACAGGCGTGCTAAATTACCAGCTATTCTTTAAACGTGTCATGTATGTTCATGTCCTGTCTCTTTGCACAGGTCATTCTCTCTACCTAGGAGGGCACAGGTTCATCCCTTCCTAGGAATCTTGCCCTAGCTGGAAGGTCTCCTCTCCTTCTGCCTAGACAGAACTGGGTGGGTGCATCCTCCTTGCTGTGGCTGCAGCACTGTGGACACACCTCCACACCAGCACCGACCACACTGCTGTGTAATCATGCATTCACTCCTGTCTCCCCATCTGAACCGGGAGCTTGCCCAGAGAAGGAACCAGGATTCATTCCCTGTGTGTTGCTAATGCCTAGCCCTATGCTGGCATCTGGAAGTGTCTGCTGGATGAATAAATGAATAAGGAAGAAGAAAAAGATGTTCCGTTTGTCCCTCATACAGTTTTTCAGTAAAAAAATTATTTCTTAACTTTAGTTTGTGTAAATAGTATTGATAAAACTCACTTAAGTTTTCCTTTTCTTTTGGCAATTAGTCTGCTCTTATTCCTTTAGTCTCTATTCTCAAGAGGCTCTTGAAAAATCTGGGGGACTTCCTTGGTGGTCCAGTGGGTAGGAATCCACGCTCCCAATGCAGGGGGCCTGGGTTCTATCCCTAGTGGGGGAACTAGATCCCACATGCATGCCGCAATTACAAGTTTGCATGCCGCAACGAAGATCCCGCATGCTGCAACTAAAACGCAGCAACAGCCTAAATTAATTAATTAATTAAAAGTTAAAAAAAAAAGTTAGTGTAGCTTAAAATTTATTAAAAAGAAAAAAAGAAAAATCTGGGATCCTTTGAAATTTTCCTCAAGACTTGGTCACCCCTCAGCAAACAGAGTGCGAGACGAGTCCTGAGAATCACTTTGCAGTCTGTGTGCTACTCTCCAGAGACTCTGGGCCAGGGCTTCTCACCCTCAGCACTGTGACATTTGGGCTAGATAATTTTTTGTTGGGGGAAGGGGGGTAGGAGGGTGTCTTGTGCATTGTAGAATGTTGGTCTCTACACACTAGATACCAGTAACATTCCCCAAATCATAACAATCGAAAGTGCTCCCAAATGGGAATTCCCTGGCCGTGCAGTGGTTAGGATTCTGTGTTCTCACTGCAGAGGGCCCTAGTTTGATCCCTGATTGGGGAACTTTAAAAATCCCACAAGCTGCACGGCATGGCTAAGAAAAAAAATGTTCCAAAATAATGAAATAAGGGCTTCCCTGGTAGCCCAGTGGTTAAGAATCTGCCTGTCAATGCAGGGGACACGGGTTCAAGCCCTGGTCCAGGAAGATCCCACATGCCGCGGAGCAACTAAACCCGTGTGCCACAACTACTGAGCCTGCAAGCCACAACTACTGAAGCCCGCACACCTAGAGCCCATGCTCTGCAACAAGAGAAGCCACCACAATGAGAAAACTGTGCACCGCAACAAAGAGTAGCCCCCACTCACTGCAACTAGAGAAAACACACGTGCAGCAATGAAGACCCAACACAGCCAAAAATAAATAAATAAAATAAATAAATGTTTTTTTAAAATAATGAAATAAGAGAACGTTGCATTTATGATGTGAAAGTTAGTCATCTCATTTCCTAATTAAAGAGATGAATTTAGTGCACCATTAAAAGAAATCTTCCCAATACAGTAGTTATTGGGTGTTTACATACCCAAAAAGCACTCCCTTTAATAACTTGGAATACCTCTGAAGTTAGTTGAAGAGTGGTTGTAAATAACTGCCAAATGAAGGAGAACAATGCTAACAAAATGTGTTTATTCCTTTCAGAGTGTCATAGACATGGACATAAAGATATATAGCTATATCTCCTACCAAGGAAACGAAAATAGTAGGATAAACTGAACCTTTCCTTAAGGAATTTTGAAATGTAGGTAATAATCTGGATTTGGGGTATCAACGCAATTTCTGTTTGACCAAAATTTTAAAATATGAAATATAATTTTAAAATTTTCACAGATACGAAAAAAAGATGTTCCAAGACATCACCAAATATCCCCTGGGAAAGGGAAAAATTACCCCCAGTTGAGAACCATGACAATCTATTCCAATTCTTAGCCTTACTTTTTTTTTTAATATTTATTTATTTATTTATTTGGCTGTGCTGGGTCTTAGTTGCGGCACGCGGGATCTAGTTCACTGACCAGGGGTCGAACCTGGGCCCCCTGCATTGGGAGCTTGGAGTCTTAACCGCTGGACCACCAGGGAAGTCCCTAGCCTTACTTTTTGAAAGCTCTGGTCCATTGCTGAACTGAGTCTGCTTGTGGCCCACTGCAATACCCAGCTGGGCTTCTAGCCACACTTTCCTTACCTGAATTTTAGAAATCTCCCAGTGAACCAGTTTCTGTCAATCCCTATTGAAATGTATTCCAAGATGTGTGTCAATTTCCCCAACTTGCCAAGATCACTTGCAGGTTTAATTCTGATCTCTCAAGGCCACTTATCCATGCACCCAGTTTTGTGTTCCCAGCAAATCTGGACTATGTTCCTAATGGCAAATGGCAAAGGAAGAGAGACACGTGTTGTGATTCACACACCTCAACTCTGGGTCACTGCAGTGAAGTGTTTCCCTGATATATATCTGTCTCTGTCCTATTGAGAGAAAGGGGTTGTCTAACCAAAAATACATCATTGTTTATATTGTTTCAGACAGTCAGCTACATAGTCAACACCCCTACCCCTTCCCAATCCTTCTCAGGCATAGAGATGGTTGGATACAGAGACACTGAGCAACATCCCAGTCAGAAGCCTTATCCAAAGGCATCCTTTTCGTGGTGCTTCAAAATCTGCAACACTGCCCCACTGATGGCCCAAATTCTTCAGTCTGGCTTTCAACGGGACCATGCCTAGTCTAACCTTAACCTGCCTTTCCAGCTGAGTCTTCCATTATCCACACACACAAACTCTCTCGACAGGTGAGATTCCTGACAGTCCCTCATCCCTATCCTGCTTGAGTATCACTACTTGATCCTTCACTGGGCCCTGAAAAGTGCTGGCTGGAGGGCTTCCCTGGTGGCGCAGTGGTTGAGAGTCCGCCTGCCGATGCAGGGGACACGGGTTCGTGCCCTGGTCTGGGAAGATCCCACATGCTGCGGGGCAGCGGGGCCCGTGAGCCATGGCCGCTGAGCCTGCGTGTCCGGAGCCTGTGCTCCGCAACGGGAGAGGCCACAACAGTGAGAGGCCCGCGTACCGCAAAAAAAAAAAAAAAAAAAAAAAAAAAAAAAGTGCTGGCTGGAAAATCTAGCTCACTGCCGAACCAAGGAGGTAGCCTGTGCTAGAACTTCCTCTGGAGCTGCTCACCCAGGGGCTACAAACTTCCCAGGGAGTGCCATGCAGTTGGGTCAAAATCACCAAGAGTGGATGGAAAACATACATCATTAGTTGGGAATTAATTTGGAACCTGCAGCAAAGAGAAGAGGGAAGTCTGAGAGAATGTGAACCCAGGAGAGTCCCATGGTCCCTGGAGGCTTTTCCATATAAACCCTCAGCAGCACATTCATTCCTGC
>NW_006780020.1:76201-80322 GCF_000442215.2 Lipotes vexillifer
TTCCTGCTTAAGATCTCTGGGAAGTAGAATCCCTCCCAGAGAATATACAAATCCAGATGGGAATTTCTGTTTCAGAATGATTTTTCTAGACATGTATGATACCTACCTGCTCATTGACTCTCTTGCAGAAAATAGCAAGCAGGAAGACAGCTGCAATGGGTGGTCCCAAGTAACTGGTGATGGACTGGATGTAATCAAAGAGCTGCCCACTTTGTGCTGACTGCACAATGGGGACCCAGGCAATGCTGATGCCAATGAGCACCAGCATGAACAACCTGAAATCAAAGCCCCCACAATAGGGTGTCAGTAAATGCCTCCACATGAATAAATATATATCACTGTATATATATATATATATATATATATATATGTGTGTGTGTGTGTGTGTGTGTGTGTGTGTGTGTGTGTGTAACTAGCAAATATAGATGTACACATACAGATAGATAGATAGATATAAAGTTTTATATGACCACAGCAAAGAAAAATAATTAGCAAATTCACTGAGACTCTTTTCTTCTGTATTCTGCTTCTTCAGGAAAATCTTATTCGCCTGTAAGTAAAACGCACTTGATTTTCAGTAGTAAAGTAGACCCAGTAACAACCAGGAGAGAATCACACTTTGAGAGGCAGTGGAGTATAGGAACAGAGGTACGGACCTTGGAGCCAGCTCTCCTTTTTTTTCCTTTGGCCACGCCACGTGGCTTGCAGATCTTAGTTCCCCAACCAGGGATTGAACCTGCGCCCTTGGCAGCGAGAGCACAGAGTCCTAACCACTGGATCACCAGGGAATTCCCTAGCTTTCCTCCTTTTGAGTTTCACTTCAAGTCCTGAACAGATTGGAGGGTTCCTTATAACCTCTGGATTTAAATAGAAGGAAGGCTGTGATTCTCTTATCTCTCTTACCTGAATTTAAGGCAAGAGTCTTAAGCTAACCTTTGCAGGGCAGTGTTTTCACTCATATATTTCTCCCTCTAAAATGCCCTTCCCACTGCCTCCCATTTACCCAACTCCTATCCACCACTTTGGATGCAGCTCCCCCAGGAGCCTTCCTCAGCTACTGCATCGTACACTCATCTTTCCCTTCTCTGAGCCCTTGATTGCTCTTACAGGTGCCACAGCAAAGTTTGGAATTGTTTCATGTCATTGTAAGTTCATCTAGGACAGGGACAAACCCCTGGGCAGAAGTCATTGGATGCACAAAAAAAATGTGAGCCCCAGCATAATCTCAGGGCCAAGAGGTCCAGCCCTGAGCAAAGCAACAAAATGGTTTTCTTCCCATGTTGCATCTTGAGCCTTATAAATAGCAGAAAAACACCAGTAAACTTCTTTCTAAGGAAAACCCAGTCAGGGTAACCGTGCTGCTCTGGTGAAGCAGAGTGGTGGACTCTGGCCCAGTGGTCAGACCTCCCATGGGTGCCAGGTGTCTCATCTCCTGAAAGTGGCCTGCCATTTTCCTTTCCTTCCTTTGCCCTAATCTTGCTCATGAGATTTACGAGGTGGCAGCATTCCCTGGGAACCTTTCCCTTGACAGACATCCCAGGGACTTTTTCCACCTCCCCTGAGGAGGTTGGCCTGCCTTAGCCCCATGGAGAGACACAGCAGAGCTTCCGCTAATCCTCTATCCAGAGCATCTGCTCCATGATAATCGGGATAATGGGCACACCTGACCCACGGATTAATGCTTACTGCATTCAGTATCCTGTTGTGCCCATTACAAGCGTGCACATAGCCTGGTATTTTAGACTTTACAAAGCATGTTCACAAGCGTAATATCACCAAACCCTCACAATGGTCCTGAAAAATGTTACAGCAAAGGGTCGAGGTATTGGAGGCACCTGGGCCTAAAAGAAGTCCAGTGAGGAGAGCTGCAGTGTGGAGGGCTGAGAAAGAAAGCGTGGGACAGTATAAAGGGCCTTGGACAAGGACTCAGTTGGCCATGGGTTCCAGTCCTGCCTCTGCTTCCTGATTTGGGCAGGACAAGCCTCATCTTGTTTATTGATAAACTGAGGTTAGATTAAATGATCTCTGATGTCATTTCCTGCTTCAGAAGGACATTGTTTGATGATCTCCAATTTAAAGTTAAATGCCACTGAAAGCAAATATAACTTGCCACAGAGGTTACTCCCATTCTACCCAGCATGTACCAATCTTCCCCAGCTTGAGGGAAACTCTCTGATCATTCAAGCTTTCTATGGTGCATGAGAGGGGGAGCTGAACTTACCTTCCTGCAATCATGAGCTCTTTCTCAGATGCCCTCTTCCGGATCTTGGTGTAGATGTCCATAGTGAAGAGGGTGCTGGCGCTGTTGAAGATGGAGGTCAGGGAGCTCATGAGAGAAGCCAACATGACTGACAGCATCAGGCCTCGAAGTCCTGAAAGAAAAGGAGGTTCTGAGTGGTACATGGAGAACCTCAGCTCTTTTGTGCTTGGAAAGTGTGAAGACTTAGAAAGTTTTTTGCCTTCTTAGACCACACCATATTCTCTGATTTACCTCTCCAGAAAGATTAGAACTTTTAAGGAATGGACTGTAGCTTAAAAATACACTGTAAGCCCACAGCAGTCAACAAAGAGCTAGGGACAAAATACACATGAGGTAAATGCTTTGCAGTTGGGTGATTGATGGTGGTGGCGGTGATGGTGGTGGTGGTGATTGTAGTGCGTGCGTGTGTGTGTGTGTGTGTGTGTGTGTACGTGTTTCCATCTGAGAGGACTTTTACAAGGTCTCTCACCCAAAAGATTAATGATAATGAAGAAATAGTTAAACTAGGATTCAAAAGACAAGGTTTCAAGAAAGTGAAAAGACAGCCCATAGAATGGAAGAAAATATTTGCATATATCTAATAAGGGTCTATTATACAGAATATATAAGAAATTCCTACAACTCTATAATAAAGAGACAACCTAATTTAAAATGGGCAAAGGACCTACATAGACACTTTTCCAAAGAAGATAAAGTGGCTAATAATCACATGAAAAGTTGTTAAGCATCAGGGAAATTCAAATCAAAATCACAATAAAATACTTCTTTGTACTCCCTGGAGGGGCTATAATTTTTAAAAAGACAGATAATAACAAGCATGGGTAATGATGTGGAGAAATAGAAGCCCTCATACATTGCTGGCAGTAATGTAAAATGGTACCACCACTGTGGTAAATATTTACTCAAATAGTTAAACATAGAGTTAACATATGACCCATCAATTCCACTCTTAGGCATCTACCCAAGAGAAATAAAAACATAGGTTTGTACAAAAACCTGTACATGGGTGTTCATAACAGTATTATTTATAATAGCCAAAAAGTAGAAAGAACACAGGGTCCATCAACTGATAAATGGCTCAACAAAATGTGGTATATCCATCCAGTGGAATATCATTTTTAAAAAAGGAATGAAATACTAGTACATGCCTACAACATGGATGAACCTTGAAAACATTATGCTAAGTGAAAGAAGCCAGACACAAAAGGACAAATATTGTATGATTCCATTTATATGAAATGTCCAGACTAAGCAAATCCATAGGGACAAAAAGTGGATTCGTGGTTGCCTAGGGCTGGGGGTTGGCTAGGATGAAACATAGAGTGATTGCTAACGGGTACAAGATTTCTTTGGGGCATGGCGAAAATTGTCTAAAATTGACTGTGGTGATAGTTTCACATCTCTGTGAAATACTAACCAAGGAGAGCACGAGGTTGTCCCTACTGAGGCTAGGAGGCCAGGCCATGCTGAGGGCCCACTATTGAGAGTACAATCCCAGAAGTAAAGGTAACCTTAGGGGTCACCTAGGCCTACCACCCATCTGATACACAAATCCTTTCCACAACTTTTCCTCTGCCTAAACCCTGCAGCAACAGGAGTCTGCTCCCTCTTGGACAGTCCTAACTAGGCAGATATCTGCCTGTTGATAGCCTCAGACAGAGTCCTTACGCCACCCACCAGAAGCAGTATTACCCTTCATCCACTTTTCTATCTTTCACATATCCAAAGACAACTCATATTCTCTTGAACTCTCTCTTCTCCAAGCTAAACATCTTCAGTTTCTTGTACTATCCCTGTATAATAGAACTTGACATATATCTCTACTAAACTTCAGCTGGTTAGCTTTGAGTCAACATTCCTG
>NW_006780020.1:80342-82252 GCF_000442215.2 Lipotes vexillifer
ATTCCTGCTTCTTGAGATCTTTTTGGAACATGATTCTGTCATCTTCTAGGTATTGTATCTGTAAATAATTTTATAGCTGTGTTTTCATCTATAGCCTCACAAGAAGAAAAATAAAGGTTGCCTATTCTGATTATTTTGTCATTTGTTGGGACATTTTTTTTAATGGTCCCACTTGAGTGTCTATCATGTAGACTACAGACTATTGGAGCTATAGTAGGAGTTATAAAGACCATCTCATCCAACTGTCTCATTTTTCAATTAATAAAACAAAGATCCATTTCAAGGAGTTAGTAGGTAGGGCTTCAAGTCTTAGTTCTGCCGTTCGATCGGAGTTACTTTACCAGTTAATTGCTCAGCTGGGATAGAGTTTTCTTCCCTCTGTATGATACTTTTCTCAGACTCACACAACAAATATTTGTTTAATATAATTTTAGAGCAGTCTAGGCAACAAGTAACAGTATATCAGAGTAGAGTGATGGAGATAACAAGAGAAGGAGGTAGATGAATATAAGAGATACTTAGGGGGTAAAATGGACAGAATTTGGTGATGGATTGGTGGGGGAATATTTACTGGCTGAGTGAAGGAGGCTGAATCTGCAAATGAGACAAAAAGGAACAGCTGGAAAGGATGGGGGCAGGGGGCGGGGGGGGAAGACAAACAGAAGAGGATAGGGTTATGGAATCCAAGAGAAGGGAATAACTCAAAAAAGATGAGTGATCAATAATGCTGAATGCTACTGAGGGACAAATGGAAAATATCTACTTGATCTAGCATGGAGAGGTCATTGGGGAATCTGGTGTTTACAGAAGCCAGATTCCAGCCAAAAGTGAGGAACGACAATGGTACATGCAAAAGCAGCATTTTGGTGTCCTATGTGCCACACAGCTTTCTGTCATGCACAATCCACTCTAGCACAGTATTCAGAGCTACAGTCCTCACCCAGGATCTGCCAGTCTAAGGAAATAGCATAAACACGCCACAGAGGCCAGAATCCCAGCCAGAACGCTAAAAGAGCCATGATTCTTGTTAATTGCAACCTTAATTAATAAGCAACCCAGCTCAGTGGAATAGTTAACTATTACTCCCATTTTTATAGAAGTTGAATGCAAAGGGTTTGGCCAAGGTCATCTATCCAGTCTGTGGTTTAAAAAAAAAAAAATCCAACTTCCTAAATTCTAGCCTTCAGCTGAGTTAACCATGCCAGACGCTGAGTTACTGTGTGGCCTTGGAAAAGTCACTTTCTCTCTGTAGGCCTCAAGTTCCCCAACTGTAAAATGAACAGGTTTGACTAGATGATCTCCATGTTTCCTTTCAGTAATAAAATTTTATGTTTATTCTAAATTTTCCTGATCAATACCTTTGAATTTTTTGTCTCCTGGGACCCCTAACCTAACGAGATTTCCATCCCTTAAGCCAGAATTAGATTTTTCTTCAACATGAAGATGAACAGTAACCATACAGGTCTACCCCAAAACTTACTATTCTGGACTCTTAAGTATTCACTTCCTTAGGACACCACATTCTCTATAATGAGAAACCCCCTTGTATCCAATCTACCTACTGCCTTGAACTTCCTCATTCTAGAGCTAAAATCGCTCTTTGCCTTTCTCTCCATGTTTTTCTTTGGAACAGTCTAGAAGTCAATTCATTCTCCAGGTAAAACTGCATTTAGTTCAAGCTTCATGTTAATATCTGTTGGAGAGCATCGAAAGACTTTCTAGATGAGCATGAAAAAGTCGTGTTTTTCCCTAACATGTTTTCAGATCATCTCCTTTCCATGCCTGACTGATGGACAAGTGCCAGGACTCATGGAGCCCAACCAAGCCAGATGTCTCCTCCCTACTAAGGCAAGACCTGCTCAAAAACTGAGGACGCCCGGAATGAGGCTTTCCCTACTAGCACCGCAGGG
>NW_006780020.1:82262-112550 GCF_000442215.2 Lipotes vexillifer
TAGCACCCCAGGCTCAGAAACGGCTTTGCCCCAGAAGGCCCACAGACTGCTATGTAGATAGGACCCAAGCCCAATCAGCCTCCCAAGAAAGACCCTGCCAGCAGGAACAACTCTCACCATTGGGCATGAGCTCCACCACCAAGGTCGGGTAGGCGATGTTGGTACAGCCAACCTTGGTGCCGCAATATTTCTCACACTCCGAGGGGACAGAGCAGGCAACTTTTTCTGAGGAGAGATGAAGAGTCATGTCAGCAAGCAGACATCCGGGAACTATTTCCAAGATTCACCTTCTTAAGACAGGGCTTCAAATAGGACGTTCCTGCCCATGGACCTGAAATGGTTCCACAAAGAGCACAGCTCCCACTAAGCCCTTCCATGCCATCCCGCTGCCCTGCTGGTCCTGACCATTCCCAAGCTCTGCCTGGGGAGGAAAGACAGTTCCTAGGCAGATGAGGGAGAAGCAAAGAAATGCTTATGTAGGAAAGGAGAGGGCATGGTCCTCAGACTTTAGCTAGCTACCCGGCTCAGCAGTGACTATGTTCTTGTTTCTCCCGAAGATCACAGTGACTTGCAGTTCCTAATTTTGAGGTTTGTTTTCAACAGCTCTTGCAAGTAGGGTTGAACATCTAGACAACTAAGGGAATTCCCCAGTGGGAGGCATGTGGGGTAGAACTTCCCAGATGTGGAAAATCTGGGCTAGAAATAGAAAGGCAGTAACCTGGGAGGGGAAGGGGACATGATCTAGAGACTTGGAGGAAGTTCTAAAAACTTCTATAGAATTCAGATCTACATGCATTTATTAGGTACCTATTACAGGTAGGTCATTTAGTGCTGCCCCATATAGTACCGAATCATCACAGCACCATCTCAAATATTTGTCTGTGTGTTATATCCATTATACTTTAAAATCTTCAGTTAGATATATTTTTCTCATGACAGGTGAACCAGTATAGGAGGGTGAAAGCACTATTAGGAGCATGTAGCCAATGGCAAGTGCCCCCAGACTGTCTTGTCTTCATTTTGGAAAGTGCTCATCAAACTTTCACTCTGTGGTGCTCTCTTTTTGCCATTATTTTATATTCCAGGAAACAGTTTGGACCTATGATGGCTGACCGAAAAACACACGCAAATGGAAGTGTAGGAGAGGCCACAAATAGGCCAAGGAAGAATCTAACACCCTGGATAGCAAAGTGCAAGGCTCGGGGCCCCTTCACAGAAATGGTCCAGGAAACAGGGCAGCAGGCAGTTAGAGACTGGCTGCGGTCCTTTGACATTAATGGTATCATACACACTACTATAGCCTGGGGGTTGGGGAGAAGACAGAGCAAAAAATAAGTAAATATTAGCTAGAAGAAGCTATAGTTGGAGGCATGTCATGACTTCAGAGAATTTGCAAAAGGGGAAAAATAATTGCCAATGTAAAGAACCAGGGAACACAACTCCACATATTCTGTGGCCTCAAGTTGCTCACTGTCTGGGGCAGGGGTGTACAATAATGCTTGGTAATCATGGCAAGAAAAGAAGAGGGCAGAAAAAAAGGAACAGGGATCTACAGGGCTTTAGAAGTGACTTGGAGCCAGGAAAATGGAAGAGAGAGGCCAGCAAGTCCAGCAGAAGGCACCACCTGTGTATAGGATGCGGCTGATCATCCCTGGCATCACCATGATGAACATGGGCAGCAGCTTCAGGTACCCACACATGATGCAGCCGGCCTTCACGTGTGACATGTTTTTGGCTGAGAGGCACCGCTGCACAATGACCTGCCAGGGAAAAAGCCCAGTGAGGGAGGGGTGTAGGCAAGAGACCCCGCAACAGGCTCTAACCACCCCAGCTTCCCCCACCATCCCGGGTCTTTGGCCTGGCACTCCGATGTCACCGAGGCTCAGCAGCCCTCAGACCACATGAGCCCTGCCCTACCTTTCCCAACCCCACAAGCCACAGGCAGACAGATAGCACCCTGGGGAAGACCCTCTCCTCCCCACACATCCAGCATGGGTACCTGATCTGTGCACCAGTACCACAGGGCAAGGATGGACAACCCAAAGATGAGCCCAGGCCATGGCAGGTCTCCCTTGAGAGGATCTCGGAAGATGTGGAAGGAGTCAGCCCTTGGGGTGTAGCATTCTTTCCTGATGGTGGTGTTTCCATCAGAAATCACAGTTGGAATGGCATTCATGTATTTCGTCATGAAGGCATCATACCCTCCCACTTCGTGAAAAGCTGGAAAACAGTGGTAACATAAGTCAACATCCTGAAACTCTCAACTCTTCATAGCAGTTTCTTCCTGTGGATGCCTGAGAAACCCACAGCCAGAGCCCTCACTGTGGGGTCTTGGGCAAGTCATTGTCCCATTCTGGGCTTCAGCTTTCTCATCCATAGAATGGGATTATTAACCCTGCCCAGCCCCCTCAGGGGGCTACTGTGAGGGTCCAAAGCAACAACCTGTGAAAGTACTCCAACCATAAACTTCTTTACAAAAGGAAAGTATTTGAATTATTAAAAGAAAGACCTTGCTTTTGAACCAGATTCAGAGACTCTGTTTTTCCCCTCACCCCCTGCTATCAGCAGTGGCCTTTGGGATTCTGGACACAGACACAGACTAGGCCCCCAGTCCCAGCAGTGTGGTGGGATGGAAGAGAATGGGTGAGGAAGTCTGGAGCCCTGCCACCTCTTGGCTGTGGGAATAAGGCATTCCAGACCCTGCCCTGCAGAATAAGGCATTCCTTTCCCCTGCTCCAGACCCCTGAGGACCACCGGGGAAAATCAAATGGAAGCTCTTGGAAAACATAGCATAGAGAGAGGATAAGAGGCTTCACAGGACACACAGAGAGCATGGGCCCCCTTAAAAATAAAATGGCATTTTATGTCCTCCCATAACAAGTACTTCTATTTGTAGGGTTTCCAGTCTTGTCCTTAGGATTTCATAGACAAATAAAATTTCAAAACTGAGAGGACAGGGACTACAGAGTGGCTGATTTTTTTTTTTTACATCTTTTTTGGAGTATAATTGCTTTACAATGTTGTGTTAATTTCTGCATATAACAAAGTGAATCAGCTATATGTATACATATATCCCCATATCCCCTCCCTCTTGAGCCTCCCTCCCACCCTCTCCATCTCACCCCTCTAAGTGGTCACAAAGCACCCAGCTGATCTCCCTGTGCTATGCGGCTGCTTCCCACTAGCTATCTATTTTACATTTGGTAGTGTATATATGTCCATGCCAGTCTCTCACTTCGTACAAGTTTCCCCTACCCCCACCCCAACAGTCTTCTCAAGTTCATTCTCTACATCTGCGTCTTTATTCCTGTCCTGCCCCTAGGTTCATCAGAGCCATTTTTTTTTTATTCCATATACATATGTTAGCGTACAGTATTTGTTTTTCTCTTTCTGACTTACTTCGTGGCTGATTTTTTAAATTTTACCAAATCAGGAAATAAATAAGAAAATGGTCAATTCATAAAAGAAAGGACATTTAACATCAAAATGTAGATGACATAATCTGAGATTTAAGATGCAATATTTAAATATATTTAGCCTAATAGATATTTAGCCTTATCCTTTTTTAGTCCAGTTTCTCTGTGGAGAGAAGACCTCTCGTGACATCAGCGGCCCACACTGGGGCCCGCTGGCCCAGACTGTCTAGAGAGGGCAGCAAGGAATCCAGGTATTGTCTGGGCCAGGCCCAGCCTGAAACCTCCAGGGCTAGGGAAGGTGTCCCTTGCACACCCACAGTGACTGCCAATCTAGGCCAGTCTACTCCCCTGGGGAGAGCAGAGCATACCTAGCTCACTGTCTAGGACAGCAGCAGACAGGGAGGCTGGACTTGTTTTTTCTACCTGGGCCTCTACCTCTGCCCCCCCACCTCCTCAGCCTGCCCCAGCCCCACTTACCAAACCCAGTCAGGATAAAAGACCCCACCAGCATGATCACCGTCTGCAAGGTGTCCGTGTAAATCACAGCCGCCAGGCCCCCTGAGCAAGCAAAGGAGACAAGGCATCTAACCTCAGGTAGGAGGGCAACCTGTCAGCCCACCTCTTTTCCCCACCCTCACCCCCATCCACACTCCTCTCCCTCTGCACACCTTCTGCACCCCTCAGTCTGCCTTCCTTTCCTTCCCTCCCTTGTCCTGTTACAGAGGTCTGCCACCCAGCACGTTCCAGTATCTCCACTTTTCACAGAAATGCTGGGAAGGCCTTGGGGAAAGAATGTTTCTCCCTATTTGAGGACGGAGAGCTTGATGTGACCGCTTTAAGCCAGGAAATGGCTGTGGTGAGAAGCATCTGCACAAACAAAGGCAGGGAAGAGCAAAGAGCTGACATCTCTACAAGATGTCTGGGGACATAACCAAATCAGTCCACTCTCTCTTCTCTCAAGCCATCTGAGCAACTTCTTATCCCCAGTGCCATGGGTCTCCAGCTGGGCAGCAAGCTCCATCGCTGGCCCTGGCTCCCCTAACTGGGCAGAGCAACCTCTGCAAAGGTGCCCCATGGTCACTAGTGCCGCCAGCTTCTCCGGTCACCTCTGGAGCCTTCCTCTAAGGTCTCTGTGTGTCACTCCCTCCCTTCCTCCCTATAGTACCTCCCAGTCCCTGTCACATCAAATCCAAGGCCTCTGTCTGGCTTCCAAGGCCCCCACCCTGTGACCCCACTTGAACTATCAGGTCTTAGCATCGTCTACACCCCCCCACCCTCAGCTACCTCCCATTGACGCCCCTCCTCCAGCCGAACTCATCTGCTTGCTCACCCTGCCCCGGCACTGCCACTCCCATTCCTGATTCCATTCCCTTGCTCCCACCTCTCCCCGAGCCTGGCACTCCCTCCCTGCTTCTCCCGACTCAGCCAAGCTCCCTCCACAACCTGCAAAGCCAAACCTTGTCCCACCTCCTGTAAGAAGCTGTCCTGACTGTTCCCACCAACACTGGATTTTTCTGGGGCCACCTACAACTGTTCCCTTGAACTGTTTCCTGGGTGGATCTCTTCCTTGAGAGGAGAAGCCACGTCTTCACAAGTGCCTAATTCCAAGCTGGGCTTGGGCTGAGTCATTCGAGGGGACTCACCTGTGATTGTGTAAAGGGCAGTGATTACCAGTAAGATAAAGATGGCCAGGTACAGATTCAGGCCCAAGGCCAGGTTGATGAATATGGCCCCAGAGAAGATGTCTGCCTGGAAGGAGAGAAGAGGTGGGGTTGGGGAGAAAGGGGCCACTGGCTGCAGGGCGCACGGGGCCTGGCTGAGGCACGTCAGCAGCAGGGAAAGGGAGGAGAACTTGGAGGGGTTAGCAGAAGCTGACTCCCAAGTAGTGCCGATGCCTGTGATTTCCAAGGCCCCACGTTGGCCCACACCCCTTTGCCCTTTGGCTGAACTCCCACAATTAGAGGTTCATATTTTTATCCCCAGTTGAGAATATGAAAGACAAGTAGTGTACAATTCCATGTATACAAGGTTTCTAAAATAGTCAAACTCATAAAATCTGAGACTGGAATGGCTGTGACCAGGGGCTGGGGGAAGGGGGAGTTATTAATCAACAGGTATAATGTTTCAGTTAAGTAAGATGAATAAGCTCTAAAGATCTGCCATACAACATCGTACCTAGTCAACAATATGTATTATACACTCAAAACCTGTCAAGTGGCTAGAGGGCAAGCTAAGTGTTCCTACCTCAATAAAATAAAAATAAAAAACAAAAGGAGGACTTTCCTGGTGGCACAGTGGTTAAGAATCTGCTTGCCAATGCATGGGACACAAGTTCAAGCCCTGGTCCAGGAAGATCCCACACGCTGCAGAGCAACTAAGCCCGTGCACTACAACTACAGAGCCTGCGCTCTAGAGCCCATGTGCCACAAATACTGAAGCCCGCGCACCTAGAGCCGGCGCGCCGCAACAAAAGAAGCCACTGCTATGAGAAGGCTGCGCACCACAACAAAGAGTGGCCCCCGCAAACCGCAACTAGAGAAAGCCCGTGCGCAGCAACAAAGACCCAACACAGCCAAGGATAAATAAATAAATTAATTAATTAATTAATTTTTTAAAAAATGATATGAATACCTGAGAGTCATGCTCTATTCCTAAATTTCCCAACAAGATATATTCAAGATGATAATAGATATTACATGATAAAAAAAAAAGAATTCCATAGTCAAAGAGGTCTGTGAAATACTGGATTAAATAAAGTTAAAGCAGTTTCTTTACCACACAACTTCTCTGAGCCTCTAATATACTGTGAATCCCCAGGAGGAAAACATTAGTAAATGACGCTTCACAAACTTATATAACTATGGAACTCTGTTTGCCAAGGAACAACTATTAACACCTTGAGGTTCCTCCCAACCCACTTTGTAGACTGCTGCTCTAAGCTATTATCCTTCATTTACACCTCAGTGTAAAAGGTTTATCTGATCTATTCCCAAAAGCAAGTTTGAGTGCTGGAGTCCATGAGAGGGAAACCCCGCCTCACCCTGGAGTGGAGAGAGATGCTAGCAACATCATAATTTTATCTCCTCTGCACAGATGGGATCCATCTTGACTCAGACACAACCAGAGCATCACCACGAATCTCTTGTGTGGCAGGCTTGTTGATAGGTGGTTTTATCTAGATTATTATATTATTATGTAAATTTAGGGAGAATTGCTCCCTCTTCACCCCCAAATTCACCAGTTCTTGATGCAGTTCTTTTTCCCCTGCCTCATTTAGCTCCATAAAGAACCTTCTACTTGGCTGGATGGATATATGGCTATACACACATTATGTAGTAAAAATATTTAAAAATTCTATATTAAAAAATAGACCAGAAGAATACATACCAAGTTCAAGATAGTGTTTACCTTTTAAGAAGGAAGGAAATAGGGTCAAAAGGGTATAGATAAGCTTTATCTGTTATGTTTTATTTCTTTTTTTAAAAAATAATAAGCTATTTAGATCTACAGAATCCTGGTGGTGGTGTTAGTATAGTACTTTACTGTATGTTTGAAGCATTTCATTACTTTTTTATTTATAAAAATCAGGGACTGGATAGGGAATATAACACCAGCTTTGATATAAAAGAACTCTCCTCTAATCCTATGAGATCATTTATTTCACAGCTCATCTCAGATTGCTCCTTATCTAAACTACTCTTAGCTCTTAAAGAAGAAAAAAAGGAAAGAAGGAAGGAAAGAAGGGAGGTAGGGGAAAAGGGAGGGAGGGAAGGAAGAAGGGAACAAGCAGATTTCCCCAGTGCTGCTAAGCAAAACTAACTTGAAGTGAACTAAACAATTATGGTCCTCTAGACCAGGGGTCAGCAAACTTTTTCTGTAAAGGCTCACTTCATACATGTTTTAGGCTTTGCAGGCCATACAGTTTCTTTCCAACCTGCTCAAGACTGCCTGCCGTTGAAGCATGAAAGCAGCCGTAGATGATACATCAATTAATGGGCCTGACTGTGTTCCAATAAAACTTTATTTACAGAAACAGGAAGTTGGATTTAGCCCACCACTTTGAAAGTTTGGCTGAACAAGCTCCATGGAACTCACAGGGGACAATAAATACAGATCCAGTTGGAAAACCTCTTAGAGTAACAGTCTCTGACCATGAGCCTTGGGTAGTTTGTTTAGTCTCAGCTCTGATGTTTGAAATCCTGGGATTTTACACGTGTTCATTTGCTGCCCGTTCTAGTCCTAGTTGTATCTGAGCACCCAGTAGATCTTGCCTGTCAATGAGGTTTGAGATGGAGAGCCCCATTACTCAAATTTCTCTTTGCATTTGTGAGTGAATGAACCAGGTGATAAGCATTCAAAACTTAAGCAAGCTCCGAAGCTCTTATTTTCACCCAAGTATCCAAAACAGATAGCATAGTTGCTATAAAAGTTTATTACAGTTGTGATCTGTGATAATAGCCCCAGGAAATATAAATAGGGACATTTGGTCATCACATGTAATTCATAAAATCTGAGGCTTTATCTCAAGTGATTGTGCACATTTGAATAAGACAGATAATGCCAGGAAATTTTACAGAACAGAATGCTTCTCCGAACTTGGTAAGGCAGAGTGCTGGGGTGGAGTGGGTGGGCGGGAAGGAGCCTATAAAATTCAGGATTACATGGAGGAATAATCAAGTCTGGGTGGAATAATCAAGTCTGGGTCTCAGAAACCAAAAGGACATAGCCACAAGATGGCAGTCATAGTCAAGACTCCACACCACCCCTGTTCAATGGCCTGGGCCACATCTGGGACTCTCCACCTGAAATGCATTTCACTTTTTCTCTCCTATCAATTACATGCCGACTGGATCCCTGCATCCTCCCAAAGCCTTCCTGGTAGGTCCCTGATTGTTCCCTGTCTGGACATGGATATCACAAGGCCACTCCTCTCTTCTTATCCATGCCTACACACACACACAATAGTGATTAATCTCTGTTTGTGCACAATGTAAATACTTGATTACCTTACTTTGTTAACTAACAATTCTTTCCTTTTGTTCATAAGCCCTGAACTCGTGTATCTTAATGTGAGCTCCTAGCAAGTACAGTCAATATCAGTGTAATTCTTTTAAAGATTTCATGCTCTGTGACCCATGGTGAACCTGAAGTCAGCCAAATTTACAAAGTCTTGCCTGTCTGACCCTTCCCTGTCCTTCCCCACTGCCTAGATGTCCCACCTGCAGATCCCTTATACACCCAGTGTGCAGCTGATGTTCTCCCTTCACAGTCCTCTCAAATCCTGCTCTCAGAAACTCATTTAAATTGGAAGGTCACTTAACTGGCTATTTAAATTTTCCCCAAGGTCTTGAATTTTGACTTGTTTGTACTGGACTTAGAAGGCTGGGGGACATAATGTCAAAAGGTTTCGATTCAGTATCAGGGACTCTGCTTCTCAATCTAGTTCTGCTACTGTTTGACCCCACAAAGCCCCTTCTCTTCTCTGTAAAATGGGAGCATAGATCATAGAACTAGATGATCTATCCTGTAATCCTATGCCTTCATCCCATCCAAGCACAGAGCAGAATTGTGAGAACACAGACACTGGGACTAGAGAGACCCAGACTCCAGTCCTGGCTTTGCAATACACTAGCTATGTGATTTGGGACAAATTACTTAACTTCTCTGAGACTCAGTTTTCTCCTCCATCAAGTGGAAAATTAAATAAAATTCCCCACCTGCGCAGAACTCTTATGAGGACTGGAGATGGAATAAGTTAAGCCCCTACTGGAGACTAAGTAAAGCTATTGGCACCAAATAAAAGGCAGCTATCATCCTTCGTGTGCATTATTCAAGAGATTGCTGGCTCTGGGCAGCAGGTGGAGCTGGTAGGACATTGGGCAAGGCCTCCAGTAAGGAACCGCAGAAATCATACAGAAAGGGGGCAGACCATACTAAGTACTGCTCAAAAGTAAAATTCAGAAAAAGCCATCTGTTGGGGGATGGACTCCATCAGGGTCTGAGCTGAGGGAGGCTGCCCCTCAGGTACCTGAGGGCTCCCAAGTCCAGTGAGGTTTAATCAGTAACCTGAACAATAGGTGAGGTGAGAGGGAAGGCAGGCAAAGAGGTTGAGCAGTAAGCTTATTTTTATGACTACTGCTACATCAGCTCCAAGGGCAAAGCTCAGCCAACAGACTTTCACCCACCTGAACTGTGGACTTGGAGAAGCCTTGCTTCCAAGAAAGGGAATCCCAGTGCCCTCCTCTACATGCTTAGTAGACAGGTGCTACCTCACAAGCTGAACCAAGGAGCAAGGAGCAGTTCCCTCACCAACCTCCACTAGTGCCAGGGTCACCTCCCCACCCTCCCACTTACATTCCTTTTCTCCTCTTGCACCTGACCTTCCCTCCCTCAGGAAGCCCAATTTCTCTACCCCTCCCAGCAACTCCCAGTCCAGGCTATGCACACCAGTCTCTAAGGAAATAAGACTGAAATGCCCAGGGTTTTCATCTTGTAATTAAAAACTACCCTGAAGGAAAGGAGGAGAAAGTGAAGGAGGTGGAATCACCACATAGGCAGGGTAAGCACACAGGCACCAGTCAAGGGCAGTAGCACTTTATGTCAGGAAGCTGGGCAGGGAGGGAGCAGTAAGGCTGGGTGTCAGTCCCAAATCCAAGACAAAGCCCAATCCCGGAGCACATGTTCCCACTGAGACCATTCAGTGGGGACATGAAAGTCTCTTCAACAAATGGTTCTGGGAGAACTGGATTTACTTCACATCATATACAAAAGTCACTCAAAATGGATCAAATATCTGAATGTAAGAGCTAAGACTATAAAACTCTTAGGAACAAACCTAGCATTCAGTCTTCATGATCTTGGATTTGGCAATGGATTCTTAGGAATGACACCAAAAACATGAGCAACAAAAGAAAAAACAGATAAATCAGACTTCATCAAGATTTAAAACTTTTGTGCATCAAAGGACATGAAAGAAAGTGAAGAGACAACCTCCAGAATGGGAGAATATTTGCAAATCATGTATCAGATAAGGGTCTAGTATTCAGAACATATAAAGAACACTTTCAACTCAACATCAAAAAAGACAACCCCCCCCCAAAAAAAAAAAAAAAAAAAGACAACCCAGTCCAAAAAAAAAGTGTATGCATGTAGAAAGTAATAACATAAAAGTGAAAAATTATTGTGGTAGGCCAAAGATATATATATATATATACATTTCCTCTAAAGAAGCAATAGTCAAATGCAATGTGTAGATTTCATTTGAATCCTGATTCAAACAAATCAACTGTAAGAAGACAGTTTTCAGATAATCAGGAAAATCTGGGTATGGACCAGGTATTAAACTACTTAAATTAAGAAATTACTATAAATTTTGTTAAGCATGATAATAGCACAATGGTTAAGTTCTTTAAAAGTTAAAGGTGCATTCCGAAGAATTTACAGTGAAATGACATGATGTCTGGGATTTGACGTAAAATACTGTTGGAGGAAAAAGGTGGAAGGGGAGAGATGAACCAAGAATGGAAAAATATTGTTCATTGTGAAAGCCAAGTGATGAGAATTAGGTCTATTAGTACTTATTATACTATTCTATCTCTGCTTGTGTATGTTTGAAATTTTCCAAAATTAAAAAAAATTGAAAATGTTATCTAATATTGTTGTTTTCTCACTTTTAAGTAATCAGGGCAATAAAAGCACGAGCTGCTATTTTTTCATTACCCTACCTAACTAGAGGAGAAGGCTCAGTTCAGATCCAACTGACTCAGATTTCAGCCAGGGCAGATCTTTTACAAGTGCTGGGATTGGTCCAATCTCACCTTTAGTGCTAGATGAGGAAGGACAAGAAAAAAGAGGAAAATTGACGATAGTCAATGAGATAACCCCTCTGATAGAGCAGTGAGTACTTTGTAACTGCTGGCTAAGGGGGAAAGCTCGAACCACTTCCTATGTGAGCACAGAAAATGCCATTTCTCTCTCTGCCCTTGGATTTGGCAATGGATTCTCAGAAATGACACCAAAAGAATGAACAAATAAAAGGAAAAAACAGGGCTTCCCTGGTGGCGCAGTGGTTGAGAGTCCGCCTGCTGATGCAGGGGACACGGGTTCGTGCCCCGGTCCGGGAGGCTCCCACATGCCGCGGAGCGGCTGGGCCCGTGAGCCGTGGCCGCTGAGCCTGTGCATCCGGAGCCTGTGCTCCGCGGCGGGAGAGGCCACGGCAGGGAGAGGCCCAGGTACCACAAAAAAAAAAAAAAAAAGGAAAAACCAGGTCTCCCCTGGTGGCGCGGTGGTTGAGAGCCCGCCTGCTGATGCAGGGGACACGGGTTCGTGCCCCGGTCCGGGAGGCTCCCACATGCCGCGGAGCGGCTGGGCCCGTGAGCCGTGGCCGCTGAGCCTGTGCATCCGGAGCCTGTGCTCCGCGGCGGGAGAGGCCACGGCAGGGAGAGGCCCAGGTACCACAAAAAAAAAAAAAAAAAGGAAAAACCAGGTCTCCCCTGGTGGCGCGGTGGTTGAGAGCCCGCCTGCTGATGCAGGGGACACGGGTTCGTGCCCCGGTCCGGGAGGCTCCCACATGCCGCGGAGCGGCTGGGCCCGTGAGCCGTGGCCGCTGAGCCTGTGCATCCGGAGCCTGTGCTCCGCGGCGGGAGAGGCCACGGCAGGGAGAGGCCCAGGTACCACAAAAAAAAAAAAAAAAAGGAAAAACCAGGTCTCCCCTGGTGGCGCGGTGGTTGAGAGCCCGCCTGCTGATGCAGGGGACACGGGTTCGTGCCCCGGTCCGGGAGGCTCCCACATGCCGCGGAGCGGCTGGGCCCGTGAGCCGTGGCCGCTGAGCCTGTGCATCCGGAGCCTGTGCTCCGCGGCGGGAGAGGCCACGGCAGGGAGAGGCCCAGGTACCACAAAAAAAAAAAAAAAAAAAAGGAAAAAACAGATAAACCAGACTCTATCAAGATTTAAAACTTTTATTCATCAAAGGACACTACCAAGAAAGTGAAAAGACAACCTAAAGAATGGGAGAAAATATTTGCAAATCATATATCTGATAAGGGCCTAGTATCCAGAATATATAGCCTTCTTCTCTAGCTAGGTTAGGGTGCTGAAGCAATCCAGGGAGCTTCTTACGGGAAGCGTCGATGGTTCTCATGTTCATCATCATCATATCTTACATCCCAAAAACGCTTCATGTTTTCAAGAAAATCCATTTGATCCTCACTACCACCCAGGGAGGTAAGCAAGGTAGAATTTTTATCCCCATCCTACTCACAAAGAAGCTAAGCTCCAGAGAAGTAAAGCAATATGCTACTGGCCCCAGGTCACTGCTGGCGAGCAGTAGAGCAGAAGCCCAGCTCCTCCACAACCCCATGCTTCCTCCAATTATTCTCCTAGATAGTTTTCTTACCAAGGTCCTATTTTCTTTCTGTTATTCTTTATTCACATTTTCCTTCTTTAAAATTTTTTGTCCACTGTTGCTTTAACCTTTATCAGACTGACAATCTCCTTAGGGATTAAAAAAAAAATTCCAGGCAAGACCTATAAGCGGACTTTTTTCTTCCTGCCATCTTTTGGACTGTCGGGGGAATATATCTCAGAACTTCGATGATTTCCTCGGTCTTTCGCTTTGTTTTGTTTTACCATCAAAAGGAGTTGACTTGAACATTTTCAAGAAAGGAAAAGATAAGCAAAGAAGGAATTCAAGTCTTGCTCCAGTGGGTCAGCCAAGAGCTCTGCACAGCTTTCAAACACACCCCAATGGCCAGCCAATCCCTGAGAAATCTCAGCTCTGCATATTGGGGCCTGCAGCTCCAGGTTGGCAGGGAGGCAGGCTAAGTGGAAGGGGGTCCACCCCAGTGGTTGGGTTCAGAGAGAGCAAAAATCCCCTAGAGGGTTAGCAACTAAAGGCCCAGGGAGCTGATTCTGAATGAATATAAGAAGGCTTGTGCAGTGAAAAGGACAGTGAGCTGGAGCCAGCAGTCTGGGTTCTACTCCTGAGCAAGAATCTCCATCCCCAGAGTTTCTGTTTCCCTGTTCACGAAGGAAGAGAGGGAATCTCTGAGTTCCCTTCCAGAGTTGCCACTGACTGCCCATGTTTAAGCGTATCAGAAATGTCACTTGGAGCCAGATTCTGACCCTGACAGGGCATAAAGGCTTACAGCTACCTCTAAGGTCAGGGCCAGCCCTCAGGCATCCCTAACTCCCTTTGAATCTTCTGTTAGAACAGAAGAACAGCTTTCACTGAACCTTCTTGAACTGTTTATGTCTTCAACCTTCCCCACAGTAGAGGATAAGGAGTTCCATGTGTTCACTCCTCGATGTGTGAAATAGGACTTTACCCTCAGAAGAAAAAGGCCAAAGGGACCGAGTTAATGGAAACATATAGCACTGCCCTTTGGTGGGCCAGCATGTGCTGAGGAGTGAGGGTAGGCAGGTTCTGAGACAGCCAGTGCTCAGCCCCTAGGGCAGAGGACTCACCGAGATCTTGGTGAAAACGTACAGCAACAGGGACAGAACAGAGAGGTAGACCTGGATCCGCTTGCCTCCAAATCGCTTCTGCAGGTACTCTGGCATCGTCACCACCTGCATGGGATGGAAGGGCGGTCACTGCCAGTCTGAGTGATCAGAAGGCCCAGAGCAAGCAGAGCAGAGGCAACCACCCCGGTGTCAGAGGTATGATCAAGGGTCAACCTTCATTGGTCAGAGAAATCTGCGAGGTGGCCAGATGTCCCCATCCTCCATCTATTTGCTCATCTCAATCCCACATGCCCTACTACTGCAGAGGCAGCTGGGTATCATCCCAGGACATAGAAGGGCCCAATAAACAATTTTTTTAATGAACACATGCCTGCACATAACCAAGAAGGCAGATCCTTGCCCTGAAGGAGGAGGGGATAGATAAATAGATAGATAGTCCTATACAAAGCACCTTCTGTGAACAAGACATCATAACCACGGTGGTACCTTTTCAGTGCACCAAAAAAGGTGTCCAGGCTGGGTGTGTGTTTCACCCTGCTCTGCACATAAGCCTTGCCAAGGACTGTGGCTGCAGGCCAACTCAACTGCTCTCCCAGTTCCTTTCTGCAAATTCCAACCACACTCTGTCTCAAGTTCTCAACCCTGAGCCTGCTGTCTCCTGGAATCAGACATGTATCACCAGCAGTCCATGAGCCTCCAGAAGATGCAGAGTCTGCCTGTGCCTCTTTCTTATTGATTTCAGCTCCTAATGTATAGACGTACACATGGTAGGTGCTCATTATATCTCAATGGACAGATGTTGCTAAAGCTCTCTTATGTAAAATGTCAGAGGTTTAGTCAAGAGACCGAGCATGCATTTGGTAGTTGAGTACCAGATGCATGCTCAGCAAACAAAGGCTGCTGATGTTTTTAAATAAAGGGAAAATATGGTTCTTTTTCTCATGTTGCTTCTGTTCCAGGGGCCGAGGCAGACAGTTACGTATCATGTGCAAATGCACGACAGTGCCTTGCAAGTATTCACCCAGACTGAGGGGATGTGATGCTTTCAATGCTGAATAGAGTAAGGTTGCTTAGGAGGGCTTCCTAGAGGGACAAGTCGTGGCCAAGTAGATCTGTTGAATGCCCCTGAGAGCAGTCAGGAACTTTATAACCCAGGAAAGAGAGCCAAGTCATAGGCTCTTATCCCAGAAAGTCTCCTCTGCCCTCCAGGAGGACCAAGTGCACACAGATATTTGCCAGCAGGAAATATATATTACATAATAACAGAGCAAATACTTACCCCTGCCTTAATGTAAATGGGGACAAACACCCAGCCCAGCAGAACCACCAAAAAAAGGGCCTGAAACCAAAAAAGAGGTGGAGTCAAACCAGGAGGAAACTTAGCCCATCCTGCTACCTGCAGGGCTTGCAGCTGCTGCAGACCATCCACCCAGCATTTTCTCTTTGGGCTCTGGGCACAACTCCCTAAGTGGCCATCAGTGCTTGGAGAATGCCTGTGATGCCCGATTGGTCCACAGGAACAACAGTTGGGCAACAGTGGAGAGGAACCCGGGGGGCTGCCCACTGACATCACAGCTCCTTTTGCCTCTTCCCTGGTTTACAGGAGTAAAATACCATTTAGAGAGCTTTTAAAAATAAAAAAAATAATAATAATGGAAATCTGGTGGTATTTCCAAACCTCTGATATGACTGAAAGGGTACAGGAGGGGTTGGCTTTTTAAAAGAAGAAAGAAACACTATCGCCATCAAATCAGTGATTTCTCATGGTGGAAGGGGAGCAGGACCCTGGGGTTCCTGAAGCTGTGCCCCTCATCCATCTGTACTCCAAGGTGGCCCTGGGAGGTTCTCTAACATCTAGAACATCTCTGAGTGTAGACTGAGCTGGCTGACAGCTAGAGATCCTTCCAGCTCCAGGACACAGAGTCTCTGATGTTACTCACGTTCCATTCAAAGCCCCCAATGGCGATGCCTGCAGCTGCTCCCGTTCCTGCCAGTCCCACAAAGTGGCCGCTTCCGATGTTACTAGCGAACAGAGAGGCTCCAATCTGGAAACACAAAGAGAAGGTCGGGTGAGGACTCCATGCTTCACCAGGGCTCTCAGGGGTGGACCAAAGATAGAAGAGACATGTCATCCAAGAGAAGGACAAGAAAGAGCAGAGGCCAGCCAGAAACTTGACTATGCTGGAGTCTGCTGGGACCACTGGTTCAGAAGGCAGATGTGAGGACTTGGGTAATAGCAAAGATAAAAAGGAAAGGACTGCGGAAGGAGTTGTGGGATGTATCCCCAAATCAGATCTCTGTGAGTCCTTTGTGAGCCCAATGCGCAACAGTCAAGAAGGCATGGGAAGCTCCACAGCCTGACCCGCCTCCTCTGGAAGTCTCCCCAGCGGCGGAGGGCTCAGGAGCAGGACCTGTGCCATTCATCTCTGTGTCCCTCAGCACTCCTGACTTGGAACCTTGACCAATACAGGATCTCAGGAAATGTGGACAGTTTTTTTGAAAGAAATCATTTAAAAGGAAGCATCTGGACGTCAGTTACTTGTCACTTGTCAAAGAAGGCAGGGAGTAGAGCCAATAATTTCCAAGTGACTCTTAGCTGTTAAATTCTGTAATCCCATGAGCTCCCAAGTAACAAGAGATGCTAATAATAATAACTCTAAGTCGATATAGTAGTTTTTTTGGCCGCACCACGCGGCTTGTGGGATCTTAGTTCCCCAACCAGGGATCAAACGCAGGCCCCGGGCAGTGGAAGCATGGAGTCCTAACCACTGGAACGCCATGGAATTCCTTGATATAGTATTTTTATTTTTTTACAAAGTCTGATGGATACATGCACAAAACACTGCATTTTTCAAAGACATACATATGTCTAAAAACATAGGTTAGAAGACAAATTGGAAGGACATATACTAAATACCCAAGAGTTGACACCTGGGAGAGGACAGGAGAATGGGATTTTTGAATAGGAGATGAAGGAGAAAGTATCAGGTGAAACAAGAGAGGGATTTTGAACTGATCAATCATGGTACTGTACCATCAACTCAACCGCCTCTGAGGTCCAGGAGAACTCCAAAAAGTTCTGGAGCTTTTCTGTACCCAGGAGTAGAAGGCATAACAACATTTGATGATCACCAAACTAGTATAATTATCCCCAGTCTTGCTGAGCAATTGGGGGAGGCTGGTAGTTATTTGTCTAATATCCCCAATATGGTTCAAATTTGGAACAAAACACATATTTCCTAAAAGGCAGATTACTCCAAGAAACTGTCCTAACTGTTCCTCGATATAAAACAGTGGGTGCTTAGTGCCATATGCTAAGTCAGAGGAGAGGGAGATCTCTGAAGGCCGGGCCAGGAGGTCTCCAGAATGATAAGGAGACAGTGGTGTAAGTGCCTTCATTCATTCACTCAACAAATATTAACTTAGCACCTACTCAATGTGTTAAGTGCCATTCTAGACACTGGGGATTCCTGTATGAAAAGCACCACCACCACCAACAAGAAAGATCAGAAAGTGGTTAAGTGCTGTGAAGAGAATAGAGAAGGTGTGATAGATAGAGTGACTGCTTTAGTCTGGGAAAGGTCCCTCTGTGGGGTGACCTCTAAGCTGAGATCAAGATGATAAAAGAAGTCAACCATGCTGAGATCAGAGGGAAAGCTTTCCAGCAAAGCAAAGACCACCCCCCCACCGCCCTCCCAAGTGAGAAGGTCATCATGGTTGGGAAGCAGAAGGAAGGCCAGAGTGGCTGGAATGTGGTGGGTGGTGTGAGATGAGGCTGGAAAGTTGGGAGGGGGTACATCACGTAGGTCCTAGCAAGCCAGGATAGGAGAGTGGATTTTACTCTGTCTGATGGGAAGCCACTGGAGGGTTTCAAGCAGGGGAGGGAAAGGATCTAACTTGTTTTTAAGTATTGCTCTCAAGCATGTGGAGAGTGTATTGTTGGGGGCAAGAGAGAAAACAAAAAAACATGTGGGAGGCAGTTGCTGCCTGTAGGTAACAGGGGATAGCGACTTGGTCTCAGGTGGTGGCAGTTGAGACAAAGACAAGCATAGAGATTGGGGTACATTTTAGAAACAAAGTTGATGAGCTCTGTTGATGTACCAGACGTGGGAAATGCGGGAAAGCGTAATCAACGGTAACCCCTAGATTCAGGACTTTAGTAACTGGGTGGACGTCATTCATTAAGAAGGGAAACTGTGTACTTTGATTATTGCTGCTTAAGAGTTTAATCTTTTGTTATCTGTACTTTAAAGTGTGTTGTACAACATATGCATGCTTGCCTTTGTTAAAAGAATAGGACCCAGTAAGCTTTGCATAAAGAAGTAAATAACCATTGGCTCTGACCATAAGTGGGATTCTCATTGTGTAAAAATTCTATTGCTCTAGACTGCATTTCGTCCTCATTATAGCACAAAGAGTAAAATGCTTTGTGATGCAGAAGAAGAAGGAGGAGGAGGAGGAGGAGGAGAAACTGAGAGGAAAGCAGGCTGTTTAAACACATCCACCTCCTTCCTCTCCTCAGAGCTTGGTGGGGATAAGAGTTCACTTTTAATCAGGATTCCCTTCTGCATGTAGCCTGCCTGTCATTACACATTATCTTTTTTATTTTCATTTATCATCTCTCACTTGATAAATTATTAAGCCTAATGTTATACTATTAAGAGCATAATTACCAGTAATGATTAACTGCATTAGATTAACCTTAAGTTCAAGAATTTCTCTCCAAGATCCCCCCAAAGGGGGACAGTGGGCTTTAAGCAGTTGTAGGCTTTCCTGAGGCAGCCCTTCACCATCTGATGGAATGGGGGCCAGGGGTGCTTTGCGGGTATTAGTCCAGGTTCAGTTCATTTCTATCATGGTCACTACTGTTTTCCAATCGCTCACCTTGGCCTCATCCGACCTCCCCCGCTTCGCCCCGTGACCTGCCCTCAGTCATTTACAAAACCCTGACTCTGCCTTCACAATGGCATAGGCAGCTAGCACTTTTTACATCACCCTTGTACAGGCTGTCATTGCTTCTTAACAGCCTTCAAGGTGCTCTCCAGTCTCCCCCCACCCACATGACCTCTCCAAAGCACAACTCTGATCAAGTCACTTCCCTATTCAGAGACCCTTCCGGACCCCCAAATGAGCCAGCCAAGCAGTCTTTCCTGGCAGTTCCGCGTTTAAAGACGCAGTCCCAGGAATTCAGCAAGATTTCACACTAAAGTTCCCTCCAGTGAGAAGGCAGCATGAGTTTAAAAATTAAAGTTTGAATGCTCTCTTGCCCTCTTCCAATCTGGCTGATCATAACATCTGCAAGCCTCAATCTTCTCCCATGACAGGGTTGTGCAGGAGTCAAAGGAGATTATGAATCAGTAATGACACACTCAGAGGGCCCTCAATCAGTGTCCTTTCTTTCCTCCAAGAGGACAGTCACTTCACCCTCAAAGACAGTTCACAAGAGCTACAATGGACACTGTTATGGACTGAACTGTGTTCCTCCAAAATTCATATGTTGAAGTACTAACCCTCAATGTGACTATATTTGGAGATTGGGTCTTTAGGGAGGAAATTAAGATTAAATTAGGTCATAAGGGTAAGGCCTAATCTAATACGACTGGTCCTTATAAGAAGAGGAAGAGACACCAGATCTCTCTATGCCTCTGTCTCTCTCTCTCTCACTGAATGTGCACAGAGAGAAGGCAGCCGTCCACAAGCCAGGAAGAGAGGTCTCACCAGAATCAACCCTGACAGCACCTTGATCTTGGATTTCTAACCTCTGGAACTGTGATAAAATAAATTTCTGTTGTGCAAGCCACTCAGTCTGTTGTGTTTTGCCATGGCAGCCCAAGTGGGGTAATACATACATCATTGCTTTATCACCTACACTCCTCTGACAGGTTTTCACACCACCCTTCCTCTCACTGGAGCTTGTTAACAATGCTTTCATCACTCTGACTTCCCAAAAGCCCTCTCTGTCCACACCTCACCCATGTTCATGTCCACTTGGGAATCATGCCCCGTCTAGGGAGTGACCTATGAAGCATCTTGTCCTTCTCTGTAATTTCCTCCCACATTCCTTCTCAGTTCAGGATTTCAGACTTCCTCTGAAATGTTCCCAGCTTGACCTTGCCTCTGACTAACTTCTTTCCAGGCCTTCCTCATTCTCTGATGGGGCTCAAGAAGCCATTCCAAGTATTTAGATGGTTTGCTGTCACAGTGCAAAATGTGCTGGGTCTGACCAAACCCAACAGGTTTCGCAGCATGGTAATTGGGGAAATAATGTAATGTCATTACCTTACAAAGAGAAAAAGACTATGTTTTCCTTTGACTTTAGGGAATTCACAATCATACTTTACTGCCTAAATTTCCTGTCCTAGAAGGTTGGCAGGAGGGAAAAACCTAGGAAGAAATTAGAGAATCACAGAATCTTCCAGAACTGGATGGGCCCATATATGTCACAGCTTGAATCCCTTCGGAAACACTCCCACCCCACCCCGCCCTGCACCAAGTGAAGGTCAGCTTCTGGATGTGTGCCTCTAGTGACAGAGAACGCCCCACCTCACGAGGCAGCTGAATCCATAGTGGAACAACTCTAATGGTTGCAAAGTCCTTCTTTACCTTGAGCTTAAATCTCCCCATTTAGTCCTACTTGTGCCCTCTACAGTGCAACAGAACAAGTCAGATCTCTCTTCCACAAGCTAGTCTTTCCAGTATCTGAGGACAGGGGTTGTACCCACCCTCAAATCTTCTCCAGGCTAAGCTTCCTCTTCTCATATGTCTGCTCCTCACTGACGGCCCTTGTTGCTCTCTCTGTTGCCCTCAGCCCCACCTGTGTCCCCAAATAGGTCTCAGACCCTGGGCCTCTAGACCAGTCCAGACATGGGTTGTCCAGAGCTAAGCAGGCTGCCCTTCTTGACTTACCATCTGGTTTTTTTTTTTTCTTTTTTCTTTTTTCATCTGTTTTTAACATCATGTGGCTTCAAATACTTTTAAACCTGCCTCTCAGCCATGGGTCTTGGCAGTGCTGAGGATGAAGCCAGTCCCTCTAATTCCCATCACTGTCAGAGAATCTGCCTCTAAATTATCTGAACCATTTAACAAGAATAGATTTCCTCTCATTGCAATTTAGATTCCTGATAATGTGGTTTGCCTTAACAATACAGTGGCTCTATCACTTAAATTTTTTTTCACTTCAATCCCTCCAGGGTTTGGCACAAATCTGATGTTTTCCCATGAGCCTTCTCTAAAGGGACAACCACTTAAACCACAAGGAAAACATCTGGCCAAATTCATTTCCCCATACCAACTATTAATGTCTGGAGTTGGAAGCTAGCAGGGACTGCATCTACCTCTCAAACCAAAGGCAGACATCAGTCCATCTAGTGATCGCTCCTTCAGTGCTTAACTCAGCCCTAGAAATGGGCTCCCTAAACCATGCTACTCATAGAGTGCTCTGCGGGCCAGAAGCACTGGCTTCACCCAGGAGCTTAGGAGAGCTATGAGTGCTCAGTCCCCATCCCACACCTACTGAATCAGAGAAGTAAGGGTAGTTCTTACACACAGTGAAGTTTGAGAAACCTGCCCTAGACTGCACTGAAAGTCACTGTTCCTCCTTAAACTTGTTTTGACCTCTCTTTGGGATCAGAAGCCAGCGACTAACTACAAACTTGGGATGCTAAGATGAGGAGAACAAAAAGTTTGGGGTGAAAGAGGCTCTCTCTCCAAAATCCCCTACTGAACTTCCGGAGTTTACCATGGCATTTGGGCCACCCAGTGGGAGACACTGTCACTTCTCTACATGCCAACATATAGCACATGGACTGAAACAAGCTTTGACCAGTCTCACTGGTGAACCCCAGACCCGGCAGGCTCAGTTAAATAAAGACTTCCCAAGTATCCTCATGCCATAGCAAAGTTACTGAGACATTTCATATGGAAGTCTACAGAAGCCACTCAAAGGCTTTGTGGGAAATCCTTCCACAATTTGTCTCCTCAAGAGAGGGGGTTATAAGAGTTCCCAGAGGGTGACCTCAACCACCAGAGTCAATAAATATTGCCGACTGGAGGGCTCCTCTGCCCTGCCATGGCATGAAAATGGGAAGAGGAATTACAGGCTCTCAAGGGTCTCTGCAATCTAGCCTCATCCTCCTTCTCCAATCCCAGCAGCCCCTCCACACTCTTCCAAGTCCTGTACGCTCTAGCTAAATCGCACAGACCCAGCCTCCTGGATATGCTCTGGGCTTTCCTGCCTCCTGTTTTTGTTTACACCATTTCCTTCTGCTTGGAACTCCCCATCAAGCTCTACCTGCAAAAACACTGTCCCAGTGACCAAAGGGAAGCCCAGTCCCATCTCTCTGCTGACATCTTCCAGAACCAACCTCTTCCTCCTCTGACCTCTTACCCCACCTGTCGTCTGTTTCACTCTCCTGGTGCCTGTCAGGCCCTATTTTGGTAACTGCTTCCGTACAAGTGTTGTCCCCCAAATATCCTCTAGCTCTTGAAGAGCATTTCTGCTTCCACTTAGCATAGGACCTTTCTCACACATGGCAAGCACTCAGTAAAAGTCTGCTGAGTGAGTGAGTGAGTGGGTGGGTGAGTGACAGCAAATCCTTGGAGTCTCCTCTTGGGGAAATGACAGGAACCATGGTGACCAAATGCCTTTGAGTTGCATTTATTCCCACTGGCTGCATGGAGTTGGGACTCTTAATGGGGACATGCCAAGGACGGCTCTCTCCTGAGGAAGAGCAATAAACCTGTCCTGCCAGGCCCACACGGGGCCCGTTAAAGACAGTGGGGCTGACTAGAGACTCTAAACTGCTCTGAGATGTCAAAAGGGTGACCTGTAAGCTCAGTGTTAGTGAGACCAAGACCTCAAGGGGGATCCGACCTTGAGGGTTAGTCCACCAAATAGGCAAAAAATTTTAAATGATAATATTTAGTATTGGAAAGTAAATAGTCTCTCCCACATAGTTCTGATAGAAATGTAATTCTGGAAAGCAGTTTGTTGGCACAAATCCAAAGATCATCTCCTTCTACCATACAATCCTACTTTTAGTATTCTATCTTAAGAAATCATCAGAGATGCAGAGAAAGACTTATACGTAAGGATTTTCTTAGTATGTTCAATGCCACCTTATTTACAATACAGGAAAGTTGGAAACAACATCAATGACCAACAATAGGAAAACCACTGGATAAATTAAGGTACATACTTAGGATGAAATATTACACTGCCTTTAAAATTATACCTTTGAAGAATTTGTTATGAGGAGATGATTGTGACAAAAATGTCAAATAAAAAAAACATACAAAGTTATATACCATATGATCCCCAAATTTTTAAAGATAGATAGATAGATATAGAGATAGAGATATCCAAATTAAACAGTGATTATCTCTGGAAAAGAAAACACTAAGTGTGTTTTTGTATTTTTCTAAATTTCTCACAATGAGTTTGTGTAATTTTATAATCCGAACACAATTCTTTAATACCTTTAACAATAAAGGGCAACAATTCCAGGGTGGTCTCAGATTAACTTGTAGAGCCTGAAGTCTTAGAACAAAGCATGCAGGGAAGTTATGTATTTGTTTCTGGGGTTGTAGAAAAAGGCATGAAAATATCATTGAATGCTAATTGAAAATTATGTTTTATATGACATAAAATAGAAAATAGGAAATATATGGGAAAGCCTATTACTTGCCAACTCTCAGTCATCTGATGTTAGAGCAGGGATTACCTTGGAAATAATTAAGGTCAACCCTATTCTTTCAAGTGAAAACAAAATTAAAGCCCAGAGGAAGAAAGTGATTCAAGTTTACACATTCATTTTTTCTTTACTTCCGCACCCTTAGCAAAGTAAGATGGTATGTGAACACTCAGGACCACTAGCTGAAGAGTCAAGAATTGCCTAAAGCACAGACAATGGCTCTGTGTGTGTTCCTAGCTTTACCATCAGAGGTAGCCACTGGATTGAAAAAACAGTGCCCTGTATATGCCTTGAAAGCATAGTTAAACGGTGTGCCTGCCCCCCACCCCACCTTCTTCCCCTCCTATTAAGCACACTGAGAGGCTTCCCACCCAGTTCTAATCTTGGTCCAGTGGTTAGGACTCTGCGCTCTCACTGCCGAGGGCCCAGGTTCAATCCCTGGTAGGGGAACTAAGATCCCACAAGCCATGCAGTGCGGCCAAAGGAAAAATGATTCTTGGCTCTGCCAGGACAAATTATGTGACCTTGAGCAAGTCATGTTACTACCCCGAGCCTCAGTTTTCTCCACTATAAACTGAGGATAAGAATCCTTCTTAGCCTATTTCACAAGGGTGTTCTCTGGCTTAAATGAAGTGACAAGTGAGAAATCTTTAGGAAAGTTTTACCCCACAAAGCCATACTATTCAGAAGAAATATTAATAATGCTTTTACATAGCCCATGTTTTGATGGAGTTCCCTGAATTTCCTTAGACAGAGTGGTCATTTTCTCTTGGAGGGAGCAAGATCTTCATAGCTCAAATGGAAAATGCACTCAGCTAATTTCAGGGAACCACTTTCTTTGTTAATAGGTCATATAATACCCAGAATGTCCAGAGCTCTGGAGATGGCTTCCTGTTCTCAGCTTCTGTCTTTCCTTTAAGGAATGCTACCAGGATATCTCAGGGCCTCCTCTCCACTACTCTGGGCTGTGCTGGATGCCTCCCTCGAGATATCCTCAGACAGTGGTTCTCAAACTTTGGCATGCACCACAATCTAGACTCAAAATACAGGATGTCCACTTAAATCTGAATTTCAGATAAAAGAATACATTTTTTAGTAAAAGTATGTGCCAATATTGCGTGATACATACTTATACTAAAAAAGCATTCACTGTCTGAAATTCAGAGTTAACTGGCCAGCCAGTATTTTTATTTGCTAAATCTGGCAACCCTAGTCAGAATCACCTGGAAGATTTGCTAAACCACAGGTGGCTGAGCCCCATCCCCTCAAGTTTCTGGTCGAGGTTGGGGTTGGAAATTTTGCATTTCTAACAAGAACCCAAGTTTTTTTGGTTTGTTTTTTTTTTTGCTGCTGCTGCTGCTGCGGATACCACACTTTGAGAGCTCCGTCCTAGGAGAATAAGAAAGGGAGATAGGATGACTACCTTACAGTGCCTCCTTGGAGGCCAAGTGTTGGGCCACGCACTTCATTCACCTTATCTGATCATGCTCACAACAGTCTGTGAAGTGCATATTGTTCTCATCTTCATTTTACAGGTAAGAAGTCTGAGGACAAGAGCAGTGACGTGATTTGCCCAAGGTCCCACAGCCCAATGACTTGTGTCCAAGGGACAGAAGAGGCCAGAGCACCACACTGTCTTTCCCCCTTCCTCCCCAGACATTCCCTTCTGAACTTCCCTGAAGGGGCACAATGCAGTCAGACCCCCCAGCCCACCTCATTGACTCATTGTAAATTCAGGAACAGCATGTGTGTGTCTGCATCACACTTGTATTTCGATACTTCCCTCATCCTCTGGGGAACTGGTCTTTAATCTAAATTAACATCTTGGGGCAGGTGGTGGGATGAATTGGGAGATTGGGATTGACATATATACACCAGTATGTATAAAATAGATAACTAATAAGAACATGCTGTATAAAAAAATAAAATAGAATAAAATTCAAAAAAAATAAAATAAAATAATTTTAAAGACTCCAAAGAGTTTATGAGGATTATATCTATCTATATTTATATTGGAGATATAAAATGAGAAATTGAAAGAATATGTATTTGTGAAATCATTTAAAATAACAATAATAGACTTATTATATGTTAACAAAAAATAACATGTATTAATAAAAAGTGACTCTATTTTCCAAACTAAAAATAAATAAATTGATTAATTAATTAATTAACATCTTGGTTCCCTTAGTAAGGAATCTTTTCACAGGGGAAGTTTAAAAAGGTTTAATCTTTGACCCTTGCCATCTCGTAGGGATGACATTTCCTGGATTGGGACAGAAGAGAAGGTGGGGCTCACATATTCAGGCTATTTAATTTTGGAGACTCGTAAATATTTAGACACAGGCGTTCTCCAGAGTCATCATAATCTCTGTTTACCCTATGTCAGCTCAAAATGGACAATGGTGGCCTTTCACTTATTATCTTCATGAACTCTCTCTTTGCCCCAACAACCAAAGGGGCGTGAAATCAGGAAACTACTGCCAAAGCTGGCATCTTCCCACAGGCTGTTGGCACAAAAGGTGGGTGAGGTCTTCTGTTGGCATTTATAGGTCAAGGAGGCTGAAGACCAACCCTCTCACCAGCTCAGACAGGCTCATCCTTGGGATCATCAACAACTCAGGGTCACTCATCTGAAGGGCCTGATCAATATGCATGGTCTCTCCCCTATGCTGGCCCTCTTTCAGTTCCCAAGTATCCCAAGCTCCTCCTCACCTCAGGCCTTTGACAATTCTGTTCCTTCTGCTTGGATCGCTCTTTCCCCAGTCTTCACATGGCTGCCTCCTTCTCATCTTTCAGAGCTCAACCTAAATGCCCAATCCTCAGAAAGGCCTTCCCTGATCCTCTTATGTACATAAAGATTCAAACACATTTCCTTCTTAACCCTCACCACTATTTGTAATTTCAGATACATTTTGTAAGAATGTGTGTCACACACACACACACACACACACACACACAGACACACACACACAAATATATGCCAGCACCTAACACAGAATGTGGCACATAGAAGGTAATCAATATGTAAATGTAGAATGAAATAATAACAATGCATATATGGATAAATGATTGAATTCACACTTTAAGGAGGAGCATCTGGGGACTTCCCTGGTGGTCCAGTGGCTAAGGCTCCAGCCTCCTGGGTTAGATCCCTGGTCAGGGTACTAGATCCCACATGCCGCAACTAAGAGTTCGCGTGCTGCAACTAAAGATCCTGCATGCCTCAATGAAGGTCTCACCTGCAGCAGTGAAGATCTCGCGTGCCGCAACTAAGACCTGGAGCAGCTAAATAAATAAATAAATAAAAAGAAGGAGGATCTGGAGATGAGATACAATAATAAGGACAATGATGATGATGATGATTAGAATGTCCAACTTGCGTAGTACTAACTGTATACTATTCTAAGAGATTTACATGTATTAACTACTTTAATCCTCAAAACAACCCTGTGAGGTAGGTGCTATGACCTCTATTTTGAAGTTGAGGAAACTGAGTCAGGAGAGGGTAAGTAACTCAGCCAAGGCCACAGAGATAGGAATGGATGGAACTGGGGTTAAGACTAAGGCAGCCTGGATCCAGAGCCTATGCTCTTAACCCCAACTCCAAATCACCTCCCTTGCATACAGTTTATCCAAAACAAACATATAGCTGCAGTCAACTCAAAATGTGCCATGCCACTAGTAGACAGGGAAAGCCCAGACACATTTCTAACATGAACAATCCAAAGACTTCATCATGGCTGATATTTTCAGCACTCTTCTGACCTCAACCAACTAGAGATATTGATTATAACTTACTTTTCCCTTTCTCTGTTGGCAGAAGTGCCAGTGTGTTAGAGAATGCTGGGAAGACAGCCAGAGGGAAAGGAGAAGCCAGGAGCTTAGGTACAAACTAGATGACAGGAACTTGGCTACACACAGTCAACTGAGGCCTCGGAACACAAAGGATACATGGGATGGTGAGTGCCTGTGCATGAATCAGAGAAAATCCTCAGAGGAGACCAAGCCTTGAAGAATTGGAGGGAAATGGGTCCACCAAAGATAGAGAGGGAAGGATGAGGGGGAGAAGGAAGAGAAGAAAGAGGAGGAGGAAGAGAAAGAACTGGTCCTTCGAGAGTAAGGCAGTCACTGGCATGCTAAGCAAAAAACTCTCACAGTTTTTTGAGACACAGATATATGGGAACTGACAAGGTTTGCAAAATCTTGACTTAAACTGAGAGAAACCAAATGTTTGAGATAGTGAGGAAGCATGGCCACACCAGACTTTACCAAGGAGTCCAGTCTGGGCTGAAATCAGGCACCCTGATTAGGGCCAGGCTTGGTTTTCCAGTTTTACTACCATGAGCCAAGAAAAAAAAAAAAAAACCTAAAGGAAAAAAATGTTCTGTGTACATAGGAACAGAAACGTGGAGCACTGCTGGAAGCAGCCTTTCACTTGGACTCAGCACCCTCCTAACCTTCTGAATTCTTTCCACCACCTACACAGTGTAGTCACTGCACCAGAGAGCAGAATGCAGGCTGAGGGCTCAGGTGACATCAACAAAGGGATCCAATATGAGGGTCTGGGGACATATCCCTCTGCTCCCTCTCTTTCCTTTAATTCAGCACATACTAGATGCAAGGCCCTGGACTAGGTGGTGGAAGAGATTTAAAAAAAAAAAAAAGATTAAGAAAAACACAGGCTCAACCCTGGGACAAATGAAAGCACACACAGCTACATGCAATCAGAGCAGGAAGACAGGGCCACCTGGACTTGGCAGTCACTTCCACCCAGGCTTATGAAGGTCAAGTACTTGTCTGTCTCCCATCTCACATCTTCCCAACCCTTGCTCCCTTGGTGAGCTCTCTGCCTCTCCTATGTCCATTCGCCTTGTTCCTGCTCTTCCTCTCTCATTCATGAGTTCTCACCTAGGTCTTAGGCCTGCCAGGCTGTTCCAGGCCTCCCGGTGGCCACTCCAGTAGCATCCTAAGTGACTGAACTTTGATCTGACCATTAGGTTTTAGAGACTTAATCAGATACATTTTACTCAAAAGAGTCTAAGAAGTATGAGAAGCTGTCCTCTTTCCTCAGAGAAAATTTCCATCAGGGTCTCTGGTCAAACCTAAATGAAAGATTGTCTTGGTTTTCAGAGAAACCTGTAGACTGTACCTATAGATCTCATAAATTTCCATCTCAAAGGATAAGGGAAAAGAGACCTGAGTAACCAGAAGAACAGGGAGAACCCTAGCTCTACTGTTATCTTGTGTGAACTTGGGCAACCCATGAGGTTAATCGTCATTCTTGCTGGATCACTGAGGATTCAATCAGATAGATGATTGAAAAAAGAACAAGAGCTAAACCTGAGAGTCTGTGTGCCAGGTTCTGTTCTGAGACTGAGTGTGCATCCTCAAAACAACCTCAAGTAAGTACTGTTATCTCTGTTATAAGAAAACAAATGTAAGGCACACAGATGTTTAGTAACTCAAACAGGGTCACACAGCTAGTAAGGGGCAGAGGCTGCATTTGAACCCAAGCAGCCTGGCCCAGACCTGAACAAGAGGTCAACAAACTAGAGTCTACGGGCCCAATCTGGCCATCCTCCTGTTTTTATAAATAGAGTTTTACTGGAACACAGCCATGCCCATCTATCTATGTATTGTCCATGGCTGCTTTCATGCTACAGCAGCAGAGTTTAGTAGTTGTGACAGAGATATTTACTTTGTGGGCCTCTGCAAAGAAAGTTTGTCAACCCATGACCTAAACCGCTGTGATATACTCCTCTCTGATGATTCTTTAATAGTAAAGGAAGGAAAGAAACTGTGGCTATTGAGAGACACACAGCCATCACATTTCCACTGGCGATGGACTGGCTCACATGTACACACCCATTTCCCCCATGCTTGTTCCCTCCTCTGTGGTGTGAAATCTCAGCATTTTAGTCGTGGAAGAGGCTTTGAGATCTCAGTCTTACTGTTTCCCACACTGAGAAGACTCTCTGAGACTCAGAGAGGCTGATGATTTGCCTGACGTCACAAATCTAGGACAAAGCAAGTCCTCTGGCTCCTTGTGAGGTCCCCACTCCCTTTAGAATACTTACTTCTGAAGTGTTTGAAAATGCCTTGGGGGTTGTTGAAGGGTTGGCTCAGCCCTGTTGTACTCGCTGCTCCCGTGGACCTGGCTCTGCCAGTGGTCCTGGCTGGTGTGACCAAACTCTCTTCCAAAAAAAAGTTCTCTGTGGGGCTGTGTACCTGGGGCTCTATCTCTCTAAGTAATTTCTGCTGCCACTAGCCAAGGCATGGAGAATTTCCCCTTCAAAGCTCACTTTCCTGCTTTCACGTCTCCCACATCCTCACAGAATCATTACAGCACAGCACCCAGGCAGTTGCTCATCAAAGGCACCAAACCATGGTGCCAGCCCACAATTACATAAGGTTTCACTTTACTCACAAGGTTTCGTGTTTCTCAGTTGGCTTGGCTTGCCTCAATGTGACTCAGGTTTCTGGGGCCCTCCCTGCCTGGCCCTCTTTGTGAGCTGACCTTCCTTTACCCAGCCCTGGAGTCCTTGCTCCTCCTCCCAATGAATGGTCCCTCACTTCTATCCCTAGGCCAAGCACAAACTATGTCTCCCTCTTGGCCTCATTAACTTTTTAGGAACGGGGTCCTTTTCCAGAGTGCCTGGATCTCCACCTGTTACAGGTCACAACTGCCGCATTCAAAGTCACTGAAGCCCCCA
>NW_006780020.1:113305-127781 GCF_000442215.2 Lipotes vexillifer
AGGAATGCCCCCCAACTGGCGTCTCCTTTATCCAATCTTCTTTCAGATTTTATGAGCTCTGATTTCCACCTGCTTTTCTCATGGGTGACTATCCAAGCCCTCGGGGCCTCAGGTGTATCAATCCAAGGTCAATACAAGTCCTTTCCTCCTAAAAATCCCCTGGGACTATCTTTCCGAAGTTTCTCTGGTTGCTCACGCACCCTACAGCACAAAGCAACAGGGCTAAAGGCAGAGGAAGGAGGTAAAGTGTCCCCTTGGAGGCTGAGAGAAATGTCAGCTCCAAGAGCCTGTGGCCCCTGTGATGTCCTCCTTGGGCCAGCACATTTGAGGACAGATATTCTGGTTATAAACTTATAGACTGATGACAGGCTTAAACTGACTTTGTATTTCAATCCAAAGGGAAATTTAGAAGCATAGTTTTGTGAATTCCCTGGCAGTCCAGTGGTTAAGACTCCGCACTTCCACTGCAGGGGACACGGGTTCTATCTCTGGTCAGGGAACTACGACCCCGCATGCCCCGTGGCCAAAAAAAAAAAAAGAAAGAAAATACAGAATGTAAAGCAATTATACTCCAATAAAGATGTAAAAAAAAATAAAAGATAAAAACTACTACCTTAGAATATAACCGTACTTTACTGAATCAAAAACAACTATTGTAAAACATACCACGGAGCACGAAGAAGAAAAAACATTGCCACTTAAAGTATGGCATGCCACTAACTGTCAGACACAGTCAATCTCAGAACTGTAAAAATGCGGTCAATGTGTAGCTGGAATTGATGACTTACAGTAGTATAAATAAATTACATATAAATCGTGTTCATATACTCACACAATGTGAAAGTTAAATTTAAGTGATGTGGTAGCAATATCTTCACATAAATGCTAGCTTCCATTTACTGGGCACCAGACAAGTGCCAGCTGGGGCGTTGCCCTGACACTCTTTTTTTTTTTTAACATCTTTATTGGAGTATAATTGCTTTGCAATGGTGTGTTAGTTTCTGCTTTATAACAAAGTGAATCAGTTATACATATACATATGTTCCCACATCTCTTCCCTCTTGTGTCTCCCTCCCTCCCACCCTCCCTATCCCACCCCTCTAGGTGGTCACAAACCACCGAGCTGATCTCCCTGTGCTATGCGGCTGCTTCCCACTAGCTATCTATTTTACGTTTGGTAGTGTATATATGTCCATGCCACTCTCGCACTTTGTCACAGCTTACCCTTCCCCCTCCCCATATCCTCAAGTCCATTCTTTAGTAGGTCTGTGAACATTAACAAATGGAAGGAAGGTTAAGAATGTCAGGGCATCTTAGGGGTAAGATGCCCTGACGCTCTTAACCTTCCTTCCATTTGTTAACGTTCCCATTTACTGAGCACCTGCCAAGCACAGTGCTGAGTGCTGCACATGCATAATCTCATTTAATCCTGACAAGAACCCTCCAAAGTACATATTATTCTATTTTATAGAGGGAGAAACTGAAGCTCAGGGAAGTTCAGTGACTTCCCCAAGGTCATACAACTAGTAAATGAGGCAGGTCAGATGAGCTGACTTCAAAGCCCATACTCATTCTACTCTAGAATTTTCTAGAATTAGAGCATTTTCAGAGTTGGGAGGGACTTAGAGGTCATTGTACCCCCATTCAAGAATCCCCCTTGCCAGGATCCCTAATAGATGTTGATATTCTCGGTAAATCTGACCAGATAGAGAAGAGTCTACCCAAACCAGTGATTATCAAGCCTGCCTGATCATCAAAAGCACCTGGGAAGCTTTTTTTAAATGCAGATTCTTGGGGCCCTCTTCCAAGGTTTTTTCATCTAGTAGGTCTGGAGTGAAGCCCAGGAATCTGTATTTTTAGGAAGCACATCCAGGTGACTCACATACATGGGCAGGTTTATGAACCATTAACGTAATCTCGTGAAGCCTTAGATGGAAACTGTTGTTGGAGGAAGAAAAGTCAAATTTCAGCCTCATCAAGGAAGCAGGGACTTCTGCACAAAAGCGGAATGATGCCATGTTTCTCTGTTGGTTAGAATAATCCGAGACATGAGTAAGGAAAACAACACCCACCGGAAACCCCACATGAACCATTGAACCTTACCTGTTTTGGGTGTGGCTAATCCTCTCATCACCCAACTCTCAGCCCAGATCCAAACCCAGGTGCCATCAGGAAGAAAGACATCATCCCCGGTTAAGATGTGATATGTTCCCAGGCCTAGCCCAAAATGTATATCTCCTACGGGTGGTTCTGCCCCATGCCTCTGCCTTCTTGTTGGCTTCTCCAAGATCCAGAGATTGGAAGCTAAGGCCTTATCCCCAATAAATCAGACCTAGAAAGTTTACATGAAGAGATATGAGTTTCCTGTTAAAGAGGGAGGAAGGAAGAGAAAAGAGGTCAGGATGCAAACCAAGGCTGGATGAACAGCCTGGATGGCACGCTTACTCTTGGGGGCATTGAAGCATTAGATGGGGTGGGGGTACACTGGTTTCCAAACAACTAAAGTAAACTTCAAGGTCCTATTCAGTTTTCTAATTCAGAAAATCTCAAGTCCACTGAGATTTCATGCCAGCCTTGGCTGTGAAATCTGTACAGCAGCACTGTCCAATAGAACTTTCTAAAATGATGGAAATGTTCTAGATCTGCAGTGTCCAATATGGTGGCTACCATCTACATGTAGCTATTAAGCACTTGAAATATGGCTAGTGTGACTGAGGAAACAAATTTTTTATCTTATTTTAATTTCAATTTAAAAAGCCAATGTGATTAGTGGCTACCATATTGGACAGGGCAGTTCTAGAGGAACTACTCCAACCTTGCCTTGAACTTTGTGATCAGAGCTGCCTATCCAACACCAGCTTTTAGGAAAGCACCAAAGTCCAAAGCATGAGAAGATAAAATGTGTCAGGAGAGACCACCATGAGGGACCCACCACAGAAGTCAGCATCTGCTCAGTATTCTTGGCCAAGGGTAAAGCAGAAATGACTTCAGGGATAACATTAGCAACTGTGAAGATGCCAGATATTAAAATCCATCCCCAAATAGCTGATCAAAGGCCAAGTGCAGGAAGTGGCATGATTTCCTCCTACCTTCCCTCTGTTCTGTGTATACGACAGTGACAGTCTCCACTTTCTTGCTTCTCTTCCTCCATAGCTGTCGCTCTCTTCTCATTGTATGTACACTTCATTACCCCTGCCCCTTTCACCAGTCAGTCCTGCTTGTATCTTACACCCAAAGAATTTCACAATTTGGCCAATCTGGTCAACCAGTAGTTTCGATGAGAACTCTGGATTGAAATAATCATTTGGGCTGACTGATAACCCAGCAGAGCCCTGTGCTGTTAGGATGGAAGGGCCCTTCCAGTTTCTCTTCCACCCATGCACACGTCCTTTGATTGGGATACTTCTGGCTATGTGCAAGTGTCAGGGAAAACACCTCACGTTTATACAAAATACAAAATCCACCAAGAGATGAGGAAAACTGTAACTGGGGACAGTAGGGGGCTCCTTCTCCAGCCACTCTACAAATGTTTATTGAGGGCCTCCTGTGTATCAGGCACTGTGTTAGGCTCCTGAGGTAGGAGAGATAAAGTCTCTCCTCTGTGGGTCTTAAAGTAGCAAAAAGGTAGCAAAAGAGCTACTATTTATTGAGTTTCCACCCCACAAGCAGTCTCCGCTTCTCATCATACTCCTGGAAGGCAAATATTACCAACTCCCATTTTATAGAAAGAGAAGTGGAATCTCAGACTTGCCCAAGATCACCTCGGACTGCGTGCTCTTTTTGCTTCTCCACGCTGTCCTCCTTGTGAAGTCTTTCCTCTGTTTATCCCTTGAAAAACTTCCAAGTGTTATTTATTTAAAGGCTATTCCCTTACTGCAAGACATTAAGGGTGCCCAAAGACCTGGAGAGCAGGTGACCCATTATCAGGGATCTAAGGCAAGAAGAAAGAATAACCATCACCCAAAGCCAACAAGAAAATGGCCTCCTATGGGGAATATTGTGGTTCAGCAAATAGTATTTCAGAGAAAACTTACCGGCCACCACACCATACTTCGTCCTGCCAGGAAGAAGCCTCCAACAGTCCCACGATTAGTGGAAAACATGGCCTGGGGAGGAAGTGTCAAAAATTTAATAGAAAACTAGAACAGAGTAACCTTGCCAGCCAAGAGGATCACCCCCATCCCCCATATACTTGCACTTTCTTCAACCCACTTCACTTTCTGAAACACTTCCACATTCCTTACTTCCTTGAAGCTCAGAAGATGGAGGCAGGAACCTATATTTGACAGACAATTAACACAGATTTGTTGAGCCCCCTGTGCGCTAGGCAGTGCCAAGGAGAGCATGGCTCAGATCTTTCTGGACTCCTGGCAGAGAGCCTTCCATAGGTCATAGCCTTAGGGCCTCTGTAGTGGTTTTTCTGGGAATAGCAAGGGGACCAACAGCCCCAAGGAGCAGGGGAGGTAGCTAGGGCTGAAACAAAAAAAAGTTCCAAGGAATCAGGCTCTGGCAGTTGGTCAGGGAAAGACCATTCTGAAGGTCATTCTGAAGTCGAAGCAGGTTGATACCCTCCAGGCATGGTTGGAGGGACAGGAAAAGAGGGTATGGGGCCCAGACATAACACTTCCAAGTTGGTCTCAGAAATGAAGAGCTTAGAGAAAGAATGTTAGAGTAAAGGCTAGTTAGGAAGCTGGACAATTCAGCAAAGATATCGGGGATGGATAAAAGGTGAGGAGAGGTGTATCTATACAGAGGCTTTCCCTATGGAATGTCCATACCCTCATCTCCTGCATACCCATCCTTCAAGGCCCCTCAAACACTACCTTCCCCATGAAACCTTACCAGACACTACCCCACACCTCCTCCCCTACAGCCTCCCCACCAACCCCCCCAAAAAATAATCTCTCTCTCCTAGCAAACTCCATCTATACCTCATTCACAGCCCTTACAACTTTTTTACTTTGTGTTACCAAATTACAAAATTTTTCCAGCTTTATTGGGATATATTTGACAAATAAAAATTGTATATATTTAAGGTGTACAATGTGATGTTTGGGAGAAGCTCCAGGACGTCAGACCTGAGCTCAGTACCAGGAAGAGTTTCCTCACCATCAGAACTGTCCAGAGATGGAAATAGCACCACTGGGGTAAGTTTCTGCTGGAAGTATTCAAGTGAAGTGCTAATAATTTGTCAAGATGATTTTGTCAAGTGGTTTAAACAAGAGACTTGAGAATAGGATGAAGAGGGTTTAATGCGATAAACTTAGGCCCTCACTTTATGAAAATACATGAGGAAAAAGAAACTCAGCACCACCGGGACACTGTCACAGCAGTGCAAGTTGTGATAAGTACAATGGAGAGGGTATTCCCAGAAAGGACAGTGCCTTAGGGAGGGGGAAGGGTGAGACAGTAGAAAGAGCATTGCCTTTGGCCTCATAAGACCTGGGTTCTGGTCCTCTGGGGCTGATTCATCTGAGTGACTTCTGGTCACCCTCTCTGATCCTCACCTGTAAAATGGAAAGGTTTGGCTCCCCCAGGGGCCATTAAGACTCAGGCATCCAATGATGCTATTAATGCAAATGATTGCATAAGGCAGGGGTCAGTAAATTTTTTTCTGTTAAGAAAAAGGGTCGGGGACTTCCCTGGTGGTGCAGTGGTTGAGAATCCACCTGCCAATGCAGGGGACATGGATTCAAGCCCTGGTCCGGGGAGATCCCACATGCCATGGAGCAGCTAAGCCCGTGCGCCACACTGAGCCTGCGCTCTAGAGCCTGCAAGCCACAACTACTGAGCCCACACTCCTAGAGCCCATGCTCCACAACAAGAGAAGCCACCACGATGAGAAGCCCACGCACCACAACGAAGAGTAGCCCCCACTCACCACAACTAGAGAAAGCCTGCGCACAGCAACGAAGACACAGCACAGCCAAAATATTAATTAATTATTTTTTTAAAGGGTCGGGTAGTAAATAGTTTAGGCTTTGTGTGATACATATGAGCTCCACTGCATATTCTTCTTGTTTGGTTTTGTTTTTTTCCAACCCCTTAGAAGTGTTAAAAAAAAAAATTCTTAACTTGTGAGCTGTACAAAAATAGGCTGTGGGTCAGATTTGGCCCATGGGCTGTAGTTTAACAACCCCTGGCACAAAGGGTTTTAGGATATCTTAATGAAGTCTTCCAGAAGGAATAAAGTCAGAGATTCAGCCTAAAAGGATACAAAATCCCCCCAGAAACAAACTGAGAGGTGGTGAAAGAAAAATGGAACTATACCCTAAAGAAATAATAAACTCAAGCCCAAATATGATTGGATGAGGCAGCATTGGAAAAGGATAAAACTGAACAAAACAACATTGGAAGAGATGGCGATGGTGACAGAGGGCCTGGATCACTCTGTCTCTGCAGCCCAGGGATCATGCAGGAGTCAGGATGCCTGTCCCCGAACCAAGCCACTCTTGACACTCCAATAGAAAAAGAGGAATGTAAACTGGAAGAAATCCAGCACATTATATGATCAGGGTTTAGAGGCACTGACTAATGAGGGAAGACTAAATGTAGACAAACACTAGCAGGCTTATTAAGTAGCATTTAACAAGACAAGTGATACTAATTCACAGATATTTGAAAAATGTAAACACCGTAATCATCAGGACTGGTAGGGCTAAAATGAGATTGGTTAGGGGAACAGAGATTATCAGCAATCATCTGGGAAACAGGCAGTACAGCACATCTAGCAGATGATGGATTCCCATCTTGCCTGCAGCACTTACAAGCTGGGGTGGGGGGAGGAAGGCAGGCAAGGTGGCAAAGCACATGGTGTCATGGAAAAACGAGAGTCAAGAGACCCGAGTTCCATGTATTGCAACCTTAGGCAAATCACAACCACCTGGGGCTTCAGTTTTTCATTCTGTAAAGTGGGGATTAGTATTCCTGCCCTCCTTGTGGCTTTTTTTGAAGATGTCCGACCCAACTGACAACTTTTGCCCATTTTACTTAAAAGGAGAAAAATCATTCAGGGCCTGGCTCATATCCTGGAGGGCAAACGATAATAGTACTAAAAAAGACTCCTAGAGTCCATAAGGAGCTTTCAGATACATCTCTGCAGATCCTCACAGCCATGTGGGGTGTCATAAGAACAGGTAAGATTGTACCCATTGCACATTTGAATAAACTGAGACTGAGTGGGGTTACCAACATCGCAAGGCTGGAATGTGTCAAAGCCAGTGCTAAACCTGAGAACCCTGGCTCCTGGCTGGACTCTCCACCATGTCTGGGAAGCTGAGAGTACTGAGCAAGAATCAGCCACACAGATTCCTTGTGACACTTTAGGCTTTCAGTCACATCTGGTTTCTACAATTATTTTTTTCTTTTTAAAAATCAACACTTCCTTTTATCTCTTAAAAAAAACCTCTTGGCCACGAAGGGGTTAATGCCCACCCTCCTCTCCTCTAAGTCAAAAGACTTCAACCACCTGCTAGCACCCCAGCCTCCTGGTCTGCGGCCCCCCATGAAAGTCTTTGAGAGTGACTGGAATATGTTCACACTTAAAAATACCTCTCTTCCAGTTGCTAGGTGTGCTGGTGTCTGTCACAAGTGAAATTTCCAAGTTCAAGACTGCTAAGAACAAGTTTCTCTGGTTTGGTGTGTCCCCATAGTCCCAAAAGGGAGCCACATGCATTTCCCCCTCCCCAGCACCAGGCCACCCTCCAGTCTTCCTCCTCCTCCTCCTCCTCTTCCTGGGCCCAGCTTTTCAGCTCTCACTCACTCCAGCTCCTAGATCCCAGGGCACAAGACCTCTCCCAGGTGGGGGACGCAGGGCAGCCCCTCTGCCTTGGGCTGCCCCACAGCACCTGCAGCTGGCAGAGGCTGGGGTCCTTCTGGATCTACCCTGCTTCTTTCCCCTCTGAAACGGGATGACTAAGAGACAGGACAGTAGTCACCTTCCTGGGGCTCATTTCCCAAGCCCTGGGATCCTTCCTGCAGCTACCAGCTGGTCCTCTCCTGCCCCTCACACCCCCAGCCCCCAGCCTCTTCAGTCTCTCACTCTCCTTCTCTGCTCACAGAGCCGGGGTGGGGGAGCCTCCTCAGGCACTGGCCAGCACCCCCACTTCTGCTCACCCTTGCTTGGCCCCTCACCTCACACGGTGCCCCCTGAACTCCTCTCAAACATTTCCAAGTCATTTCCACTCGGCTCCACACACCCTTCAGCCCACCTTCCCCTCCTTGCAGTTCACCAAGGCGGTGGCTCCTCCGTGTGCCCCCTCCTCCCTCCCCTTGGCCCTTGCCCCCTCAGCCCGCGTTTCAGGACCCCTACATACCCACAGCCCGACAGCCATCACCACCACGAAGTAGACGACGATGACAGAGATGTCGGCCGCATTGCGGATGCGCTCGTAGGCCTTGAGGGGCTCGGGGGTGGCAGTGGTCGCGGGGCTCCAGGTGCTACTGTCCATGACGGCGGCCCGCAATGCGTCCCTCCAGCCCAGGCCGCTCGCTCCTTATATGGTCTCCGGGTTAATGATCAGTCCCGGGGAGGGGACCCTTGAAGTCTGGCAGCAGTTCTGTCTTGCAGGAGCCCCAGCGCTGCGCCGTCGGGGAGCAGCTCTGAGTGCACAACGAGGAGGAGCTGGCAGAGCTTTGGCGGGGAGGTGGGCGGGTAGATAAGCACTCTCCCTCAAGCGGGGTGGGGCCGGCCAGGGGGTGGTGCCCTCCTAGCACAAAGGCCCACTGTGCTCCCGCACCGGCACCGGCACCGGCACCGGGCACCGGGCAGCCTCGCCTGGGCTGCTGTGTGGCCACACCCAGGCCAGGGCTCCAGCGGCTCCATTGAGGAGCCAGGCTTCCTGGTGCTGGGGGCCTAGAAGCTTCAGATCACCTGCCACCTGCTGTTGGACCAGTCTTGTGTTCTCTGTGGACCTGGCTTCTCCATGTGTAAAATGAGTGCGGGACTGTTCCAGGAATCAGCCAAGTTCTTGGTCTCCATGGAGAACATTCTGGTGGGAACCAGAAGTTGCTGGATGTTGCTGGAAGAAAATTCAGCCTGATGGCAGAATCTTGGCCACTCATGGGTGAGTGGGATGACCACTCACCCATCCACCTTTCTGCCTCTCCCTCTACAGCCTGCAGCACCCAGGGGCACTGTTACCCCAGCTATAAGGAAGAAGGAACTGAGACTGGGAAAAAGCTATTTCCTTGCCCTGTGCCTCACCCAGTAATGTTATTTGGGGCCCTTCCAAGGCAGGTGGGAGGGAGGAAAGATACTACAGAATCCCTTCCAAGGAACTCATCAAACCCTAGCCCTTTCTGGGGGCTCAGCCTACCCATCTGGAAACATATGTCTAATTTGGAAGTCAAGGCTCAGAACAGAGATGACTGTGAGAAGAGGCACAACTCACCAAAGGTCACACAGTGAGCCAGTGACAGAGGTGACCACGCAGCCCAGAACAAGGCAGGCCTAGTTCAGAGGAGGGTTGGGATGCTCTCAGGGGCTGGTGCTGGAGGCCCCAGAGCAGCCACTTTGGAGAGGGGACCCTTGCTAGGTGATGAGGTGAGGGAGGGGGAAGGACCATCCAAACCCGCCAGGACGCTATTCTGCCTCAGGCCCTCCCTGCCCACCACCAGATATCCATCCACTGCTTAAAGTCAAGCAGCCCATTCCTTTGCACCTTGCTGCCTCTGAGGGCCACTGCCCTCCTGCCTCTTCAGTGCTTGTTTGTCCCCACTTCCCCCATCCATCCCCCAGGACTGTAAACTGTATAAGGGCCCATCATAACACCTGCCCACAAGAAGAAATTCCCCATTTGGGTATCTCGGAAGCAAGGGCTCTTCACCGTGGATGCCTCCCATGACCTAGAGCTCAGCAGTCAGCCACAGCTTGGAGCAGCTTGCCTTCCAACTGTGTCCATTGGTTCCCACATTCAGCAAAGCTTTTTCACCTGACTCTGTGCCAAGCAGAGTCCCTGCCCTCAGGGAACTTCCAGTCTGGTCTGGAAGTGAGCCCACCCACAGGAAAAGTCCAGCCTTTAACCACCAGCTGCAGGCTGCCAGCCCATGCCCTGTTCTAAAAGTGAAGTCTGTGGAAATGAGCAAATCCAAAGCGTGAGTGGGAGGAAGGCTTGGAAGTGCTAAAGGACCTCAAAGCAGGGACCAAGCTGTTCTTTCATCTTTCTAGGACAGCAGAACATAGGTGGCCAGAGAAGGAAAGGGATGGGTGGCAGCCAAGGAGAGACCATAAAAGGCATTCATTCATTCATTCACTCTTACAACAAAAGAGCAGCTTCTCTGTGCCAGGTCATGTGCAATGACTCTAGGGATACAGCTGTGAACAAGACTCACAGGGCTCTTACCTTCCCCACAGGGCTTCCAGCCCAGTAGGGGAAACAGACCATCATCAAAGATGAGACAAATCATGTACCACAATATTCATTGCAGCTCTATTTACAATAACCAGGACATGGAAGCAACCTCAGTGTCCATCGGCAGATGAATGGATAAAGAAGATGTGGCACATATATACAGTGGAATATTACTCAGCCATTAAAAAAACGAAATTGAGTTATTTGTAGTGAGGTGGATGGACCTAGAGTCTGTCATAGAGAGTGAAGTAAGTCAGAAAGAGAAAAACAAATACCATATGCTAACACAGATATATGGAATCTAAAAAAAAAAGGTTAGGAAGAACCTAGGGGCAGGAGAGGAATAAAGACGCAGACATAGAGAATGGACTTGAGGACATAGGGAGGGGGAAGGGTAAGCTGGGACGAAGTGAGAAAGTGGCATGGACTTATATACACTACCAAATGTAAAATAGATAGCTAGTGGGAAGCAGCTGCATAGCACAGGGAGATCAGCTCGGTGCTTTGTGACCACTTAGAGGGCTGGGATAGTCAGAAGCGAGGGAGACGCAAAAGGGAGGAGATATGGGGATATACTTATATGTATAGCTGATTCACTTTGTTATAAAGCAGAAGCAGAAACTAACACACCACTGTAAAGCAATTATACTCCAATAAAGATGTTTAAAAAAGAATATCCTTCCTTTTAAAGGCTGAATCATTCCATTATGTAAATAGACCACATTTTGTTTATCCATTCATTCACTAATGGACATTTGGGGTGCTTTCACCTTTCAGCCATTGTGACTAATGCTGCTATGGACATGGGTGTGGAGGTATTTTTTGATCCTCTTTCAAATAAGAGCAATCACAGGATGGGTGGGTGGATGGATGGATGGATGAATAGTGGATGGATGGGTGGATTGATGGGTGATAGATGGATTGATAGATAAGTGAAAGAGCTCCAAACTGAATTAGATCTGTTTCCTGTCCTGTATGTCACACTTTCTACCTGCATGACACACCAGACATCAGAGATACTGTGACATAACAGTGACCCCATTGTAACAATGGCAGTAGGATTGAGTTAAAGGGAATTTCAAAATACTTATAAAGATGAGTAACTGTGCTATTTCATGATCACAGTTAGCATGCATCAGTAAAAGGATTATATATTTACAAGACCTTACGGTATTGCTGACTAAGAAGAATGGGATTTCCCAGAGTGGTAATCCTAGGAAGGAAGGGAGTATTCAAGTTGGGTAAAACTCACACTCAGTATCAAATGTGGAACAACCATAACATCATTTCAAAACAGCAGAAACAGAGTCACTGAAAATTCAGAACCTTGAGCCACAGATGATGCTGGCAGTGAATGGATCCAAGATGCAAAGAACTGGGCAAAAATGAGGAGTATAGAGAGGATATTTTTGAGAATACTGAGCTCCGCTCTAAACTGGCCCATAGGATTTGTTTATCCTTAGTCTCACCATCCACAGCAATGTAAGAACCAATCCTAACAGAAAAATGAACAAAAAATACAAACAGTTCATATAAAAGAAAATACAGGATTTCCCTGGTGGTGCAGGGGTTAAAAATCTGCCTGCCAATGCAGGGGACACAGGTTCGAGCCCTGGTGCGGAAAGATCCCACATGCCACGCAGCAGCAAAGCCCGTGAGCCACAACTACTGAGCCCGAGTACCACAACTACTGAAGCCTGCAAGCCTAGAGTCCGTGCTCTGCAACAAGAGAAGCCACCACAATGAGAAGCCCACGCACCACAATGAAGAGTAGCCCCTGCTCACTGCAACTAGAGAAAGCCTGCATACAATAACGAAGACCCAACGCAACCAAAAATAAAAATTAAAAAAAAAAGAAAATACAAATGGCACATAAACATACTAAAAGATACCCAGTCTCTCTCTAATAAAGTACATGGAAATTAAAAGTACAGTAAGATACTATTTTTTACCTATCAGACTGGAAAAAATCACAAATAAATTGATAATACATTGAGTCATAGAGGAAACATTTACTCTCACACATTACAGGTGAAAGTATAAATTGGTACCAACTTTAACAGAGTAATTTGAGAACATCTATCAAAATTATATCAAGAGAATGAGGAGACAAGTCACAGACTGGGAGACGATATTTGTAAAAGACACATCTGATAAAGAACTGTTAACCAAACCTATACGAAGAACTTTTAAAACTTAATAAGAAAATTAACAACTCGATTTGAAAATGGGCAAAAGGTCTCAACAGACACCTGTTCAAATATACAGATATCTTCTGACATACAAATAAGCATATGAAAAGATGCTCAACATCATATGTCATTGGAGAATTGCAAATTAAAACAATAAGATACCACGACACACCTAACAATATGACCAAAATCCAAAACACTGACAACACCAAATGCTGATAAGAATGTGGAACAACAGAAACTCTCATTCATTGCTGGTGAGAATGTAAATTGGTGCACCCACTTTGGATGATAGTTTGGCAGTTTCTTACAAAACCAAACATAGTCCTACCATACAATCCAGCAACTGTGCTCCTAGGTATTTACCCAAAGGAGGTGAAAACATGTTTGCACACAAACCTGCACACGGATATTTATAGCATGATTGCTAAAACTTGGAAACAACCAAAATGTCTTTTAGTAAGTGGTACATCCAAAAAATGGAATATTATTCAGTGATAAAAACAAATATTCTATCAAGCCAAGAAAAGACATGGAGGAATGTTAAATGTATATTAATGAGTAAAAGAAGTCAATCTGAAAAGGCTATACACTGTGTAATTCCAACTATATGACATTCTGGAAAAGGCAAAACTATGGAAACAGTAAAAAAAAGATCAGTGATTGCCAGGGTTTAGATAGCAAAGGGAGATGAATAGAAGAATACAGATAATTTTTAAGGCAGTGAAATTATTCTGTATGATACTCTAGTTGTAGACACATGTCATTATCTATTTATCAAAACTCATAGAATGTGCAATGCCAAGAGTGAGCCCTAATGTGAACTATGGACTTTGGATGATAATGAGGTATCAATGTAGATTAATTGATTCTAACAAATGTACCATTCTGGTGCAGAATGTTGACAGTAACAGAGGCTGTGCATGGAGGGAGGGGGATATGGTAACTCAGTACTTCCAGCTCAATTTTGCTGTGAACCTAAAACTGCTCTAAAAAAATTAAATCTATTTAAAAATTATATATTCACATACCCTTTGACCTAACATTTTTTTCCTAAGAATTTATGCTACAGATAGGCTTACATAAGGGCAAATGACCTATGTTCTAAGTTATTTATTGCAGCACTATTTGTAACGGGCAAAGATTAGAAGCAACCTAAATCCACCCATAAAGGATTGGTTAAATATATTACAGTTTAACCACCTAATGGAATAAGAATATGTAGCCATTAAAAATAAAAAAGAGGGACTTCCCTGGTGGCACAGTGGTTAAGAATCCGCCTGCCAATGCAGGCGACACAGGATCAATCCCAGGTCCAGTAAGATCCCACATGCCATGAGGCAACTAAGCCCATGCACCACAGCTACTGAGCCTGCGCTCTAGAGCCCGCGAGCCACAACTACTGAGCCTGTGCACCACAACTACTGAAGCCTGCGTGCCTAGAGCCCATGCTCGACAAGAGAAGCCACCGCAATGAGAAGCCTGCGCACTGCAACAAAGAGTAGCCCCCGCTTACTGCAACTAGAGAAAGCCCACACGCAGCGACGAAGACCCAACACAGCCAAAAATAAATAAATAAATAAATTTATTAAATTAATTAATTAATTAAAAAGCTCTTGTATATTGATATGTAGTAGTGATCTCAAAGATATTTTGTTAGGTTAAAAAAGCAAAGTGTACAAAACAACATATAGTATGCTAAAATTAGTATAAAATATCAGGGGGTAAGGGAAGAATATAGGTATATATTTGCTTACATGTACAATTTTTAAATCTCTTGGATACACAAGAAGCTGGCAAAATTCATTGCCTTCAGGGAAAATATTTGGATGACTGGGAGACTTTCTCCATATATGCTTACATATGAACCGTGTGAATGTATTATTTATTAGATCAATGGATAGTAAGAAGGAGGGAGGGTGGGAGGGAAAG
>NW_006780020.1:127888-164041 GCF_000442215.2 Lipotes vexillifer
GGGAAAGAGAGAAGAAGGAAGAACACTACACTAGGATCACTGAATATTCAAGTATTTGGGGACCTCAGGGATCGTCAAACTTGACTCCATGATATATTCACTGGATCAACAAATATATACTGAGTGTCCTATATATGCCTGCCACTGTTTCAGGTGCTGTAGACAGCAAGATGCAAAGATGTAGGAGTACACAATCTAATGGGGAAAGACCTTATTTTTATAAAATGAGAAACCGAGTCCCAGAGAATGAAAAGACCTTGTCAAGATCACCCAGATTGTTGGTGGAAGAGCTAGGGCTGAAACCCAGGTCTGCAGGCTCCTGCTTGGTTTTATTATCTACCCTGGGATTAAAGTACAGTGAGGGAAATGGACTTGATTACCCAGGCAATGCTTATGAGTATAAAGATAAGTGAACCACAAAACTGGCTTCCCAGAAAGAGCTTTCTTCTTCTACACATGCTTTCTAATGGTCTTAGTCACCCCCAACCCATGAAAGATCTCCCAATACTATCTTCATCCTTCATTCACACAAACAATTATTTGAGTCATTATAAATAAATACTGTTAATACACACACACATACACTTTTCCAAATGATGATTCATTTGTCCTTTTGGTTGAGACACCAAAAATGCTAAGACAAAGTAATTAAGGCACAGACTCCCCTAAAGAATGATCTGTCTGAGCAAGAGGAAAAACCTAATCCTAGTCAAGTATCCCTGATCCCTGGGATTTTCTAAGGATTTTAGGCAAACCCTTCAATAGGGTTTTTCCAAGTTTGGGAAATCCTACCAGGAAGCAAGAAAAGAAGAGCGTCATTCTCATTACATTGAATGACAAACGTGCAACAATCAATGGCCTGTGGCTTAGCCTAATGTTTTAGGCTGACTTTGATTAAAGTATTATAGAACAGGTATAAAAATGAAACCATATATACACAAACACATATAAACATCCCCACAAACATATACCCACATAGATGTACACACAAATATCAACCCCACAGCACAAAATAAAAGCCTGAGATGAAGAACCTTCTATTCTAAATTGGCTACACTTAAAGAAAGAACCAATGTGATGTTTCAAAATGCAAAATCCTGAAATCTCTGTTTGTCTTCCAAGTGATTCTGTGATTGGAGGAGGACCTGCTGGTCGACCCTCCAGCTTTAATTTGGTTCTGACAGGTAGGTAGAACAAGGAATTGATCCTTGGTGAGACTGAAATTGCTGATGGGTGAGAGGAAATGTTCAGGGCTGTGTTTGAAAAAAGTGGAGAAGGAAACTGAGATTTTTTTATATGGGCTTAGGCCATGGATCCAACCATAAGGCCTCATTTTTAATGGTGGGCCACCACAAAGTCCATTTGCTCTGCTCTCCAGCCAGGAATCATCACAGTTCCCAGTTTAATCTCTTGTTTTGACTCATCCTGAGTCACTCCCCACTTGTTTCCCACTTCCACTCCTTGTGAGAGCTTCCTTAGGTATTCTCCAAAGTCAAGCCAAAGTCACTGTTTCATGTGAAACAGCCCTGATATGGGAGGACTGCTTGTGCCTTCTTGGGCACAGGGAGCTGCTGATGTGAGTGGCCTTGAGGGCTAGTTCTTTTAATGTCTGAATCAGGCATATGTTGGGTTTTCAATTTCCACAACCTGTAAGATAATAGACCCTTCAGGCTGAAAGGGGTTAAGAGCATCCAACCCACCCCTTTGTTCTATAGTGGAAATTGAGAGTCAAAGAGGAAGGGTGATTTGTCCATGGTCATTGCCTGATATCTGCGCTCCCGATCCAATGCTCTGGCTTCTTCTCCAAAAACATTATTCAGGGCTTCACTGGTGGCGCAGTGGTTGAGAGTCCGCCTGCCGATGCAAGGCACACAGGTTCATGCCCCGGTCCAGGAGGATCCCACACGCCATGAGGGACCGTGAGCCATGGCCGCTGAGCCTGTGCGTCCGGAGCCTGTGCTCCGCAATGAGAGAGGCCACAACAGTGAGAGGCCCGCGTACCGCAAAATAAATTAATTAATTAATTTAATTAAATAAAAAGGGGAAAGACAAGCCCTTATATTTGCAGTGCTCTTTTCTGTTCACAGAGCACTTTCCCACCTCTCATCTCACAACCACCTCACAACAGCCCTGTGAACTCAGAGAGGTATGACTGGGGACACTGTCTCCATTTTATAGGAAAGAAAACTGAGACTAAGAAGCAGCAGTCTCAGCCACCTGTGCCAGGTACTGGAAGCATCTCTATGGTCATAGGACCTGAAGAGCATAGAGTCCACCACTCACTTGTCAGACAGACATACTGTGGCTCAGAGGGACAGGAACTTGTGAGTCATACAGTGAATCAGGGGGCAGGATTGGGATTAGGGTCCTGGATGCCTGGTTCCTGGCTCCATGTGCTCCCTCACCCACTGCATTTTTGCTCCCCTCCCTTCTCTCTCAGGCCAGGGCCTGCTCCTGCTGCCCAGGCTGCCCTCAGACCCCTCTGGGGGCTCCAAGCCTGACTTCCTCAAGCTAAGCCCCAAATCCCAGTTCTGCACTCTTCCCTAGGTGAATTCTGGGCTCCTCGGGCCCTGTTCTCAGCTAGTTGTCAACCCTCTCCAGGGTTCTAATGAATTCATCCACAGGGTCGTTCCTTATGAAAGAATTCCCAGTGTTACTCCACCCAAGGACATCTGCCACAACTGAAAGAGTAAGAATTTATTAATCAAAGAAAAAATTAAAATAAAAGATCATTTTCCACCTACAAGATTGTCAGATGTCATTGAGGTCTCTCCCAATGGGGCTTTTTCAATTAGCCTACATTGTTGGAAACACCTCACAGAGTAAATATGTAGATTTTTATTTTATTCACAGAATTATGTGAGTAAATTACATGTTACATCTGTGGGAAATAACTATAAGACAGAGCTGCTAAACTATGAAAGACCTAACAGTCAAACTTCTTTTATCTTAGGTATTGGCATATCCCACCAATCTGTGCTATTCTAGGCTGTGATAGCTTAGGAGTGAACATGATTTGAACTTATGCATGTTTAGAGGTTGTCTAAAATTCAGAACCAGGCAAATCCATCTACTCTGACCTTAAACATGGCCCTAAAGTAAAATACTTGAAGAAAATGGCTCCCAAAGATTACAGGTGGGGAATTTTTGAAGTATGTTCATATCCAATTGGAGATCAAAGAAAACCAGCTAAAAAAGTTGTGGATTGACTGATATGACAACTGTGGATTGAGTAGAAGTTCTTTTTAAAAGGGCTGTCTTGAAGATTATGACTCAAACATTGGAGGAACTAAGGTGACTGGCAGTAGAAGGAATCAGAGCATGCGAAATTCCTTTTTTTTTTTTGGCTGCGCTGGGTCTTCGTTGCTGCGCGCAGGCTTTCTCTAGTTGTGGTGAGTGGGGGCTACTCTTCATTGTGGTGCGTGGGCTTCTCATTGTGGTAGCTTCTCTTGCTGTGGAGCACGGGCTGTAGGCACACGGGCTTCAGTAGTTGCAGCACGCGGCCTCAGTAGTTGTGGCACACAGGCCCTAGAGCATGCAGGCTTCAGTAGTTGTGGTGCATGGACTTAGTTGCTCCATGGCATGTGGGATGTTCCTGGACCAGGGATCAAACCCGTGTCCCCTGCATTGGCAGGTGATTTGTTAAACCACAGCACCACAAGGGAAGTCCTGAAATTCCTTAAATAAAAATTTATCGACTTTTAAAAAAAGATTGTGAGATGTCTAGAAGATGAATAACATCCAGTGCTGCCAAGGGTAAGAGAAAAATGGGCACACTCATACTTTGCCGGTGGGAGTGTAAATTTTTATCGTAATTTAGCAATACCTAAAAAAATCTTAAATGTGGATTCTCTGACCCAGCAATTCCAACTTCAAGGTGTTTATCCTGCAGAAATACTCACACAGGTGAACAAAAATATTTACATATTAGAGTGAAAAATTAGAAACAATCAAAATGTTACTATGGGAGATTAATTAGAATATGGAACCCTATAGAACTTTTTTCACATAACATATTGAGGAAAACTGTCTTGTAAATTGATAACTGTCTTATTTTTTTAATGGCCACTAGTATTCCATAGTCTGTATGAGCAATAATCAATTGAACCACTCCCTTACAAATAGGCGTCTGGGTTGTTTCCAGATGTTCTTTGTTTTACAAGAGCAACAGCTCTCTAGGAAAGGAAGTGAAAATGTTAAATTTACTTGTAGTGGACTTCCCTGGTGGTGCAGTGGTTAAGAACCTGCCTGCTAATGCAGGAGACACGGGTTCAAGCCCTGGTCTGGGAAGATCCCACATGCCATGGAGCAACTAAGCCCGTGCACCACAACTACTGAATCTACGCTATAGAGCCCGCAAGCCACAACTACTGAGCCCATGTGCCACACCTACTGAGCCCATGTGCCACAACTACTGAAGCCCACATGCCTAGAGCCCGTGATCCGCAACAAGAGAAGCCACCATGATGAGAAGCCCGTGCATTGCAAAGAAGAATAGCCCCCACTTGCCACAACCGGGGAAAGCCCGCACACAGCAACGAAGATCCAACACAGCCAAAAATAAGTTAATTAATTAATTAAAGACTTGACCTTTAAAAAAAAATTTAATTGTAGCAAATTGAACTGACCCAAACTGAAATACGGACAGTGCCAGATTGGCAAATTTTAAAAATAATTCTAATAATTATACAAAAAGATGCTAATATCACTAATCATTAGGGAAACGTGAATTATAACCATAATAATATACCTCTTCACACCCATTAGAATGACTATTATAAAAAAAATTGTTGGTGAGGATGTAGAGAAATTAGAACCCTTGTGCACTTCTGGTAGTATTGTAAAATAGTGCAGCCAATATGGAAAATAGTATGGTGGTTCCTCAAAAAAATTAAAAATAGAATTACTATATGATCCAGGAATTCCAATTCTGGGATACCCAAAAGAAATTAAAGCAGGAACATCATACTCAATCGTGAAAAGCTGAAAGCATTTCCTCTGAGATCAGGAACAAGACAAGGAAGCCCACTCTCACCACCTTTATTCAACATATTATTGGAAGTCTTAGCCACAGCAATCACACAAGAAAAAGAAATAAAAGGAATCCAAATTGGAAAGGAAGAAGTAAAACTGTCACTCTTTGCAGACGACGTGCTACAATACATAGAAGATCCTAAAGATGCCACCAGAAAACTACTAGAACTCATCAATGAATTGGTAAATTTGCAGGATACAAAATTAATATACATAAATCTGTTATATTTCTATGCACTAACAACAAACTATCAGAAAGAGAAATTAAGGAAACAGTCCCATTTACCATCGCATCAAAAAGAATAAAATACCTAGGAATAAACCTAAGAAAATAAAACACCTGTACTTGGAAAACCATAAGACACTGGTGAAAGAAATTGAAGATGACACAAACAAATGGAAAGATATACCATGTTCTTGGATTGAAAAAAATAATATTGTTAAAAATGATTATACTACCCAAGGCAATCTACAAATTCAATGCAGTCCTATCAATGCCATTTTTCACAGAACTAGAGTAAATAATTTTAAAATTTGTATGGAAACACAAGAGACACTAAATAGCCAAAACAATCTTGAGAAAGAAGAACAGAGCTGGAGGAATCACCCTCCCTGACTTCAGACTATATTACAAAGCTACAGTAATCAAAACAGTTTGGTACTGGCACAAAAACAGACACATATATCAATGGAACAGAATAGAGAGCCCAGAAATAAATCCATGCACTTATGGTCAATTAATCTATGACAACGGAGGCAAGAACATACAATGGAGAAAAGACAGTCTCTTCAATAAGTGGTGCTAGGAAAACTGGACAGCTACATGTAAAAGAATGAAATTAGAACATTCTCTAACACCATATACAAAAATAAACTCAAAATGGATTAAAGACCTAAGTGTAAGACTGGAAACCACAGAACTCTTAGAGGAACACTCTGACATAAATCGTAGCAATATTTTTTTTGGATCTGTCTCCTAAGCAAAGAAAATAAAAGCAAAAATAAACAAATGGGACCTAATTAAACTTAAAAGCTTTTGCACTGCAAAGGAAACCTACTGAATGGGAGAAAATATTTTCAAACAATATGACCAATAAGGGGTTAATATCCAAAATATATAAACAGCTCATACAACTCAACATCAATAAAAACAAACAATCTGATTTAAAAATGGGCAGAAGACCTTAATAGACATTTTCCTTCAGTCCACGGGCTCCCTTCATCCTCTCTGGCATCTTGCTACTGACCCCTTCTTCCCATATTTCCAAATGAGCCAGACTTAGCTTCTAACTGGGACCCAAAGTCTAGATGGCCTGTGGGTGGAGGGACAGATGGGAGATTCCCGGGAGTTCTGCTCAGCTCAGGACACTTGGCTCTTTCTCTACGACTTTTAGCAGGGCCCATACATTGAACCTTATCACATAATGAGTTTGGTGCTTTCGTAGGCCAATAAATCACATACTCCCCTCTCAGAAGGTACACAATTTAGGTGATAACCTCAGTCATGCCAACATACCCCCACTGCAAAAATGTTTAAGGGAGCAGAGTTTCTAATTCTGTTATCACAGCTCCCTGATTACACACGTGTCACAAAGCCATCACAGCTACCTCACCTAGGAGCCCAGAGCTGAAGTCTTGCCAAAGCTGGCTTACCACCTCCAGGAAGATAACTGGTCTGCATTTCCAAATCTGCTCACCTAGGTTGCAACTCTCTCAGCTTTTTTCAAAGATCTGGAAATTCCAAAATCTGGCTTGACTGTGAGCTCTGGAAAGTCCACTAGAGATGGCATGACTCATCCTCCACCTTTCACAAATGGGACACTGAGGCCCAGTGAGGCCATGTGGCTCAGCTAGAACCAAAACTTGGGCCTTCTGCCCCCATGCTGCCTCCTTGATGCTTGCCCCATTTCACCCCTCAGCTAGTTTCTGGACCCATGGAGTCAGCCTTTGAAATGCCTCTTCTAGTGTTTTCCTCACCTCTTCCCCTGCAAACTCCCAGACCATCATCTCTCCCTAGATTGCTGCTACAGACTCTTGTGGTCTCCCTCCTCCAATTCTCCCCTTCCTTCAGTCCATCCTGGGTGTTGTGCCAGGTCACTCTAACCCAAAAATTGTCAGGGGCTCCCCCTTCCTGCCAAAGAAAACACAAAAGCCTTGACCTGGTGTTCAAGGCCCATCACCATCTGATGCCAACTTGCTAAGAGCTTCCCATCCCCCTCGATCTCCCCTCCCCACAGAGCCTAAATCTAGCCCAAATCAACTGGTTGCTGTTCCCAGTATCTCCCTTCTGCTTCTGCATTTGGTCATGCTATTTCCTCCACTGAGTTTGCAGGACCGTCCTGCCCACTGCCCACCTGTCACCTCCACCTGTCCAAACTACATTCCTACAAGGCTTGACTCAAATGCCCTCTCACCCCAAGAAGCCTCCCCATACTCCATTCCCAATGGAAATAATTGCTCCCACCTCAAGACCCTGCGATGGATGGACCTTAAACCTTAGGTATTTATGTACCTGTTTTCTCTCCTAACAGGATACAAACCTTCTCAAAAACAATACATATTGATTTGTCTGTATGTTTCCCACAGGCCCATTATGGTGCTTTTTATTCATTGATTAATGTTTTTATTAATAATTTACTGAACAGAGTTTTGGAGTCCAAGAGACCTGAGCATGAGTCCAAGCTCTATCACTTGCTAGTAGTATGATCTTGAGCAAGATACTTAACCATTTTGAGCCTCAGGTTTTCTCCTCTGCAAAATAAGGATAATAAGACCTAGTTCACAATGTTATTGTAATGATTAATAAGGTGACATATGGTCATAGCACAATGACATAGCACAATGCCTGGCACATAGTAAGTATTCAATTAATAAGGCAATACTACTACTAACAAAAATAAACATAGCTCCTGCTATGTGCCTGGAATTTTGGAGAACGCTGGGGATACAGACATAAAGAAAATTAGGCCCATGCCTTTGAAAACTCAGAGACTAGTGGGGAAGCAGACAACAAGGAAACATCTGACCTCCATATCATACAGGGTGAGAAGTGCTATGACAAAGATACCCATAGGGTGCTCTAGAGCTTCCAGAAAGGGCATTGAATTGGGGCTGTGGCCTGGGAGGCAGGGGCTCAGGGAAAACTCCCCAGAAGAGTGGTGTGAGCAGTGTTTGGAAAGACCAATGATAATGATCCAGGGGGAAGGGGCAAAATGGGCAAGCGGGGCAGAAGGCAGAGCATGAGATAGGAGCACAGAGCAAGTCGGAGCACCATAGCACCCTGCACACAGCTGGTGCTTGATAAGTATTTGCCAAATAAGAGGCAGCCTGGGGTGAAGGGCACAGCCATGGGATTCTCTGCCAACAGTCATGGCATGTGACCTTGGGTAAGTCTCATCCCTGCCCTGAGCTCACTATCTCAGGTGATCCATTCCCTGATATCAAGGTTTGGGAAGGAACACTGAGCTTTGGTTGGTGCTCCCTTGTTCCTCCAGCTGCGTCATGTAGGGGCATGTTTTCACCCGCTCAATTCAGGAGGAGTTTGGCCTAAGAGGCTGGCACCACCCTCTGTAGGTCACATCTGTCTCTGAAACAAGAAACACTAATCGCTTTAGGAGCATTGTCACACCCTCTTCCTGGGAAATTTTCCTTTTCACAGCTGGGGTGGGGAGCCCAAAATTCCAGCGAGCTACCTGCCCTCAGATTCTATCCACAGGACACCTGGGGTGGAGTGAGGGCAATCACAGATTTCAAGGTAAAAATAGGCAGCTTCAGTGAGTATAATTTTTTTTTTTTTTTTTTTTTTTTTGGCGGTACGCGGGCCTCTCACTGTTGTGGCCTCTTCCGTTGCGGAACACAGGCTCCGGACGCGCAGACTCAGCGGCCATGGCTCACGGGCCCAGCCGCTCCGTGGCATGTGGGATCTTCCCGGACCGGGGCAAGAACCCGTGTCCCCTGCATCGGCAGGCGGACTCTCAACCACTGCGCCACCAGGGAAGCCCAGTGAGTATAATTTTTGTTAATCTGGTAAGAAACAAATAAACTACATTTTAAAACAATTCTTTTGAATAGAAAAGTACTGATTTATGTAAAACTGGTCAATTTTGTCAATGCAGTATTTTCTTCCAATTTTATTGAGATACAATTGGTATAACATTGTGTAAATTTAAGGTGTACAATGTGATGATGTGATACATGTATATATTGCAAAATGGTAATCACATAAGGTTAGTTAACACTTCCATCACCTCACACAGTGACCTTTTTTTGGTGAGAACATTTAAGATCTACTCTCTTAGTAACTTTCAAACATATAACAGAGTATTTTTAACTATAGTTCAATTCAATATTAAATTAGTTACTTCATTAAAAAAGTCATTTGATGAAAAAAATCCATCTGAATTATTTGCGTCATGTAACCCCAAAGATCTGGTCATTCTTTGCATTTTTAATTGGTTCAGTATTGTGTATGGTCCTAGAGAAGTGGTGATAGACCAGATCTCCACCACAGCGCACATTAACGATTGACAAACTCGAGAGCAGCAACCTGAACATCCAGCTGCTCCAAGAAGGGAGGGGAGGGAAGATGGGGAGAGAGCAGGTGTACGAGTTGCCTATGGCTTCTCTAACAAATTATCATAAACTTAGTGGCTTACAACAACACACAAATTTGATTCAAGTGATAGAAATCTAGTCTAAGCTTAAGTAAGGGAAAACACAACAAGCAAAAATCAAAGTGTGAGTAACGTATTTGTATATTCAACAGAATTGTGAGGACAATGGGGAGCTGGGTTTATGCATGACTGCATCCAGAAACCCAAATGATGTCAAGACTTCCTCATTCTAACTTTGTGCCTCATCTCTGCTTCTTCTATGTTGACTGTCAAACTGTAGCTAAGCATTCCCATCTAGCTATTGATCACTATTGAAAAGTATTTTTAAGTCATCCAGGATCCAAAAATAAGCACTGCTAACAGTTTTCCTTCCAGGTTTTATGTATGTTATTGTACACACATATGACACGTCCTAATGAGTGTGCTCACGTGCACACTCACACACACATACACAAGCATACATAACTATTTAGGGAGTATTTATTGTGTACATATGGCTTTGTAGGCTACTTTTGTTACTTAGCACTTTTTTATGAAGATTTTCCTTGTTATTAAATTTTATTTGAAAGTGGAGAAAAACACACATCTATTCTTACTTTTTTTTTTTTTTTTTTTTTGCGGTACGCGGGCCTCTTACTGCTGTGGCCTCTCCTGTTGCGGAGCACAGGCTCCGGATGCGCAGGCTCAGCGGCCATGGCTCACAGGCCCAGCCGCTCCGCAGCATGTGGGATCTTCCTGGACCGGGGCACGAACCCGTGTCCCCTGCATCGGCAGGCGGACTCTCAACCACTGCGCCACCAGGGGAGCCCTGTTCTTATAATTTTAACTCCAAGGTCAGAAGTCTGAAATCAGTTTCACTGGGCTGAAATTAAGTAGGGCTGCCCTGCCTCCATAGGCTCTAGGAGAGAATCTGTTTGCTTGATTTTTCCAGCTTCTAGAACTACATGCCCATGGCCTCTTTTTCCACCTTCAAAGCCTTCTTTGTCAAGTCTTCCTCTGTCTCTCTCTTACAAGAACACCTGTGATGACATTGGGCCCACACAGACAATCCAGGATAATCTCCCCAACTCAAAATTCTTTTAACACATCGGTAAAGTCCCATATAAGGAAACATCCACAGGTTCTAGGGATTCAGACATAAATGTTTTGGGGGACCATTATTCAGCCTCCCACCACAGGGAAGCCACCGGCAGCTGACAGGAGGAGACACGTCTCACACTCAGGCCCAGTGAGGAGGAGGCAGCCAAGCCAGTTGCTGGACTAGAGTCACATCCCACATTCTTCTGGTAAGATGTGAGTTGAAACTCTTGGCCACCATCCAATCTCATGGGTTTGTGGTTTAAATAAACTCTCCCATGGACCCCCACCATACATTTAAAGCAGAAACTCGTGGAGGGGAGTCTCAGAGCCTGGTAAACTTTGCTGCCCCCTCACTCCTGCAAAGGGCCCCCTCCTCCTCCTAGGGTTCCTCACAACACCAACTGAAAACCACCCATGAAGCCCACCGCCCTTGATTTTAGACACTACTCATCTGACAGAGCTCTCTTTACCTGCCCACTTCATAGGTGACTCTCACCAGCCTGCCCTGAACAACATTCTACACATAGCTCAACACTGGGGAGTCCAAAGATAATCAGATACGGTCCTCGTCTCACTGGAGAGATGTCACTCACATAACTCACTGTTCCTTCCTCAACAGTTTTACTTCTGCCTGGAATGCGCTGCCCTTTAATAACAATATGAATGATAATACTGACACTGCCATGCTAATATCATGGCAGCTACTCACCATGTGCTAGGCACTGGGCTGGGCATTTTTCAATATACTGGCTAGTTTAATTTTCACAAGAATCCTATATACGGTGAGATCTATTATCAGGTTTCACAGATGAAGAAACTGAGATTCACAGAAGTGAGGTAAATGGCCCAAAATCAGAAGTCGTAAGAGGCAAAGCTGGAATCTGCATTTAAATCTGAGTCTGTGCCTTTGGCATAACAATGATTCAAGTCTTACCTAACTTACCTCACCCAGCAAGGATTCTACCCTTATTCTGGAGTCCCAAAGCCAGATAATAATAATAATAAACAAACCTGATTTTAAATTTTGGCAAAGGACCTGAATAGACATTTTTTCTAAAGAAGACATACAGATTACAACCAGGTATATAATGATGCTCAGCATCACTAATCATCAGGGAAAAGAAAATCAAAACCACAATGAGATATCAACTTACACCTGTTGGGATGGCTGAGTCTAAAGTTTGTATGCAGGCAAAAGACACAGAATAGCAAACACAGTGTTAAAAGTGAAAAACAAAGTTGGAGGACTGACACTATCCAACTTCAAGATTTATTATAAAGCTAATTATAAAGTAATTATAAAGTAATTAGATTATAAAGTAATCAAAACAGCATGATATTGGCAAAAGAATAGACATAGATCAATGGAATGGAATAGAGCGCCCAGAAATAGACCCACATAAACATAGTCAACTGGGGACTTCCCTGGTGGTCCAGTGGGTAAGACTCTACACTCCCAATGCAGGGGGCCCTGGGTTCAATCCCTGATTGGGGAACTAGATCCTGCATGCCGCAATGCAACTAAAATCCCGCATGCCACAACTAAGACCCAGAGCAGCCAAAATAAATAAATAAATATTTTTTTTAAAAAAAATATAGTCAACTGATCTTTGACAAAGGAGTAAAGGCAATACTATAGAGAAAGACAGTCTTTTCAACAAATGGTGCTGGAAAACTGGACACATATACAAAAAAAATTAATCTAGACACAAAACTTACACCCTTCACAAAAATTAACTCAAAATGGATCATAGAACTAAATAAATGTAAAATGCAGAACAATAAAACTCCTAGAAGGCAACACAGGAAAAAACCTAGGTAACCTTCAGTATGGTGATGACTTTTTAGATACAATACATGTACAATCCATGGAAGAAATAATTGATAAGCTGGACTTCATTAAAATTAAAAACTTTTTCTCTGAGAAAGACACTGTCAAGAGAATGAGGAGACAAGCCACAGACTAGGAGAAAATATCTGCAAAAGACACATCTGATGAAGGGCTGTTATCTGAAATATGCAAAGAACTCATAAAACTCAACAGTAAGAAAATGAACAACTCAATTTAAAATAAGCCAAAGACATAAACAGACACCTCACCAAAGAAAACGGACAGATGGAAAATAGCATATGAAAAGATGTCTAACATTACATGTCATAAGGGAATTGCACATTTTTTAAAATGGTGCTGAAAAAAAAAGAATGCAGGGTGTCAGCCCCACCCCAGACCCATGGGATCAGAAGCCCACGCACCACAAAGAAATATCCTGCATGCCTCAACAAAGATCCTGCATGCCGCAACTAAGACTGGACCCAGCCAAAAATAATAATAATAATAAATAAATAAATAAGAAGCTGCATTAACAAATCCCAGGTGACATGGTCACATGAAGGTCTGGGAAGCACTGAGTTAGAGGAAGGCACAGTTGGGACACTGGCGCTGCTCCCTGCTCATTAGACTAATAAAAGTTACTTCTACTTGACTAAAAAAATTAAATTTAATTAAATTTTAAAGTAATAAAGCAAATGGTGCTGGGAAAATTAGACATCCTTACACACACACAAAAATGAAGTTCAATCTGAACCTCATATCTTATATAAAAATTAACTATCATAGATGTAATTGTAAAATGTAAAACTACAAAACTTTAAAACATAGGAGAAAGTCTTCAAGATCTAGAGCTAGGCAAAGAGTTCTTATACTTGACACCTAAAGCACAATACCAAGTGCTGGAGAGGATATAGAACAATTGGAACTCTCATATATTGCTTGTGGGAATGTAAAATTGTACAGCCACTCTGGAAAACAATTTGTCATTTTCTTATAAAGTTAAACATATAATTAACGTGTGCCCCAGCAAACCCATTCATAGCTATTTACTCAAATAAAATGCAAACCTACGTTCACACAAAAAGTGGTACATGCCAAAAATTGGAAACGATGTCCCTCAACTGGGGAACGGATAAACAAATAATACTATAAACATAAAATGGATTATTATTCATCAGTAAAAAGTAACAAATTACTGATTCATGCAACAACACTGATGAATCTCAAATGTATTTTGCTAAATGGAAGAAGTCAGAGTCAAAAGGCTGCATACTGTATTATTTCATTTATATACATTCTGGAAAACACAAAACTAGCCATGGAGAACTGATTGCCAGGGGTTAAGGGTGGCAGGGGTTACCACAAACTGACAAAATGAGGGAATTTGTGGGGATGATGGAAATTTTCTGTATCTTGATTGTGTGGTAGTTACATGACTCTGCATTTGTCAAAATTCATAGAACGAAACACCAGTGAAAGATCTATGATTTCCAGTAAAGTGTGAATTAATAAACTACCATTTCTTTACAGTGTAATAAAGGAAAAATCCCCCAGGTGGTTCCAATATGCAGTCAAGGTTAAGAACCATAGCCCAAGGCAGTGATTTTCCCACACATGTGTGTACACAGATCCCCCTAGGGCTACCTTTTCTTCCCAGGCTTCTCAAGAGAAGTCCAGGCTCCCCTCCCACCCCAGTGGGTCATTAACAAAGACTCAATGAGTCGTAAAAAGTGACCCACGAATGCTTCAGAATGAAAGTGGAGGTTGACTGAACTAGGAATATTTCATCTGGAGAAAAGGAGACTCAAAACACAAGGTTATTGTCTTCAGATATTTGAAGGGTGATCAGGTGGAAAAAACAGAAGTTTTTGTGTTCTAGTGGGAAGACAGGAAACAATGTGTGGAAAGGGCACAGAGCCCAATATAAGGAAGAGATTTCCAACAACCAGTTAATCTGCAAATAGAATGGGATGCTTCGTGGAAGGAGTGAACTTCTCAGCCTCAAGGACTAAACAACAGAAGTGGATTGACCACTTATCTAAGATTTCATACAGGGGATTCCAGCAATGGGTAAAAGATTAGAATCAGTGGCCTCTTAGTTCTAGATCAATTCTAAAATTCATGAATTCCCAAGCACTGCACAGTGGAAGCTGAATTCCCCTAAACTCTTTAGCTGAGCAAAATTTAAGAGATACTATAAGGTCCTACCTGCCCCAAATCTCTCCTCTGCCTGAAATTCCCTTTTACTTCCACAAACACTAAATAGTGCTCAAGTGGAAGGTACTGTGTGGAAAAAGTGTTCCTGGGGAGATAAAAAGAGGAAGAAGATATGGCCCAGTTCCCCAACTGGCTACCTCATCCCCCAGGATCTCAGATTAAATGTCACTTCTGGGAAGCCTCCCATTCCTCCTAAAATCTGGCTTATATCCTCCCCATGTGTCTTTAGCCCTGGGTACTTCTCACAGCGCCCATCATACTTCATTGCCTGTTCTCATTTGACTGTGAAGTCTGTGAGGACAGGGAATAAACATACACATAAAAATAAACACCCAGAATATCTAAAGATTTCTTACATTCATACTTTTTTTCTGGGAAACTCTCCACAGGCTTTAAGAGCAACCTGAAGACTAAGCCCTGCCTTTTCATGGCCCCACTGCATATATACTAGTATCTTATATAGGCCAAATAGCTAATAAAAAGATAGAATGAAAGCAATGTCATCTAAGGGGCAAGAGGGGCCTAGGGCTCCTAGAGTTTTGCAGGAAGAAGGAAAGCCCAGATTATTTCCTCCAATTTGCCTCTTTTTCAGAGACCTTATAAGAAGGAACCTAGCAGAAATTTCTGGAAAGTCCATATGTATAAGGTGAGGGTTAGGGTTTAGAGCCCCTATTCTTTCTAATGTAACACACTGCCATCATCTTAAAAGCACAGCAAAGAAACATTATTATTTGTAACTATCTGAAACGTAATAGAACTTGAAATAGGATAGTCAATTAAATTATCTATTTAAATTGTGAAGCCACACCTTGGTCACAGTTCCATTTGTTGAATGACAGTGTGCAAATTTAGACATTTTCCACCAAGATAAAAGCTAAAAGCAAAGAGGGCTACAGCTCCACCTTGTAGTGAGACCCAGCATTGTGCTGAGATGGTTCCTCTCAAGACTATTCAGTGGCTGTACCTTGTCTGGGTGTGGAATCACTGGAGAGGGATGGGGGTCCTCGGAAGCTAAGAACTAGAGTAAACAACAGACATGACCAGGAATCAGGAGACCCTGTTCTGGGGTTGAAGTCCTGCAGGCCTCCCTTCTTCTTAACATACTTCAGGCAAGATCAGGACCACCTAGATCAGAAAGCCTGAAGGTGAATGAAATGCGGGAAGACAGGAGGAATAGTATAATACCACTGATGTTCCCAGGTGGTCATGTGAGCTGGTATTGATTATCTATGAGCCTCAGGCCTTCTTGAAAAATAAGTTAACCTTTCGGGACTTCCCTGGTGGTAAAGTGTTAAAACTCCTCACTTCCACTGTGGGAGGCGTGGATGCAATCCCTGGTTGGTGGCCTGCATGCTGCATGGTGCAACAAAAAAAAAAAAGGAAGAAAAATAAATTAACCTTTTTCTCTATAAAACTGCCTGATTGCAGAAGCAAGGATCACCAGCCACAGATGGCCAATTGTCTTCATCTCAAGTGTCAACTTCAGTTAACTGGTAGTAGCTAGTTAGAATATTGTGTTAAGTAGGATTCTGAGGTAGAGTTTGAGTTCAGTGGAAAGAAGGTCATTAATAATTAACATCTGTCTCAGATACAGGAGGGAGGAGTAACAATACACCTCTCCTAGGGAAGGTTCTGTTACTGTAGATCTCTATGTAGCTCTAACTTCTGAGTCTGTTTTTCTCGTTATAAAATGAGGATAATTATGCCTCCTAGGCTTACTTCACAAAAAGAAGACCATGGGTTTGAAAGGTCTTGAAAGATCTAAGAATATATGTATGAGATGATACAAGTATTTCAGTTGACTTTCCTGGATGAGCAAGGGAATTGATGACACCAGAGTTGCTAGTTGCCTTTCTCAACCTGAACACCACTGAAGGAGCTGAAGCACATTGTCTGAAAAATGTTAAGGGCTCAACTAGATCATAACACTAAGCCAAACAAATTGGTTAAGGTGGGGTCTAAAGAGTTTAAATCATTAGCTGTGAAACTGGTGCTGCAATTTTTTCAGGGCCAGAGAATGGAATAAAACGATATCAAACAGGGCTTCCCTGGTGGCACAGTGGTTGAGAATCTGCCTGCCAATGCAGAGGACATGGGTTCAAGCCCTGGTCTGGGAAGATCCCACATGCCACGGAGCAACTAGGCCCATGAGCCACAACTACTGAGCCTGTGCGTCTGGAGCCTGTGCCCCGCAACAAGAGAGGCCGCTACAGTGAAAGGCCTGCGCACCACTATGAAGAGTGGCCCCCGCTTGCCGTAACTAGAGAAAGCTCTCACACAGAAACGAAGACCCAACATAGCCAAAAAAAGAATAAATAAATAAATAAATTTAAATTTAAAAAATGATATCAAACAGAATCATTGAAAGACCCTTAGATTGGGCTTCCCTGGTGGCGCAGTGGTTGAGAGTCCGCCTGCCGATGCAGGGGACATGGGTTCGTGCCCCGGTCCAGGAAGATCCCACATGCCGTGGAGCGGCTGGGCCCGCGAGCCATGGCCAATGAGCCTGCGCGTCCGGAGCCTGTGCTCCGCAACAGGAGAGGCCACAATAGTGAGAGGCCCGCGTATCACAAAAAAAAAAAAAAAGAAAGACCCTTAGATTAATTCACACAACAATTACTTATTAAGGATCCACTCATTTGCTGATTTTACATATATTTATTGAGTACCTACTATGTGTCAGTTCTGTGTTAAGCCTAGGGATAGAGCCGAGGATAAAACAGTTGGTACCTCTCCAGCTGGAGGTACAACCTAGTGGGAAAGGCTGTAATAAATAAATTACCATTAAAATGATAAGTGTTGTGAAAATAGCTGTTCCTTCTAAGCTGAGGATGATGGCTATAGATGATTGTCCTATGCTGCTATTCAGTAAAAATTAAATCTATGTTTCTTCTCTCTGTCACCATCAGGGACATATAGACAGGTAAGATATTAATAGTTAAGAACAAAGATTTGTATTCAGGACACAACTGAGTTCAATGTTTGCTTCTGTGATTTACTAGTTGTGTAACCTCCAGCAAGCTATACCACAAGGTATCTAGACTTTGATATGCATACAAACCTTTGGGGCATCCAGACTTCACCACAGCCTCAGTCTCCCAGTGGGAAACAAGGGAATGGTGAGAGGGCTGCCATGAAGATTAGGTGAAACAATATAATGTAAGATGCTTATAACGATCTCCAGCACTCAGTGAGCACTCAATGAATGGAAAATAATATTCCTATTATTCCTTTATTTAGTCTCTGTCCTACGAAAACTTGAGTCATCTGAAGGCTTATGTGTGTGTGTATGTGGTTGCTTTGTTTTGATTTTTGCTACGTGTGCACAATTGGATAGAAAAGAGCCCTTGCATGTAGGGCAAGTTCTGCACAAGATGGTTTCTATTTCCAGGAGTATGTGGACCAGTGTAGACACACACCTTGGGAGGCACGTGTTCACGTTTGCAGCTGAGCAGTGTGTGCATGTGTATCTGTGTATATATAAAACACGATTTCCTTAGAAGACTTTGTTGTCAATGAACTAATTCAAAAGTCATTTCCTCTTAATCAGACTCCCTGACTTCAGACTATACTACAAAGCTACAGTAATCAAGACAATATGGTACTGGCACAGAAACAGAAATATAGATAAATGGAACAGGACAGAAAGCCCAGAGATAAGCCCACACACCTATGGTCAACTAATCTATGACAAAGGAGGCAAGGATATACACTGGAGAAGAGACAGTCTCTTCAATAAGTGGTGCTGGGAAAAGTGGACAGCTACATGTAAAAGAATGAAATTAGAACACTCCCTAACACCATACACAAAAATAAACTCAAAATGGATTAAAGACCTAAAGGTAAGACTGGACACTATAAAACTCTTAGAGGAAAACATAGGAAGAACACTCTTTGACATAAATCACAGCAAGATCTTTTTTGACCCACCTCCTAGAGTAATGGAAATAAAAACAAAAATAAACAAATGGGACCTAATGAAACTTAAAAGCTTTTGCACAGCAAAGGAAACTACAAACAAGACAAAAAGAAAACTCTCAGAATGGGAGAAAATATTTGCTAATGAATCAATGGACAAAGGATTAATCTCCAAAATATATAAACAGCTCATCCAGCTCAATATTAAAAAAAACAAACAACCCAATCCAAAAATGGGCAGAAGACCTAAATAGACATTTCTCCAAAGAAGACATACAGATGGCCAAAAGGCACATGAAAAGCTCTAAAAAATCACTAATTATTAGAGAAATGCAAGTCAAAACTACAATGAGGTATCACCTCACACCGATTAGAATGGGCACCATCAGAAAATCTACAAACAACAAATGCTGGAGAGGGTGTGAAGAAAAGGGAACCCTCTTGCACTGTGGGTGGGAATGTAAATTGATACAGCCACTATGGAGAACAGTATGGAGGTTCCTTAAAAAACTAAAAATAGAATTACCATATGACCCAGCAATCCCACTACTGGGCATATACCCAGAGAAAACCATAATTCAAAAAGACACATGCACCCCAATGTTCATTGCAGCACTATTTACAATAGCCAGGTCATGGAAGCAACCTAAATGCCCATCGACAGACAAATGGATAAAGAAGATGTGGTACATATATACAATGGAATATTACTCAGCCATAAAAAGGAATGAAATTGGGTCATTTGTAGAGACGTGGATGGATCTAGAGACTGTCATACAGAGTGAAGTAAGTCAGAAAGAGAAAAACAAATATCGTATATTAACACATATATGTGGAATCTAGAAAAATGGTACAGATGAACCAGTTTGCAAGGAAGAAATAGAGACAGAGATGTAGAAAACAAATGTATGGACACCAAGGGGGGAAAACGGGGTGGGGGTGGGATGAATTGGGAGGTCGGGATTGACATATATACACTAATATGTATAAAATAGATAACTAATAAGAACCTGCTGTTTAAAAATAAATAAATAAAATTCAAAAAAATTTTTAAAAAGTCATTTCCACTTACTTCTCATGATATCAGCCAAGGTTAGTTAGTGGCAAGATAATTAAAGATTGATTGCTGAAAGGGGCAGCTCTTGTTCTGATTGAAACCTCTTATTCTACCCAAATATCTCCTAGATATTGGAGATAAATGTGATGATTGGTTATAAACATTCTGGTCTATAGGTTGGTGTGGGTCACCAGACTGTAAATGTCACAAGGTCTCCCAGGTCCCCTGCCCAGCCTTCCTAGTCAGAGGTAGGAAGACTGATCTTCAGGTATCCCATGTCTTGGGATACCCTTTCTGCTGCCCTTCCACAGGGGCCCACTCAAGCTCAGGAAGGCTAAAGTCTAGGAGGCAGGACCCCTGAGTTCTGATCAGCCTCTGTAACCAACTCCCTTGACCATGCTGGGACTCCAGGGTCACTCCTGCAGAGGGGTCACAGTATGATGCAATCGTTTGGTGCACCAGCGTTAAAGCCAGACAAACTTGGGTTTAACTCTCAGTGCCTCCATCTCCCAGGTGGTAACTCAGTGATTTCCTCTCTCTGAGCCTCCATTTCCTAAACTATGAAACATAGATTTAAAAAAAAATAAAACCCACCAGGTTACTGGGGAAATTATTTAAGAACATGAAGGGAAAATCCTTAGCAAAGTGCCTGACATAAGGTGATGTTCATTTAATAATTATAGCTAATATTTATTGAACATTTGCTCTGGGCCTGTCTACACAGGCATCACCTCATTTAACCTTCACAACAACCCAGAGTGGTAGATAACATTATTATTATCCCCATTTTACAGATGAGGAAACTGAGGCACTGGCCCAAGGTCACACAAGTAATAAGAGGGAAACCTGAGCCCAAGTACTCTAACTCTTACACTGTCATTTTCAATATTATCGTTATCAGCAAAAATAATAACACTGAAAGGATTCCAGTGCCAAATGTGGAGGGAATTGCTCTTCCCTCAGATTCCCCACAGATCCTTTATATGTTAATGTTAATGTTCATCCTTTCTCCCTGCTTCATTTCCAGATTTTAGCTACCACTCATTTAGTCACTCAGCAGACATTCACTGAGCAGCTACTATGTGCCAGGCACTATGCTTGGCCCTGAGGATACAGCACTGAACAAAACAGTCAAGGTCCCTGCCCTTAGGGAGCTGGGAACTGAAGAATGAGAGGAGCCAGTCATGCAGAAAACCAGAGGCCCTAAAGTGGGAATGAGCATGACTGGGATGAGCTAAGAAGAATCAGAAGGGCAGAGGGGCTGGAGAAGTGAGCGGGAGGAGATGGCCCCTGCCCCTCCCTGGACTCCAGTTCACAAGCTGATGGCACACACCTCCCTGGTGGTTCCCAGAGCCCGTGAATACAATATGTCCAAAACAGAAGTCATTACTTTTCCAGCCAAATCCCCCTCCTCTTCCCCGAGCAGCCACTGCACAACTAAACATCCAGTGGCCCAAACTAAAGACCTGTTAAACATCTCTTGAATTTGTCCTTTCTCAATCGCCATGATCCTGCCTTGGTCCAGCCCTCATCATCACTCACCTGAGCTGTGAGACTGGCTCTTAACTGCCTCTTCACTTCCAACAGCTCCCTCAGGCTGCTGCCAGAGATCTTGCAAAAACAAATGTGAACATATAACTCCGCCAGTGTAAAAACCCTCATGGTTCCTTTGTAGTCTCAGGATGAAGTCTAAACTCCTTGGCCTGGCAGATAACACCCTTCATAATGAGGTCTGAAGCCACATTTCCATCCTTATCTCCCACTAGTCAGCCACATGTCTCAGAGCACCAGCCATATCTAATTACTTTTTCATACCACCAGGAACAGCACACTCTATTCCCTCTGCTTAGAATTCCTCTTCTGTTCCTCTCTCCCTGAAGAACTACTATTCAACCTTTCAGATACAGCTCATCTCCTCACTACAACCTTCCCTGATTGCCTCCAGGCAGAACTATCCACCTCACTCTCCCAGGACCCATAGCACATGATATTTATAAGACAGCTATAGCATTCATCAAACATGTTCCTGATTATTTGGTTATATATCTATCTCCCCACCAGACTGAGCTCAGAAGGGCTGGGATACTGCCCTGTTGAGCGCAATGCCTAGTACACAACAGATGCTCAGTGAGTATTTGGTGAAAGAGTGAATTAAAAAATGATAGAGCACAGAAAAAAAAATCAATGAGTCCCTTAAAAACCAAATTTCCAAACTTGGTCTCATTAGCTCAAATCAAAAGTCTACAAGAAAGCCTGAAGGGCTTCCCTGGTGGCGCAGTGGTTGAGAGTCCGCCTGCCGATGCAGGGAACACGGGTTCGTGCCCCAGTCCGGGAAGATCCCACATGCCGCGGAGCGGCTGGGCCCGTGAGCCATGGCCGCTGAGCCTGCGCGTCCGGAGCCTGTGCTCCGCAGCTGGGGAGGCCGCAACAGTGAGAGGCCTGCGTACCGCAGGAAAAAAAGAAAGAAAGAAAGAAAGCCTGAAGCCTGAGAAGTAGCCAAAGCTAAATTTGTCTTGCCACCTGGGAATCACAGATTGTCAGGACTAACCAAAAAGACCAGGGAGATATTAAGGTCTCAAGACTAATGATTAATCCAAGGTCCCCCAGTCAGGTGTCAAGAGAGCAGAACTAAAAGCCAAGACTCCTGCCTCCTAGTGTTGGAAGGGCCCATCCAAGCCAACCTCCATCCACAATTCAAAGACAAGGGCAGGGACTTCCCTGGTGGTCCAGTGGTTAAGAATTCGCTTTCCAGTGCAGGGGACAAGAGTTCGATCCCTGATTGGGGAACTAAGATCCCACATGCGCGGGGCAACTAAGCCTGTGCGCCTCAACTACTGAGCACATGAAATCTGGAGCCCACACGCCACAACAAAAGATCCCGCATACCTCAAGGAAGATTCCGCGTGCCACAACTAAGCCAATGCAGCCAAAAATAAATAAATAAATAAACGTTTTTTAAAAAACAACACAAAGACAAGGGAAGCAATGTCATCGTGTACACAGGGTCTCCAAGAAGGTATCCCTAACTCAAGGTGCCAAATGTACATTCAAGCTCTGCTCTTGTGTGAACTGTGTCCCACCAAAATTCATATGTGGAAGTCCTAACCTCCAGTAGCTCAGAATGTGACCTTATTTGGAGATAGGGTCTTTACAGAGGTAATCAAGTTAAAATGAAAAAATGAGGTCATTAGGGTGGGTCCTAATCCAATATGACTGGTGCCCTTATAAAAAGGGGATGTTTGGACACAGACACATATACAGGGAGAATGCTGTGAAAACATGAAGATGGCCATTTTATATACAAGACTTGAGCACCCCGGGATTTTGGTGTCCGTGGTGGGGGCAGGGGCGGCCCTGGAACCAGTCCCCCATAGATATGAAGGGACAACTATACTTTGTTATGGCAGCAGTAACAAATTGACAGAAGCCCTCTAGAGCAGTGGTTCTCAAAGTGCAGTCTCCCAGTGGGAAACAAGGGAAAAGTAGAATCAGCATCACCTGGCATTTGTTAGACAGGCAAGACCTACCAACCAGAAACTCTGAGATGGGGACCTAGCAAACTATGTTTCAATAAGCCCTCCAGGTGACTTCTGATGCACACCAAACTTGAGAACCATGCTTAAGAGCTACTCTATCTATGCTGGGATGACTAATATCCCCCCAAAATTCATGTCCACCAAGACCCTCAGAATGTCACCTTATTTGGAACTAGGGTCTTTGCAGATGCAATTAGTTAAGATGTGGTCATACTGGATTAGTGTGGGCCCTAAACCCAATGACTAACAGAGAAAACAGAGACACAGACACAGAGGGAGAACACCATGTGACAACAGAGGCAGAGATTGGAATGATGTGTCTACAAGCCAAGGAATGCCAAGGATTACCAGGAGTCACCAGAAGCTAGGAGAGAAGCAAGGAAGGATTCCTCCCTAGAGCTTTCCATCCCTGCTAACACCTTGATCTCAGAGTTCAACTCTCCAGAACTGTAAGAGAATAAGTTTCTGTTGTCTTAAGCCATCCAGTTTGTGGTAATTTGTTATAACAGCCCTCAGAAAATAATTTCATATTCAATACAAAAGTAACAAGCCACATGCAGCTATTTAAATTTAAGTTAGTTAAAATGAAATAAAATCAAAAACTCAGTTCCTCAGCTGCACTGGCCACATTTCAAGTGCTCAATAGCCACATGTGACTTGTGGCTACTGTATGTGACAGCACAAATATAGAACATTTCCATCAGAACTGAAAGTTCTATTGGATGCCACTGCCTTAGTGGCCCATGGGCTAAATCCAGCCCACCACTTGTTTTGCTATGGCCCACAAGCTTAGAATGCTTTTTACATTTTTAAATGGTTGGAAAATTAAAAGAATAATAATATTTGGTGACCTGTAAAAATTATATGAAGTTCAAATTTCAGTGTCTATATGTAAAATGTTATTGGAATACAGCCACACCCATTCATTTACATACTATGACTGTTTTTGTGCTACAACAGCTGAGTTGAGTAGTTGTGACAGAGATCATATGGCCCATAAAACAAAATATCTACTATCTGGTCTTTTTCAGAAAACATTTGCCCTACTTTTTTCTAGAGCAAGTGTATGCTGCTCTAGAGGATAATGAAGAGTGTCAGGAGAGGATATTGGAACAAATTGGCATGATGTTGAGCACTGAGAAACTCGCTTTGAGATGTCCATCGGTATATACTTCCCAGACCAGAGTAAAATCAAGGAGATTACATATTATCTTTTATTTATATGTATATAGTATACATATAAATAATAGCCACATATACACACTCACACATGTACATTATACACAGTCACATACACACAGAATACGCTTAGAGAAGGGACTGGAGGAACATATATTGTGTGGACCAAAAAAGTGCCTTCAGTTTTTTAAGTAAAAATAAAAGACACATTTTTCATTTTCACCAAGAACTTTATTGAACAACATATTTACCCTTTTGTTCCACTACCTTCTGCCATTTTTCAGGCAACTTCATAATTCCATCTTCCCAAAACTTTTTATCTTTTTGAGCAAAGAACTGTTCCAGGTGCCTTTTACAGTCTTCCAGGGAATTGAAATTTTTTCCATTAAGAGAATTTTGTAAAGATCAAAATAAATGGAAATCTGAAGGTGCAATGTCTGGTGAATATGGCAGATGAATCAGAACTTCCCAGCCAAGCTGTAACAGTTTTTGCCTGGTCATCAAAGAAACATGCGGTCTTGCATTATCCTGATCGAAGATTATGCACTTTCTGTTGACTAATTCTGGACGGTTTTCATTGAGTGCCACTTTCAGTTGGTCTAACTGGGAGCAGTACTTGTTGGAATTAATCGTACGATTTTCAAGAAGGAGCTCATAATAGAGGACTCCCTTCCAATCCTACCATAAACACAACAATATCACCTTTTTTGGATGAAGACCAGCCTTTAGTGTGGTTGATGGTGGTTCATTTCCCTTACCCCACAACATTTTCTGTTTCACATTGTTGTACAGTACCCACTTTTCATCACCCGTCACAATTTGTTTTAAAAACGGAACGTTTTCGTTACGTTTCAGTAGAGAATCGCATGAGGAAATATGGTCAAGAAGGTTTCTTTCGTTTAACTTACGTGGAACCCAAACATCAAAGCGATTCACATGACCAAGCTGGTGCAAATGATTTTCAGCACTTATCTGGATATTTTGAGTATGTTGACTATCTCCCGTGTGGTATAACGTTGATTGTTCTCAATTATTGTTTCGATTTGATTGCTATCAACTTCAACTGGTCTACCCAACCGTGGAGCATCGTCCAGCGAGAAATCTCCTTCATGAAACTTCACCAACGACTTTTGACAGGTTCAATCAGTCACGTGCACCTTCTCCATACACTGCACAAATCTTTTTGTGCATTTCAGTTGCGTTTTTACCTTTCTTGAAATAATAAAGCATAATATGCCGAAAATATTGCTTTTTTCTTCCATTTTCAATATTAAAATGGCTACACAAAAATTCACCAATTTTGATGTTTTTTTTTAAATGCACACTGACATGACAGCTGTCACATACAATCTAACAAAATTGTTTCGAATGAAGTTAAAGACAACTAAATGCTACTAGAGCCATCTTATGGAAAAAAAACAAACGAACCTTTTGGCCCACATAGGTATTAATGATAGCCCTCTAATGGGGGAGGGGAGAATGGGACTGTGGAGTTTATTTCTTCTGATATTATTGCCCTCAGTATTTTCTGATTCTTCTGTAATAAGGAGATACTGCTTTTTCCATAAGAAAAAAAAAAAATGTGCCTGATTCTAAAGCCAAGCTCCTAACCTCTATACCAGATTGTAAAGGCTGGGCCTCCTGGTCTGCCCTTATCTTTTTGTAGCTCTGAATACCTTCATGCTTTCTTTCCCCATCAGTACTGACTCTCAGAAAAGGCTCTGCTTGCCCCATTTACACTGAGCTATTGTCAACTGACTCACAGATGACTATGTATATTCTTCCTCTCAGGGCAGAACAGTGTTGCCTAGAGCTGCGGGCATGAAGCTCTACCAGTGGAATGGTAACTATCAGTAGCCAGGTAGGAACACGGAGGGCCTTCTGGTCACCCCTGAAATCCCTGGACACAGGGAACTGCCCACCTTGGTTATATGCAGGAGCCTAGCCAGGGTGCAAACTTAGCCTCTGCTTCCAGAACAATCAACAAATACATACAGCTACACTTACAAGGCAGGATCCAAGCTTGAGGCTTATGCAACACTAGGCAGAAAGCCTCTGAAATCCAGCCCACTTTTAAGACCCAGTTGATGATGACCTAGACTCAGGAGACCTGAGTTCAAGTTTCTGCTCTGCCACTAACTCCCTGGGAAACAGCAGTCCCTCTATTTTTCCTCTCCTGGCCTCAGTTTTGCCTCTGGTAAAGGACCAGGCTTGGACGGGGTGACTTCCAAGTTTTCCCTCAGCTCCACTCTGGGCTACTCTGGATCCTCCAGTTGTGTGTGTAGGCCTGGGACAGGGTCCAAAGAATTCCTCAAGGGTCAAACGATTAACCATTGGGCTGGGTCACTTCCAGAAAGGACTCAAAAATTAACCTGGTTACTCTCGTTTACCCCTTTAATCTTTACCATCCACACTCTGGTGAGGCATCGTTCCTTTCCTGCCTGCATGGTCCGGGTGCCATCCTGCAGCCACCTACCCAGGGTGCGCCAGTCCCTGCCCCCTCAATTCCCCCTCCCCCTAACTAAATTATTCCAATCCTCTCCCCCCCACCAAATCTTTTCTGACTTCCCAAGGCCCTGTGACCACAGCCCTCTGTTCAACTCTATATACTGTGCTATATCCCAGGGGAAGGTGCTTAGCACAGACTACCTGGGGTTGTAGTGACCTCTCCTATAGCCACTTCTTCCTACTTGGCTACTCCCTTTGGGAATAGAAACTGTGCTGTGCTCAACCTTTTATCCTATGCACGGGTTCATTGCTGAGGATGCTGGAACACTTGAAATGCCTTTCACTGCGCTGAGAAACAAGGCCTGACAATGAGGAAATGTTCTTAACTCTTCAGAGTACTTGTAAGCTCTCTTAGCTCCTTGGATCCTCATGGGAACCCTGTGAAACAAGCCAACCACCTAACTGGAGTGTGAAGCACTTAACATGGAGGTGAAGCAATCTCCTTAAGGCCACGTGGCAAGTTGGTGGTAGAGCACAAGCATATGACAGAGTTTTTGCCTACGAGTTCTGGGCTTTGGGGTGTGTGGCACGCAGCAAAACCATAGCCTCACCCTCTTTTTAAGAAACTGCAGCCAGTTGCAGCCTCCATACCAACATATGGACACACAAACACTTTATAAATACCTTCACACTGGCTCCAGGCTGCTCAGGGCTTCACCTCTTTAGAATCTCGGGCTGTTTCTCTCCCCACTTTCATCATCACTATTTAACAGTCCAGCACAGTTCCCAGCCAGATCAATATACTTTTCAAAGAGATTACAAAGGGCCAGGAGACACTGAACTTGGTCCCACTTGCTCTGGCATGCTCTCCTCAGCCCCTCCCTGTGCACCAATTGCTTAGCAGGGAGAAGAGAGGCATAAAAGCTTTAGAGTGTGGGCAAGCATCCCAGCACACAACTGGGAGCTGGGCTTCCCAGTCAAAATATTTTTGCCCTGTCCAGTGTCCACGGAAAAATACTTTCTCCTCACAGCCACCACCTTTGCAGTTTAGCAGGGTCATTTAGGAATCTGTAAATAGATGCACATATTCATATGCATAGGACTCTTAGGTGCCAATGTTTATAGACAGGTGCATTTATGCTAGTGTGTGTCGGGGGTGGGGTGCATTGTGTAGGTATAATGTGGACATCCATGGAGGACATCTGCAGGTACCCTCCTGAAAATGCATACACATGTAGATGAGTATGTGGGTGGGCAGAAATCACCATTCACCCATCAGTTCAACACAGATGTATTGGTGTTTCTGGCACTGTGTGAGGCTCTGGGATGAATAAGACACAGTAGATGGATAGGTACACACCAGAGTACATGAGTGGTAGGTGTGTTTTTCAGTACTATGTAGATGTCTATGAAATCACTGCACATATGTATGTGTACATCAGGGCCTACAGCAAGCTAGGATTGCATAAGTGAGGGTGCTTCTTCTGTCAATGCTGCAAGATGCTGCTATGCTCTCTCCCCGAGCCCCAGGGATCAGATCTAAACAACCCTCACCTGAGCCTTGGGCAAGAGAGGCATCCTCTGCCCACTGCTCTACCAGGGAAGAAGTCTGAAGTGTTGGGTCCCCCTCAACATTCCAGCCATGCCACCCTCCCCACCCATAGGAAGGTGAGGCAAGATTTCTTGACAACAGGGCACAGAGAGTCCAGGCTGCTGGAAACCACCTGAGCTTCACGTGGTTTTATGCTTTCATAGTTAATGTTTGGCCCTGAGTTATTTCTACTCTAGGAGGTAAGCTGGAAAAGGCAGCGGAGAGATGGAGGCAGGGGAGATAAGGTGCCAGGTCACCTGCAAGAGGCACCCAGCCCAGCAGTCACCTCTGGCACCACAATACCTGCAGTGTTCCAGGCCCTACCAAAGGAGGGAGGCACCCAAACAGGAGAGAGCAAGGGCTTCTGGGGACAGGGGTGGAAAAGAGAGCCCTTACAAAGGGCACCTCAGGAGCCCAGTGTCCCCTCTGCAGCCTTCAAATGGATGCAGGAAGCCCCTCTATCAACATGTCAGCCGGCCTCTGCGTGGTCACCTCTCAAGACACAGAAGCTCATGACCTCTAAGATGCTCTCTTGAAAATTTCTCTTTTATACTGGGACAAAAATCTACCTCCTAGCAACTTTCATTCATTGGTCCTACTTTCCCTTTCAAAAAAATTAGTCTTCCTAGGAGTAACTGTCCTTTGATTAATGTCTCCAGAAGGTTTCAAATGCTAATACATAACCTTGGAAAAATACAGTATTATTTTATAGTTTGAGTATTTTGCTTTCCCACTTGAAGTCTTTAAACTCCTTAAGAGTATGTATGTATATGGATGTATTTTTATGTATATGCATGTACACACCGTGTACATATTTTACATTTACTGTGGGTGTATATATAATATACTTTATATGTATATACTATATATATGTGTGTGTATGTTTACATATATAATGTATCTACCACCATTTATTTAATGTTTACCATACCAAGGACCATGCTCAGAGTTCATACTATCTTATTTCATCTCCACAGCACTATAGAGCACTATTATTCCTATCATATCAAAGAGAAAACTGAGATTACCTCAATACCTCAAGTGAGGTCTCCCAGCTATGAGTAGAATTCAAACCCAGGTCATTTTGATTTTAGGCATGTCCTATTAAGCACACTATAATCTTTCATATGCCTTGTATACAGTAAACCAAAATAAATGCTAAATAAGTGAATTATTCATTTAATTAATTAACTAACCCATCCATTCCCAGTAACACTTAGAATAGGTGAGTTTATCACATTAATTGGCTGCATCTGGAATGGGTGAGATGTAGGACAAATGAAAAGAGAGAACAAGGAGACAGTCTGGGGTCTGGGCCACTTCACTGGAAGACAGGAACTTTTGACTTCAAGGTTTCCCCAGCATAGCTGGGGAGGGAGAGACAAGAAAGGAAATGCAGTGAGCTTCTGACCTTTGCCCAATCCCTGAGTACCTAGAATGCCCTTCTCTCCCGTGTCAGCCTCTCCTCCTTCAAGATCCAACTCGAACGTCACCTTTTCCCTGAAGTTCATCTACCCATTCTTTCTCTCGAGGCAGAATTATTCCTCCTTCAGCTGTGTGAACTTCACACACACCTCGATTATAACACACATCACATCACGTTGTATTTATTTGTCTGTCTCTCTAGACTGCAGTCCTCAAATGCTGGGCTTTATAGTCTCAGGGCCTAGCACAGCGCCTTGCAGAGATGGCACTCAATGAACATATGCTGGGAGTGAGTCAGTGAGTGAGAGATCAGAGAAAGTGAGGGCCATCTTGTGGAAATAAGGGAACCCCTGAGCCCAAACCAGACCAGAAGTTGGTACCCCACAAATGACGTGTAGGTTGTCATCACTGTCATGGGCTCCTACTATGAGGATTGGGATGGCAAACTCCTTATTCTCCACAGCCAGTGTCCTCCAGAAACCTCCCCACCGTTTCTGGTGAAAGCTGAAGTATGAATCACCTGCCACTCTAATACCCTTCACGTTGGGGAGATCGGCCAGCCAGTCTCCCACCCTTCCTCTAGCTGTGCAAACAGGAGGGGCCCCCCAGTTGGAAAGTTTACCAACCCAATATACCCAGGACTAAGAGGGAGAGTCTAGGAAACCTTGGAGGCCAAGAAATCTAGATAACTGGGAATAAGTAGACTGTGGACAGAAGAATTCAGAGAGGCCAAAATGGACAGAGGCTACAGCGGGTAAGCTCCAGATAAATAAACAATAAGGAACCTGTCAGGGCAGAGGATAAGAGCTCCCAGAGACACAACTGTTACCCCTTGGGAATGGCACAGCCGGCAGAAAAAGCCAAAAGCCTGAGGCAAGGACTGGGATGCGGCCAGGTAGAGAAGGGGTCACCAGGATGTGTGAGGCAAAAAAGGCTCTTAGACTGCATGTTTAACATCTAAGTCTAGCTGTTTCCCAGAGCCCTTTAGGGAACTCCCACAGTTTTTCTCAGAGCCCTTTAGGGAACTCCCAAGGTTTTTCTTATGGAACCTGGGGGCGAATTCACCAGGCTTAGATCAAAAGAATCTCAGACTGTGCCACAGGCATGTCTAAGAAACTCCTCTGGATGATACAGTTCTATCCATCAGGGCTTGATTCTATCCAAACAGGGCTTAATTCAGCTCAAAAAAAGATGACAAGAAACACATGAAAAGAAGCTCAGCATGACTCATCATCAGGGAAATGCAAATCAAAACCACAATGAGACACCACTGCACACCCACTAGGCTATAATCCAAATAAATAACAAAAGATAACAAGCGTTGGAGAGAATCAGAACCCACATACATTGCTTGTGGGAATGTAAAGGTGCGGCTGGTGTGAAAACCAGGGTGGTGGTTCCTCAAAAAGTTAAAGGTAGAGTTAGTATGTGATCCAGCAATTCCACTGCTAGGTATATACCCCAAAGAGTTGAAAACATATGTCCACACAAAAATTTGTACATGAATGTATATAGCAGCACTATTCATAATAGCCAAAATGTGAAAACAAGCCAAATGTCCATCAATTGATGAAAGGATAAACTAAATGTGGCATATGTTATTCAGCATAAAAAGGAATATTGATGCATGCTACAACATGGATGTACCTTGGAAACATTATCTTGAATGAAAGAAGCCAGGCACAAAAGGTCACATATTTCCATGTATATGAAATATCCAAAATAGGTAAATCCATAGAGAAGAAAGTAGATTAATGGTTGCCAGGGACTGAGGGAAAGCAGAAATAGGGTGTAACTGTATATGTTTCCCTTTGGGGTGATAAAAAATGCTTTGGAACTAGATAGAGGTGATAACTGCACAACATTGTAAATGTACTAAATGCCACTGAATTATACACCTTAAAATAGTTAATTTTATGTTGTGTGAATTTCATCTCAATTTTAAAAAAAAGGAAAAGACCTGGGCTACCAAGGCCATTTAAATCACTGCGTAGGCACTGCCTTCTCACCAAAGTGGACACCGTGCCTCTGCTTAACAAAGTCAGGGAGTCACAGCTAGGAACCTTCTCTACCCAGCCAGCCAGTGAGGCAGGGCTCCCCTTCCTCACTCTGTCTCCACCTCAGCAATTCTCTCTGCCTAATGAGGCCACGGGTGCCCCCAGAGCCCTCAGAGGTGTCAAAGCAGAAAATCAGGGCAGAAGGGAGCTCCTGAGCACTGACCTTCCTCTGAGCTCACTGTGTGGCTCCTTCACAGTTCCCACAGCCAATAATTCACCAGCTGCCCAAAGCGCTGGTCCTGTTAAAGGGGCCCAGGCTGGTGAGGGAGACTTTCTCTGCTTCCCAACAGATAATGACCATTTACTGATGGCCTACTATGGGCCAGCACAGCACATGTTATTTGACTTGATTATCATAATAAACCTCACAATAAGCCTATAAAGTAGATATTATCAGGGCCACAGTAGGACTTTCATGGATCCTAGGCAGGGATCCCTTCCTGAACAAAAAAATGTTAAAAATTGTATTTAATGACTGCGTTGGTATAAATATATTAACATTGTCTTAATGTTGTATATTAAGACATTTTCTTTTACCTAAAAGTTTATCTTTTTCTAATTTGAAAAGAAACTAAAACATTTCCATGAGCTCCTAAAAATATCATGGGTCCTAGATGTTGTACTTTCTGTGCCTGATGGGTAAATTCAGTCCTGGATATTACTGCCACCATTTCACAGATGAGAAAACTGAGGCTTAAATTACAGAGCCAAAAAGTGGTAGGAATAGGTGTATGGTCGGTTAGTTTCTGACAAAGGTGCCAAAACAGTTCAATGGGGAAAGAATAGCATTTTCAACAAATGGTGCTTGGGACAACTGGATATCTACATACGAAGGAATGAAGTCGGACCTCTACCTCACACAATATACAAACATTAACTCAAGATGCATCAAAAACCTAACTGTAAAAGCTAAAACTTAAAAACTCTTAGAAGAAAACATAGATATAAATCTTCATAATATTATGGTTTCTTAGATATGACACCTAAAACACAAGCAACCAAAGAAAACATAGACAAATTGGACTTCATCAAAAATTTTTAAAACATTTGTGCTTCAAAGGACACTATCAATAAAGTAAAAAGATAATCCACAGAATGGGAGAAAATATTTGCAAATCACTTATCTATTAAGAACTTTTTTTTTTTTTTTGGCTGCTTCGGGTCTTAGTTGCAGTGCACGGGCTCTTCATTGTGGCACACAGGCTTCTCTCTAGTTGTGGTGCGCGGGCTCCAGAGTGCATGGGCTCTGTAGTTGACTCACGTGGGCTTAGTTGCCCCACAGCATGTGGGATCCTAGCTCCCCGAACAGGGATCGAACCTGTGTCCCCTGCATTGGAAGGCAATTCTTAACCACTGGACCACCAGGGAAGTCCCTGATAAGAACATTTTAAAAACTTTCACAACAATTAAAAAACCCAATTTAAAAATGGACAAAGGAAATAGAAATTTCTCCAGAGATATGGGAATGGCCAACAAACATGTGAAGTGATGTTCAGTGTCATTAGTCACTAGGGAAATGCAGATAAAACCATGAGATACCATTTCACACCCACTAGGATGGCTTTTTTTTTTAAAGGAAGTAACAAGTGTTGGTGAGGATATGGAGAGGTCAGAGCCCTCATACGTTACTGGTGGGAATGTCAAATGGTGCAACCTCTTTGGAAAAATAGTTTGGCAGTTCCTCAAAAAGTTAAACATAGAGTATGATCCAGAAATTCTACTCTTCAATATATCCCAAAAGCAATTAAAATATATATTCACACAAACACTTGAACACAAATGTTCAGAGTAGCATTATTCATAATAGCCAAAGAGTGGAAACAACCCAAATGTCCATCAAGTGATGAATGGATAAACAAAATATATTCTATCTACTCAATGGAATGTTATTTAACCATAAAAAGGAATGAATTATTGATACATACTACAATATGGATGCAACTTGGAAACATTATACAGAATGAGAGAAGCCAGATACAAAAGGCCACATATTGTATGATTCCATGTTATACGAGATGTCCAGAATAGGCAAATCCATAGAGACAGAAAGCAGATTAGTGGTGGTCTGGAACTGAGGGGAGAGGAGAATGGGGAGTGACTGCTTACAGTTTCTTTTTGGAGTAATGGAAGTGTTCTGGAATTAGATAGTGGTTATGTTTGCCCAACTTTGTGAATATACTAAAAAACAATGAAATGTGTATTTCAAAATGGCCAAATTTATGGCAAGTATATGAATTAATCTCAATTTTTTTAAAAGAAAAAAGTGATTGTGGTTATGGTTGTATAACTGTGAATATGCTAAACACTATCAAAATGTACACTTTAAATGAGTGAATTGTGTGGTATGTGAATTATATCTCAATAAAGCTATTACCAAAAAAATTACTGTCCCTGGCAGTCCAGTGGTTAGGACTCCATGTTTCCACTACCAGGGGCCCATGTTCGATCCCTGGTCAGGGAACTAAGATCCCTTCAAGCCATGCGACACAGCCAAAAAAAAAAAAAAATTACAAGACTACAGTTCAAGTCCAGGTCTTCCCATTCCCAAATTCTTTTAACCACGACATGACCCAGCTTTATTTGCAGGCTGACTAGTCCCTGAAGATGTCTTTATCTCCCTTCTTTCCCCATACAAGCTCTTTTTTCACTCCCTACCTTGTCCTGCCCTCTGAACACCAAAAGCTCCAGGCAAGCGGTTTCTTTTTTCGAAGTGGTTTCTTCTTTCTAAGCAGTCCCTCTTCAATTGTTCCCAACTGCCTACAATCTAAAGCCAAATCTCCTTACCCTGGAAATCAAGGCCTCTCAAGATCTAGCACCAGCTTTCTTTTTCTAGTACTCTGCTCCACACCCCCAACATTCTAGCCAAACAATTCTTTCTGCCCTTCCCTGAATCATGTCCTTTCCTGATGTCCCATGCGCCTAGAAAACTCTCTCTCCAGCCCTCCACAGTACAGCCAAATCCTGCCCCTCTGCTCTGACACCACCTGGTAGCTTCTTTGAGTTCAAAATTTTACACACACACACACACACACACACACACACACACACACACACGTACTGGCATTAATTCTTCCTCTAGTTCTCACGGGTCTCTATTTACACCTCTATGCATTTGTCCCTGTGTTAAGGTATTTGGACATATGTTCCTTGAAAACAGCACAATAAACAACCCAGAGCACCCAGCCCAGTGTCTGGCACACAGTGGTACTCACAAAAGTCATGCTCAACTAACTGAAGTGAATTCAGTCTCACTCCCAATCACCTCAATTCCCGTTTTCCCCTAATGGCAGTTTTCCTGCCAATTAGAAATGCTACAGGCAATGTGAAGAAGGTATTTAGAATACTAATGGATGAAAATGGCTTTCAGCCACGTCTATTTCATATAAATTAATCGCTGTGAGTTTTATGGCTTTGGTTGCCTTGACTACACAACTGTTGGTGGCATACCCTGCTCAACTCAAGGAGTGGAAGTATTCCCTGCCAGGTGATGTCAGCCAGGGGTGATACAAAGGGGATGAGAAATCAACATCTGAGTTATCAGTATCTTCCTGAGCTCGCTGGGATCCCTCCTGCCTCTTCCTCAGCTCCAACTGAGACAGCCAAGGAGTTGGGAAACCCAAAGGATGTGCTGCAATTCTGCTCTGACAAGGTCCCAGGAAGGGAGAGCCAAGCCAACAACCCCCACTTTGGGTGTAATGTAGGGCTGCCCTCAGCGGAGGTGCCCTGCAATTTCCTAACCACCACTGCCCCCTTGTGCCCTGACTGGCCACATCCAACAATGTCCCACCTGCCCAAACCTCTAATGCAGCACTACCCAACAGAAACACAATGCAAGCCACAATGTAATGGTTAATTTTCTAATAGCCACATTTTAAAAGGTAAGAAGAAACAGGTGAAATTAAGTTTAATAATATATTTTATATAACCCAGTATATCGAGAATATTAGCACTTCAACATGTAATCAATATAAAAAATTAGTAATGAGATAGTCTACATTCTTTTTTCTACTTTAAATCTTCAGAATCTGCTGTGGGCTTCCCTGGTGGCACAGTGGTTGGGAATCCGCCTGCCAATGCAGAGGACACGGGTTTGAGCCCTGGTCCAGGAAGATCCCACATGCCACGGAGCAACTAAGCCCGTGAGCCACAACTACTGACCCTGCGCTC
>NW_006780020.1:164504-181268 GCF_000442215.2 Lipotes vexillifer
TAGCATCGGCAGGCGGACTCTCAACCACTGCGCCACCAGGGGAGCCCCAGACAAGCCTTTTTCTTTTCCTTTTCTTTTTTTGATGTGGACCATTTTAAAGTCTTTATTGAATTTGTTACAATATTGCTTCTGTCTTATGTTTTTTGGTTTTTTGGCCCCGAGGCATGTGGAATCTTAGCTCCCCGACCAGGGATCGAACCCTCACGCCCTGCATTGGAAGGCGAAGTCTTAACCACCGTACCGTCAGGGAAGTCCCCAGACAAACCATTTATGTTAAGTGCCCAACACACACATAGCTAGGGCTACTATGCTGGACAGCTCAGCTCTAGTGCCTTGACCAGCACTGTCCCTGCTGGCCTAACCAGCACTGTCTCGTGTCCCAAGCCACGGGTAACTCTAGACCAATCCTCTCCCCTAAGCTCTAGGCTCAGAGAGCTAGCTGCCCTCTCAGCCCCTCCACTTGCCTAACAGAAATCTCTGTAAGTTCTCCAAAACTGCATTCTCATTTCCACCCCCAAACCTATCTCCACAGCCCACTCAACTCAATGACATCACCACCCATTTGTTGCTGGAATTAAAATCCAAAGAGTTATTCTTTTTCTTCACCCCCACCCCACATCCAAGCAGTCATCAAGTCTTACCGGTTCAGCCCATAAATACATCTGATTACTTGCCTCCATCTCCACTACAATCCCCCTCGTCCAGGCCAACATCATCTTGCCTGGACTACTGCACTCACCTCTAAACTGTATCCATTCCTACCCTTCCACCCCCTCACTCCACACCCACAAGCAGTACAAAGGGATCAGACCTCTCACATCCCTCAGACTGCTCACATCTCTCCATCAGCTTCCCAGTGCCTTCTAATAAAATCTAAACTCTCCTTGCTTTGCCACACCCTTCATTAACTGCTCCCTGCACCTCGCTGCCCATCACTCTCCCACCAGACTTACACTGCAAACATGCCAAACTCATTCCCACTTCCCTCTGTCTGGAATGCTCTTCCTCTAGACCTTTGCATGGCTGGCTCCTGCTCATCATTCGGGTCTCTTGAGCAGCCTTCCCTCACCACCCTATCTGCCAAAGTGCCTTCATCCTTAGTCATTTTCTATCCCATAACCTTGTTTTTATTTTCTTTATACCATTCATCACTCCCTGAAGTTGCCTTCTGTTTCCTTCCACTAGAACATAAGCTCCACGAGAGAAAGAATTTCCCTTCTGTTGTCCACTTCTGTTCTAGCAACTAGAACAGTAGCTGGCACATAGTAACTTAGTAATGAGAGTGTGAGTGAGTGAATGTTATTCCCTCCATCTGGAACGCTCTCTCCTCTGCATGGTTGGTTCCTTCTCCTTCAGGTCTTAGGTTAAGTGTCACCTGCCCAGGGAGCCTTCCCAAACTGCCCTGCTTTATTTTCTATCTCAGCATCCCCTTTGCTACTCTCATAGCACGATTTTGACCACAGTCAACTTGTTTACTTCCTTTTTTGTCTTCTCTGACCGCTCTTATGACCACTGTATACTCTGCACCCCAGAAACAGGGCAGCATCTGTACCGTTCGCTCCCGTCTCTCACCGCCTAGCTCAAAGCCGCACTTGTGGACGGCCCACAAATGCTTGTTGGACAGACAGCCTCCTGGCACCTCCCAGCCCCCAGATGGGGGTGTCCTGCCGGCCCCGCCCTCCTCCGGCTCCAGGAGCTGCGGCTCCCACCTCGTGGACCACAGGCCCCGAGCCTGACGGGATCAGGGCCCCCAGCTTGGAAGAAAGGGGACGGGCCGGGGCAGATGGAGCAGACACCAGTCTCCGGAGCGGGGCCGAGGCTGAGACCCCCTAGCCCCCCTCCCTCCCCGCGCCGTCAGAGCCTCCTCCCTGCGAAGGTCTCGGAAGGCCCGCGGGGCCGCGCTGCCAGCGCCTTCCGCCCCGGAGTCCCCGCCCCGCCTGGCCGAACCTCCGCCACCGGGTCAAAGCTGCAGGCCCGTCCCCGGTCCCCCGCCGTGGCTGCTCGGAGCGCCCCCGCGTCCCGGGGCGATTTTCCATCCCCTCAGTCTCGGGCCGCGGGCTTCGCGGTCCGGCTGCCCCGTCACCGAAGCCCGGGCAGGGGCAGGGACGCGGCCCCGGTCACGCCGTCGGCCCCGGGCGACCTTCAAAGGCCACGGTATCCCCTGCAGCCCAAGTCAGGCCGCCTCCGCCCCCTCCTCCTCCTCCGCGTCCCTCCGTCGCCCCAGGGAGGCCACCGAAGCCAGGTGGTGACCCGCTCGCCCCCGGGCCTCCGCGCCCGCTCCCACCCACGGCGCGGAGCTCCCGCCACCGGCCCCCAGAGGCCCCGCCGCCCCGTCAGGGTCCCGCCCCCCCTCGGCCTCGACACGGCGACAGAGCCCCGAGGTGGCCCGAGAGGCCCAGTGGCTGACGAGAAACTTCGGGGCCCACTAGCCGTGTGACTTGACCAACTGACCTCCTGACGGGCTGACTGACTGGCTGACTGGACCGACAGATTGACAAACTGACAGGATTACTGATGGGATTGACAGGCTGACTGGATTGACTGACAGGCTGACTGACGAGACTGACAGGTTAGCTGACAGGCTGGCTGACAGACTGATGGACGGGACTGACAGGTTGACTGATAGGCTGGCCGACAGGATTGACAGGCCGAGTGACTGAACGGCTGACTAGATTGACTGGCAGGTTGGCGGCTGCGGGTGTTGCCGTGGCCTCTCAGCTTCGGCCTCCGCCTCCCGCTCACTTCACGCCAACTCACCCACCACCAGCGGGTTCCTGAACCAAAAGGCGCCGAGGTGGGCGGCCCCGACGTCTTTCAGAGGCCGAGCCGGAGCCCTTAGGCAGCCCGCGGCGTCACCTGGTGGCCGCACCCGGAACGGAGGGGAGGGGTCGAGGGTGGCGGTAAAGGGTTGTGATGGGCGGGGCTATGGGGGCGGGGTAAGGGCTGTGGTGGGCGGGGATAACTTCAGGGCGTGACTGTGGTGAGCAGCGTAGGTGGGCGGGGATAGAGGCGGGGCTACGGCTGGAGAGTGGAGGGGCGGGACCTTCGCTCTGCCCTGGGTCTTCTGGTCCTCCCCGGCAGAGCGCGCGGGTCTCCTTTGGAGCCTGAGCCGCGCGGCAGATCTGTCAGGCGACCTGCGACCTGGGGGAGCGAAGTTCCCGGCTTCCTTAGACCCGCTCCCCCCAGCAGCCTGGGCCTCCCGGCTGCGGCAGAGGACGGCGGGACCCTTCGGGGGCCGGGCCGACGCAGAGCTCCGCAGGGGTGAAACCTCTACACACGCGGGGCCCCAGAAGACTCTTGAGGGGCCTGGGGGACCTGAGTGAGCAGGTGGGGTCAAGAACCGGTTGAATTTGCCTTGTTTCTGTTACTGGGCCTAGTCCTCACCCCGAGTTGCTCCCTACCGCCATCCCGCTGCCTCTCAGCAGCTCACCTGCCCCCTCACCTGCCTTTCAAGGGCCTGTCTGGAGCGTGGCGAACACCGGCAAGCCCCCTAGGTGGCAGCAAAGGCCCGAGAAAGTGCTCCCAGAACGGGCCCTCCCTTCCGCCCTAAACCCAGAAAGGCAGGGTAGAATGGAGCCACCTCGCAGAGGAGAACTAAAGTCCAGAGGGGCAGGATCGTGCTCACAGCACGCAGCAATTTGAACTGTGACTTGTGTCCCAGGAGAAGAGACACAGGAGAAGAGGACAACAAGGAGGGGCCAGAGACCTGCCATCCCAACCACGTGACCCAAGGGGCGTCCTCACCTGTCTGAGGCTCAGTTTCCTTACCTGTAGAATTAGGGACAAGAAGGGCACCTGCTTCACAGGATGTTTTGAAGATTAAGTGATATGCTGCAGGGAAATCACTTGGCACAGTGCCTGACACATGGTAAGTGCTCAGCAAATAGTCACATTAATAAACGTAAAGCAGCTTCCCGTAGGCCTCCAAGACCATACCTAGCTGCTACCTGAGTGTGATGGTTTTGTTTAATGTGTCAGCTTGGCCAGGTTACAGTCCCCAATTATGCAATCGAACACTAATCTTGGTATTGTGATGAAGGTAGTCAATTTAATCAGTTGACTTTAAGGGAGATTATCCTGGATAATCTGGATGGGCCTGATACAGTCCCATCTGGAAGGCCTTAAGAACAGATCTGAGGGGACTTCCCTGTGGTCCAGCGGTTAAGACTCTGCACTCCCAGTGCAGGGGGTGCAGGTTCGATCCCTGGTCAAGGAACTAGATCCCATGTGCTGCAACAAAGATCCAGTGCAGCCAAATAAATAAATAAATATTTAGAGCGGAGGCTTCCCTGAGGAAGAAGAAATTCTGCCTGTGGACAGCAGCTTCCACCCTTGGCAAGAGTTCCAGCCTGGCTTTATGACCACCTAGAGGGGTGGGATAGGGAGGGTGGGAGGGAGATGCAAGAGGGAGGAGGTATGGGGATATATGTATAGCTGGTTCACTTTGTTATAAAAACAGAAACTAACATACCATTGTAAAGCAATTATATTCCAATAAAGATGTTTAAATAAATAAATAAATAATGGATTGTGGGATTGGAAAAAAGAGAAAGAGTTCCAGCCTGAGCCTCACAATTTCAAACTTGCCTCACCAGCCCCATACTAACATAAGTCAACTCTTTGCAATAAATCTCTTAATTTGCACCTCCTATTGGTACCATTTCTCTGGTTGAACCCTGACTAATACACAGAGGAAGCAAGGGTGTGTGTGTGTGTGTGTGTGTGTGTGTGTGTGTGTGAATCACAGGGCCCAATCCTCATGTTTATTCACTCCTTTTTAAGGTCAAGGTAGCCTGTGCCTTTAGGGGTCTGTAGTTGGAGGCTAAAGCAAAACCATGGCTGTTTAAAGGCAGGGCTGGGGGGCAGGCCAGGAGGTGGATGGAGCAGAGGGCCCAGGTGCAGGCCTCTAGCTCCCTTGCACCACCCCTGCCCCCAGGCTTTGGCCTCAAGGGTGCGACCTGCTTGCTTCCAGGCTTTTTCTAAGATCCTCTTTTCCCAAGGGAGGCCAGGCTCATCCTCCTCCCCCTGCAGCCGGTGTAAAATTGGAAGGAAAGGTATAAACCGTGCCGTCTCCCGGGGAGCCGGCTGGTGAGGAGGCTTCTCCCTCTGTCACCAGCCAGTCCTCGTGTCCCCGACCCTGTCTCTCCCACCTCTGTAGCACAGGCCGTGTGTCACACGCACACCCACATTCCCACCCTCCTGCCCTAATCCCAACAGCTGCTGACATCCATCCATCCAGTCTACACTGGAGCACCATGCTGAGTGCTTTGCTCACGTCATTCAGCCTCAGCACAACCGATGGGGTGGGAACTCCTACTGTCATTATCCCCATTTTACAGAGGGGGAAGCTGAGGCACAGAGGTGGCTCCTCCTGGGGAGACCGGCCTCCAGGAAGGGCCCTGAAGATCCACTGAGAACACCTGTGGTAGAGAGAAAGGGGCTCCGATCATGAAGCTCTGCAGAGCTGAGGGGTCTTGTCCCTTCTCAGACCCTCTGTTTGCGCCTCAGCACAGATGAAGGTGAAGAAGGTGGCAGGCTTGAAGTTGCTTGGCTTCCCTTCCTTCCTTCTTCCACCAGGAAACTGGGGAGGCTGTGGAACATGGTCTGGGGGCCAGGGTGTGGACTCTGGGGTCAGCAGGCCTGAGTCTGAGGCCTGGTGCAGCCACCTGCGAACGGTGAGTCCTTCAGCAAGTTCTGAAACCTGTCTGAGCCTCAGTTTCCCCATCTGTGAGATGGGCCAGTGAGGAGCTCCTGCCCTGGGTTCCTGTGGGGACTGTGAAGCAGCTGGCACTCGTTGGCACTCAGGCCTCAGGCCTCCAGGCTCTTCTCCCCACTTTTATTAGGGGGCTGGTGGAAGTGAAGGCCCTTGCATAACTACAAGAGGTGGTCATTATTACTGCTCCAGAGACTTTGTCCCGCACCCCCTAAAACCAAACCAAAGCCTGCTCCTCCGAGGTCGCGGCATTAAGGAGGCACTCCTTTTAGAGGCCGCCCCTACCCCTGCCCCTCATGCCTCCTTAAATGTCACACCCTGGACTCTTCTCTTGCCCACCTTAGCAGAGTCAATCTCCACCCCAAGGCCCTCATGCCATGCAGGTGTCACCCCTACCTGACCCTCACTCCCTATACAGTGCCCCAGCAAATCCTGTCAGCTCAACCTCCCAAATATATGCACTTCATCCCTCCATCTCACTGTCGCCACTCAGCTCCCCACCCCCCAATTTCCCTCCTGGGCAAACTGCTCCCCACTCTGCTCCACACAGATTTTGAAGATGCAAACAAGATCGTGTCTCCTCCTGCTCAAAACACGTCCATGGGGCTGCCCAGGGCTCTGGCCTCCGACGCCCTATGAGGCCTGGTCCCTACCACCTCTCCACCCTCCTTTTACACCTGCCCGCTCCCTCCTGCCCTGCAATCAGCCACCAGCCTCCTTTTGGTTCCTGCTGCTCTGCACACTCCCTCTGCAGATGCTGTTCCCTCTGCCAAACAGACTTCTCCCCACGCCATTCCAACCCCCTTACTAACTCCCCTCCCGCCCTGGCTGCTTTGGGCACTTGTGTTGAATACGCCCCTGGTGCTCTCTGCCTTCCCTTCTGAGCGCTAAACTCGGGCTGCACAGCAACACTTACCGGGTGACTGCGCCCGTTACCTCAGCCCCACCACACACACACACACACACACACACACACACACACGACTGTGAGCTCGCTTAGGCCGGTTTGATCACTGTGGTATCCCCGGTGCCTGCACACAGAAGAGCAGAATCCACGCTTATAGGATGAGCCATAGGTGAGGGAGTGAGGCAAGGCACCTGCCTGACCTGGGCAGGGGACACATGCCCTGGTTTGCTGAGGGAGGTCCAGTTTTCATCTGTCATCCAGTATAATAATAATGGTGCCCTTATTCACTCTCAAGTGTCCCAATCTGGTGACATATTAAATGGTCAGCCTAGTTATTAGAAAGGAGAAGGGCTTCACCCCAGAGCTTCTGCTCCTTCCCAGCCCCCGCCCTGGCTTCCCATTTTTCCCTACCTTCCCAGCCCCCGCCCTGGCTTCCCATTTTTCACTACAAGCCCAAAGCTTTTACTTTTTGTTCTTGACATCTTTTTCTTCTGTTAATAATCTCCCTACATTGTCCCCAAGCCCCCAGTAATAAATAAGAATTCTATTTGTCCATTTTACTGCAGAACTGTCCTCCTGGAGGGTTGCCATGGTGACCGAATGATGTCACTGCCCTGGAAACAGTTGCCTAGGAGATGAGTGATGTCACTTCCAGGAGATGATTGCCATGGAAACCCTCTTGGAACTAGGGGGTGGCCAGGAAAGTGAAGGAGGGGTGGAGGGCGGATGCAAAAGGGACAGATGTGAAAGGAGGAAGGAAAAGGGAGGGGGGAGAGCAGGAAAAAGGCCAGGAAGAGGATGGGGACCATCCCAGAGCAGTTGAAAATAACAGAGAATCACAGAATCTCCAAAATGCAAAAGTACTCAGAGACCACCCCAAGCACCTGCCTCGTTTTTAGAGGCCGCTGAGAGGTGAGGACACACTCAAGGTCACACCGCCAGTTTATAGGTGATGTTAGAACCAAGCTCAAGGGCTCATGGCCCTCGGTTTCTTACATGGCTCATTGGTAGATTTGGGCGCAGAAATGAAGGATTCCTTTTGGTCATTTCTTTTGTCAAAATTCCGGCCTCAGATCAGTCATTTACTCATGAAGTCAACAAATTCTTACTGTGAGCTGTGTGCTAGATGCTGAGAAGAACCTGAGTGGCATTATCATAGTTACTGTATTATTTTATATTTTTATTGTATCCCCCACTAGTGTTAGCCCCACAAGGACAGGTAATTCACCAAGGTATCCACCCCCAGCACCCTGCCCAATGCCTACCACATAGGAGCTCAACATGTTTGTTACCAAGACAGGTGATGAATGCCATCATGTGGTGCAGACCCACAGTACAGGAGCCCAGAGAGGGGCTCACAGTAGCTGGCAGGGAGGTGGGATTTCCTAGGTAGAGTTTGAAGAGGCCAAGATCAGAAAGCCATTCCAGAAGGCAGAGTAAAGACCTGAGCCAAAGTGAGAGCAGGCTGAACAGGTGGGCCCAGCTGGGCATGCTGTGGTCCACCTCTTCAGTCATCCTGTAGCTGTAGCCCCTACAGGTACCTCCCTTCTGGTAGAAGGAGCCCCGAGGATCGGAGGAAGACAAGCATCAAGGTCCATGTCCCTGGATATGCCTGGGGGTGGGGGTGGGGCAGCAAAAAAAAAAAAAAAAAAAAGGGGCTGATCCGGCCGAAGAGGCAAAAGTAAAGAAGGTAACAGAGAAGTGGGCTGGAGGAAGAGGTCCCATCAATGGATACCTGGACTGTCAGGCTTCCAGCCTCTGCCTGAAGGTGACACATTCATGACAAGAGCAAGGGCCTTGGAGCCCCACACAGATGCTCTGCCCCTTCCCAACTGCGTGACCTCATGAAAGTCACTTTTCCTCTCGGAGCCTCCTGACTGGAGCTACATTCCAGTTCACAAGAATGTTAGCTCTGAATTGAAATGCATGTAAGGCCCCACTTTGCAGGTGATCGCTGAGTCACCCGCAGAAGGCAGTCGGCAAATGTCCTTTCCCTCTCCCTCCTGGTACAGCCTCTGCCCTTCAGACCAAAACGGGACCTGTACTTTGGGAAGATGAACTTGACAGTGGATTCCTTCGTCTTTAGCTCCCCAGCCTTTTGGAGCCCTTCCTTTGCTTGGCAACACAGGGGCCCACAGTCCAGGGGAGGTGGAGGGGAGAGGTGCCCGGTGACTAGGAATAATCAGTCAAGTCTGATTCACAACCGCCCAGCAGGGAGGCCTCAACCAAATCAAAGGTTTCATAAGAGACACCATTTCATTAGGCCCTGAAGGAAGGATTTGATTTGGGTAGGATGTCACAGAGGCTGGAGAAGAAAAGACAGAGACCAGAGAGGCAGAGGGGTTAGCTATTGTTATGACTTTTCTAGAACTCCTTTTCTCCAGGTGGGGATCAAAAAACCCATAGTGTGGTGGGAAAAGCCTTGAGGTAGGACTGACCCGGTTTTATCTCAGTGTTACCTCTTACCAGCTACGTATACCACCTGATACCTCCTCTCCTCATCTGTTAAAAATAGTATCACTCTGGGACTTCCCTGGCGGTCCAGTAGTTACGACTCTGTGCTTTCATTGCAGGGGGCATGGGTTTGATCCCTGATCGGGGAACTAAGATCCTGAAAGCTGCGAGGCCCTTGTATCATTCCTACAGTCCAGGGCTGCTGTAAAGACTCAGAGACCATGCACTTAAGGTGCCCAGAACACACAAGGTGTTTGAAATGGTTGTTTCCATCAGCCCAACAGCTGTTCTTTGTAACAGAAGATGATCTGTTCAGTCCCACTCAGCTGTGACTCAGTGCCTGTGCCTGCCCCATAGTTTGGCGGTCTCCTGAGAACTGAGGACCCCCTCAGCCTCTGAATGGCAGGTCCTGACTGCTGAACATAGCCTATTTTACAGAACCAAGAGGCATCCTGAGCGTCCCAACCCCAAGTGACTTAAGATGGCCAAGTATTTACCCGACAATAGCTCCATTATCAAGAATCCTACCCTTTCCTCCAACTCAAACAAATGGACCTTTGAGCAGGGTTTGAGGAGTAATTGAAAATCTGAGCATTAGTTAGCATCAGTATATTTAAACGTTCCTTTCCAAGTATAATTCATTCAACTCTAAGTGAAAATATTAAAAGCACTGAAAGTGTCCCCATAATAGGATGTGTGTCACATCCATTTTTTCTTCTCAACCCCAAGACTGTGACCTGGTGAAAAGAACCATAAACAAGGATTTAGGGGACCTGAGTGCTAGTCTAGGTTCTGTCACTAACTTTGCAGTGAGACTCTGGGAAAGCCATTCATTTCTCTGGTCTTGTTTCCCTTGCAGTAACACTGAGATGACCCCATCTCATTTCATAAATTTATCTTGACAAGCTTTTTTTTTTTTACTTTGATACTGACAAGTTTTAAAACATCAGTGTGCAGAACTGGAAGGAAGCCTTTGAGATCACACAATAGGGAAGGCTTCAGCTTTACGCCACGTGTAATTTCAAGTCCTCTCAAAGAACCCCATTTACCACTTGTAGGGCTGATTGGAATTGTGTGCCCATACTTCCCCACACCCCATTCCAAGACCCAAGAAGATGCCTTGAACATGGTACTTTGGGTTGAATTAAATCTTATATTCCAAATCCTACTCAAAAACCGAGGGCCCTGAGCCTCAAAGGTTGTCGGCTGCCTGGAGCCTACCAGAGGGCAGTTAGGACTCTGAATTAGAGGTCGTGGGCAGAGGCCATCCTGTGGCACCAGCTGATTCCAGAGGTCCACCACCTCTGCACCTCAGTTTCCTCCTCTGTAAGGTGGGGACAAAACTATTCACAAGATGGTTGTGAAATGAAAACGTTAAGTGCTTTTTCTAAAGCCCTTTCTGTGAAGTGCACTCCAAATGTACAAAGTTTCAACGTCTACGAATTTTTATCAAAGCCAAGTGCCTTAGGCACATAAAGCTCATGGCTTTAAAATACCTGACCTGTTAATTGAAGCAAAACCCGATAACGATTTTTGCTGGCAATTAGGTCAACTTGAAATAGGCTTCCTAAGGACTACTTATTAGCATGTGGGTCATCCCTCTACTTCAGGATGAGAAAATAGGTTAAATGTCCATGCTCCACCACAGTGTAGGTTCAAGGACAGAGACTGGGCGTGGCCACCTCCACCAGTCTAGTGTCAAGCTTCAGTCAAGAATAAGGTGTTTAGGGTTTCCCTGGTGGCGCAGTGGTTGAGAGTCCGCCTGCTGATGCAGAGGACGCGGGTTCGTGCCCCCGTCTGGGAAGATCCCACATGCCGCGGAGCGGCTGCGCCGGTGTGCCATGGCCGCTGAGCCTGCGCGTCCGGAGCCTGTGCTCTGCAACGGGAGAGGCCACAACAGTGAGAGGCCCGCGGACTGCCAAAAAAAAAAAAAAAGAATAAGGTGTTTAGGGCCTTTGTGTACCTGAACCAATCCACTCGACAAGCTTCGCCAGTCCCGAGCACCACGCTGGAGGTGACAGAAATCGTGAGTGGCTGGAGTCCACATCACCTGGGGAAGGAAGAGTCCACTTGGTGATGCAGGGCCTCAGGAGCGGCCTGAGGTGCAGGCAGATGGGGAAAGTGCACTAGAGGCCAGGCCATTCTCTTTCTTAACCTCTGCTGTCTTATTTTTTAAAGAATACTCAAAGCTTTCTTAATAATGATCACTAAAGTTTATTTCAGGGATCCCTAATTAACATTTTATTCCATCTAGTGCAAAAGAATATCAAGAAAAACTGAGAACATGTACCTACTTTGAGTGATACATAGCAACCAATGTTCCAGTAGGCTGAGTGGAGCTACACCCTCAAAGTCAGACACACACCCACCTTCCAGAGGGGCTGTGCCATGGAACACGGCATTGGGGTCTGCTCGGCTCCTCCCGTACAGGGACCAGCAACAGGAAGAGGGGATCAGAGAGGCTGTTAGCTGGGTTCACACAAAACTATTTAAAATTCATGAGTCTTTTGTGTACACTGCAAAACGTGTGATGGAATCAGGGGGCACCAAGACTCGCTATTCCAGAAATGCTTCAGGGTTTGAGAGCTCAAACCAGGATTCAAAGAGGTGAGCCGTGATAGGGCTCCTTGAGAGCAGGAAAAACAAAGACCATACACACAGAGATAATATCCCCAAAGCAGCATTTATTTACCCACTGAATTCCAAAACATTTAATTTAGAAGTCTGGCATTTCATAATTACCCATCTTGATCGACATGGGCTGACACACATGGCGCTGTCAGGATACACAAGGACAATAGCCAAATAGTTACAAAAAAATAAATCCATGATTCTTAAACAGTCGCAACCAAAAAAAAAAAAAGTTACAGGTATCAAAACTTTAGATGCATTGCATTGAAAAGAAGGTTTGTGCACATCATAATTTAAAGAGGCAAACAAGGCGCTACTGAAACCTCACGTTAAAGTTTATTATTAAGCTGATGGAAAGGAGCAAGTGGTCTCTCATATCAGCTTCCCTTAACAGTTTTCCATTAGCTAAGAAAGAGGTGGGAGGGGTGAATTCACTTTTGCATGCACAGATGTACTGCTTTAACAAAACACTAGCAGCTGGTTTTAAGTGGACCATTTAAATACCAACTGTAGCCTGTGTGGTTAATTCTCCTAACTTCCCCGAGGCTTTCGCCTGCACTTCACCTAGATCAGCAGGCATAGGAAAATGCCTCCTTCAGAATGCACCTGTCTGCACAATTCAGAAAGGGAGCTCCTGTGGGCTCAAAGCAACCATCAGTCCAGCAATGCCCATAAATTTATCTGGAACTGCTTCCCGGGGGGCAGAGAGCAGATCTGAGTAGCTGTGCTGCCATACAGATAGGTTTAGCACTAGATACTTAGTGACTGTGGTGAGGAAGGACCGGTGGTGATGGGGTCGGGGCGGGGGTGGGCCGAGCCACTCAGTTGCCTTCTCCGGCTTCCTCGTCCTGCTGGTCGCTCGTCCAGAGGGTGAGGTTGTCTCGCAGCAGCTGCATGATGAGTGTGGAGTCCTTATAGGAATCCTCATTTAGTGTGTCCAGCTCAGCTATGGCGTCATCAAAGGCTTGTTTGGCTAAGAGGCAGGCCTGCTCGGGCGCGTTCTGGATCTCGTAGTAGAACACAGAGAAGTTGAGGGCCAGGCCCAGCCGGATGGGATGTGTTGGCTGCATGTGCTCCTTGCTGATTTCGAAGGCTTCCTTGTAGGCTGCCTCTGAAGCTTCGACCACACTGTTTTTCTTCTCGCCAGAAGCCACCTCTGCCAGGTAGCGGTAGTAGTCGCCCTTCATCTTCAGGTAGAAGACCTTGCTCTCATACTGGAAGTCATTGCAGTTCTTGATGAGGAACTTGTCCAGCAGGGCCAGCACGTCATTGCACACTGTTTCCAGCTCCTTCTCGATCTTCTCCCGGTAAGCCTTAACCTTCTCCAGCTTCTTCTCATTCCCGTCAGCCGTGGTTTTCTGCTCGATGCTGCTGATGACCCTCCAGGAAGACCGCCGGGCACCGACCACATTCTTGTAGGCCACGGAGAGGAGGTTTCGGTCTTCATTGGAGAGAGGTTCGTTGAGCTCGGTCACCTGCAACATCCCCAAAAGATAAACACTGAGACCCGAGTCTAAAAACCCTGGAGAGAGATCTTCCCTTCAACCCAGTCAACAACCCTCCTCAAAAACAGGATTACGGACAAGCCACTCAAGAAAAACCAACTGGACAAGGATCCTATCTGAAGGGAGACTGCAGTCTAACAGAAGAGATAGATATTAACTCAAAATATTAGTGATAAGGACTCTGAAAAAGTCATAATAATTTAGGCCTTCTAAGATGCCGCTTTCACCTTGGCGGAGGTGTGGGAATAAAGATGTTGATGGAAGGTTGTGAGGTGCTGGTGCACAACAATGAGGTGGTGGCGAAAAGCCCTGAGGCTCAGCTATTCTGCGTAAGATATTCTCACAGTAAAATCATACAATTCCTTTGTCAAATGTCCAAAGGTTATCACAGACTGGAAGTCTACTTCCAGCTTTCTGTTCTAGAAAGAACCAATCACACCTCCCTCAAACACTTATTAACAAAGAAGAGCTTCCCAGATGAGCTCAAACACCACACAGATCTAGTGGCCAGAGTTTCACCCTGGTTACACGTGGAACCCCACCAGTAAACCCAGCCCTCCCCCAACCCAAAACGGATGCATTAGTGACAATAAGGTATCCCCAGCCTCTGCTGAAAGGAGGCATAACTACTCAGCAGCAAGCTTTACTCTGACCTACCTGACAGGAAACCCTGACTGCCCATCAAGGATGGAAGCACCAACTATTTTAAGTGGAAACGTTAAATTTCAAATTCTTCACGATGCCAGCTGCAAGCAAGCCAGCTGTGTGTCATCAGTAGAAGGAACACTGGACTTTGCTGTGCTGAGCTGTGCCACCAAAAAGTCATGTTGAAGTCATAACCCCTGGTACCCATCAACGTGACCTTATTTGGAAACAGGATCATTGCAGGTGTCATCAAGTCAAGATGAGGTCATACTGCATAGGGCGGATCCTAAATCCAATGACTGGTGTCCTTATAAGAAAAAGGGAGATCTGAAGACGAAAGCCATTGCCATGTGATGATGGAGGCAGAGACTGGAGTGATGTGTCTACAAAGGCCAAGGATTACAAGGATTACCAGGAGCTACCAGAAACGAGGAGGGGCAAGGGAGGATTTTCCCCAAGAGCCTTCAGAGGGAGCACAGCCCTGCCGACACCTTGACCTCAGACTCTAGCCTTCCAAACTGTGATAAAATACATTTCTCTTGTTGTAAGCCACCCAGTTTGTGGTGGCTTTGTTTGGTGGTCCTAGGAAACTAATACAGACTTAGAATCAGAAAACTCTGGGCCCCAGCAAAGCCACTAACACACTAAATTGGCCTGTATCCTCTATAAAGTGGGGGAATTCCTCAACTATGTTACCTACTGGGAAAGGTTTTTAATTTTAAAAACAGAAAAAGAAAAAAGAAGAGCACTTAGAAAACCACAAAACTCAACAACAAGGCATTACTTAAATCAAACTATAAGGACAGAACTTGCTCCAATGGAAGGGAAAAGCCAAGTCTGATGGAGAAACTTATTAACAACATAATAAAACAGACATGCTTACCATGGATTAAGAAGACTGAGCAGTAGAGAATCAGAAGTTTAAAAAAAAATGAATTAAAAAGGATGATAGGTCTATTTGAAAAATAAGTAGTTCAAGAACAGAAGCAACAAATGTAATCATTAAATGTGTAAAATTAGAAAATTTGTGTCAAGTTCTTAAAAGTGAAACACACAACTGTCTACCACCACCTCCCTCCTCAACAAATCCCAGACAAATAAAAATACCAGCTCCCTCTTCTAACTTCCCCATTTCCCTGTCCCCAGAACCCCTACTCTTCTGCTGCAAATCGTTAGCCAGGGATGGCCTCTCCCTCTTTGCCTAGTCAATCAACCCAACCCACTTCCTCCTTCAGTGTGGTCTTCAGCTACAAGCTGCCCCTGACATTCCCCAGGAGGGCTGCCTGCAAGCCCGGTTCCTCATTCCTCCCCACAAAGACAGGAACGGTCTCCACGCTGGTCTGGGGCAATCCCCTCCCCTCTACTAATCCACAATCCATGCTCCCCTCAAGACCTGTAACCCCACTAGTTTTCTCCTCCAGGGAGTGCCTTTAAACACACTTGCTTACTAAAAGTATAAAGAGACATTGTAGATATTTTTCTGATAATTTGGCCTTTTAAGGAAGCAACCCTTATAAATCAAAATTCCATCTCAAATACTAAGACAAATCTCAGAATGCTTGAATCCTTTAGCATGACACTTTTCTAGGCCAATATTCAGTAAAACAAAACATGAGGCAAGAAAAGAATTTGAAAAGCTCCTCAGATCTTCCAATAAGTAAATCCAACTAAGCCCACTTGATGTTAAAATGCAAATGACATCCATAAGGAGCCACTATATACTTCATCCTGCGACCAGTAAAGCTGCTTTTGTTGGACTACTGCAAAGACACCTCAAAGTATGTCCCCAGAGCACATCATTAAAATTGAGTGCATATCTGAAATATATCACACAGTGTTTGCAAAAGGGGTGGTATCATTACTCAAAAAAAATCTTAAGGGCTTCCCTGGTGGCGCAGTGGTTGAGAGTCCGCCTGCCGATGCAGGGGATGCGGGTTCGTGCCCCGGTCCGGGAAGATCCCACATGCCGCGGAGCGGCTGGGCCCATGAGCCATGGCCGCTGAGCCTGCGCGTCCGGAGCCTGTGCTCCGCAACGGGAGAAGCCACAACAGTGAGAGGCCTGCATACCGCAAAAAAAAAAAAAAAAAAAAAAAATCTTAAGACATCTGGAGTTTAGCCTGAGCTAGCTGTGTGACCTTCAACAGAACACAGCTTTTCTGGGCATCAAAAGTCAAATAAGGGGGACTAGCCCAAACAGTCTCCAAGGACTTCTTCAGCTCTGAAATCCTAGGATTCCATTTTTCCTGAGCAACTATAACAGGTGTGGTAAGGCCTGAGGTCAATACTATTGAATATCAACATAAATGTGGGTGTATCTGTGGATTTCAGGAATCCGAGGATCCCTGCTCCATCAGGAATAAAATGCCAAAAAAGGCTACTGGGCAATATTTATGACACCTTCACAAGAAAAATCACTGACTAGGAGTGTCAGTGTTTATGTAACGATCACCTGGTCGCCTGCCAGTCTGAATGAATCACTATCGGCATCAGCTGAGTGTGACTAACGGCTACACAAGCATTGTTCTCAGAACCCCAGCCAGGGCCTAACTAGGAAATAACTGGATATGTTTAAATATAGTGTGTTTTAATACTCCTGGATTACAGCTCGGTTAACAAATGGAAACTTATGGGAGGAAGACAGTTTTATTACTTGATCGGATAACTAAAGAAAATTGGGAGTTTTCCCCAGATTGGAAAATTACGGACTGAAGTAAAATCAGATGGCCTATTAAAACAAGACTTACAGCCAGTCTTGGCTGGTGATACTTACTGCAAATAACCTTCGCTAATGTTAGTTAGCACGAGTTCCCAACACTTCAAATTCCAAAATACGGGAGCCAGGAGCCTTCAAGAGAAGTCTCGTCACCCACTAAGAGGCACAGACACTGGGAGGCAAACGGTGTAGGGAA
>NW_006780020.1:181284-207548 GCF_000442215.2 Lipotes vexillifer
CCCAACCACCAAGACTAAACCAGCGGGATGGCCATCTGCAGAGCCTACGGACATGATTTACTGCATCTCAACAATCACAAGTTTCCAGATGGTTTCTAATAAGGAACAAAGACTAGACACGGATTTCTCGAGATAGAAGAGACCCAGACAAAGGTTCTCAACCTTCTTTCTACTCCAATGCCAGTTTCAACACTCTCGTTTCCGTCGCACACCAGCTGCGCCCAGTGCGGCCACCCCAGACATTATATCTTCACGTGGCTATACCAGCTGCAAGGGGTTCTACCACCTCTGCTTGCAGCCACTCTGCTGTCTTGTTCTCCTGTCCACCTCCCCACCCCAGGTAATCCTACTTACAGGCTTCCTGAAAACCTTAAATTGATGGACTCTTCCCATTCAGGAAGGCCCTCCTCTCATCTCCTTTGAGGACTGGACTCCCTGCCAGCCATTCTGCTCATGTAGGTCCTCACCACGCAGCCTGTGGCTGCACCAACTCCTTTCACCCATTTTCTCTGCTCTGGACTACACAGCATTTCTGAAAGTCACGAACAACCTGGTCGGCTACGCATTCATTTATCTTCCTATGACACCACTGGCTTACTCAAAAATCCCTAAGGGCCTCCTTCCACTAACTCACAAGGCAATAGACTATGTGTGTGTGAGTAAAAATAGACCCGCTGCCAAAAACAGCCCAGGGACTATTTGGGAAAACTTAAAGTTCTCAATCTGGGAAACATCCAACCTCAGAAGGAACACTGAGCAAACAAAAAAACATCACCCCTGAGCTGCCAAGCCACACTGCTCAAGTTGGGGTGGATGCGACTCCTCCTGAACAGCGCTCTCATCCTTCACAGCTACACACACACAGCACAGCCACCACCCCAAACTTTATAGCTACCCACACCCACATGCTACCAGCAAGCTTGCTTTTGATATAAGAGCTTATAACAGAAAAAAACAATCCTCATGAATAATTATGTAAACATAACCACATCATAAAATCTTTAAGCTTCTTTGGCAGAACCCTGTATATATTAAAAAAAAAAGAAAAGAAAAAAGAAAAGTGAGCTTGAGGGATGAAAGCTTTTTTTTTTTTTTTTTTGCGGGATGGGGGCCTCTCACTGTTGTGGCCTCTCCCGTTGCTCCCGAGCACAGGCTCCGGACACACAGGCTCAGCGGCCATGGCTCACGGGCCCAGCCGCTCCGCGGCATGTGGGATCTTCCCGAACCGGGGCACGAACCTGCATCCCGTGCATCGGCAGGCGGACTCTCAACCACTGCGCCACCAGGGAAGCCCGAGGGATGAAAGCTTTTTTGGCTGATTGTTTCCCAAGTTAATGCCCCGAAAGTGAGGATTCTGCCTGTACCCCAGCTGGCAAAGCACCTGCCATTGGTCACCACTTGCCCAAGCCTGGAAAGACTGCCCTCTGTCTAAACCAGGGCGAGGCTACAGTTCTGCAAGGCTGGGAGAGGGGCCAGCTTCAAGCTCAGAGCAGGTGAGTTCAGGTTATGAATATTCACTCTAAGCTTAACATTAGTCAAAATAGCTCCCTCTGTATCGTTAAGAGACCACCTTTGTCTTGCTCTGAACATAAGTAAACATTTTCACAGGTCTTGGCAGGCATTATATATAACCCCATCTGAACAGCATCACTCTACCCTACTGCCCCTGAGGCACCAGGACCGAAGGCTTCAGAAGCTGTGCCAGTTCCGATCACAGGGAAGCGCCAACACCCACCACCAAGGAGGGGATGCCACTGCGGTGAGGAGTGGGAGGGGCAGCCTCAACCTTGGCACTTGGGAGCATCTCACCAACAATCTAGACACTGAAATTTGGGGGCCTCTAGGCTTACAAAATATACTAAAAGCAATATGGAAAAACAATTTCCTAAAACAACTATAATGTATCATAGCCTTGCACTTCTCAATTCATAGCAAGAACTCAAATTCAATTAATACTTTGCTTCTTAAGCAAAAAAAACTGGTCTTCAAGAGAACAGCACAATCCAGATGAGTCTGCCTTTCATGCTCCCCTGCTGCAGCTAAGAACCGTAAGTGGTAGACTCTGTTTTTAATCAAACTTGGCAAAAATGACTTACATCTAATAGAGGGAATTATTTGTTCAATAAGCCCACTTATGTTAACAGCTTGGAACTTAGTCACCAATGATGACAATGGCTAATAGACCAGAAAGTATACTAGATAGAAATATGATTCCTTAGCCTCATGGGGCATTGTCACAGTGGTTAAAGTGATAGCTCTAAATTTGAGAGTTCAAATCTTCCCTTTACAACTCGACCTTGAGAAAATTAATCTCTTCAAATCTCATTTGTAAAATGGAGTTAATAACAGGATCCATCCAGAGTTGTTCTCAAGATTAAATGAAAATGTACACATGGAATAAAAGCTACCATTTACTAACTGCCTAATAGGTAAAATGATAAATTTCATAAACCTGATGAATTGTAACATGGAAAACACATCTGGGGTATCCCCTCCCAAACTGTTTTTCTGGAAAAGTGTGACACTGCAGTCTACCACTAATATTAAATTCCAGACAATGATGAGAAAATACATTTTTGGTTTCCTTAAGGGAGTAGTGAGGTCCTTGACTGTGGGAGCTCTTCCGGGGATAATGCAGCAACCCCAAATCCAGATGGGGACCACAACTCCCACGTCAGTGCAGCAAAGCTATGTGAACTGTTCACCAATCGAAGTGTCTTTTAACTGAAAATATTGCAAGAATAATGCAGAGACTTCTTCCTTCCTCAGTCAATACGTGACAAAGCGATACTTACATGGGAAACACGACTTACTATTTTACATAGATTTTAAACGGTACTACCAATGTGGCTTTAAGATGTCACACTAACCACAATTCTGGTACACATCAAAATCATCCCTAGTTTCAATAACTGCAACATGGGTTAGGTCTCACCCTGGGCCACTCAGCTGTGCTCCCCTTTTTCATACCACCTGCTCACTTCCCCACTTCCCGGGATCTCACAGCTGTTGGAATAACAGCCTCTGGCCACTGGTTGGACCTCTTGCCCTCCGACCCATTTCCTTAAGCTGCAGCTTTGTTGCCTGCACTTAAGATTGCTACAGATATTCTTCAAGCCCTTCAGACATATTTCTCCCCGTCCTTTGTCAACTTTGTAATCGATGTTAAAACACACCATGCCATCCCAAACAATTCTGACATTTTAAAACTTCATGATTGCCCCTATGTTTTAATATAAAAGATGACTAAGGGCAATAAGTGACATGACTGAATTATGTCTGTCCATGAATATTCACTAGAAATCTATCTGGTTAGTTACCCTCTTTCCTTAGAATCACTTAGTATTATGCACAAATATTTTTATGCCACTTTATGGGTTTATCTCATAGTTCTCATAAGATGGTACTGTACTCATTTTATAGAGGTTATGAATTGTATAAGGGCATTCCATGCCTGGTCTAGAAAGGACTTGGGTTCGAGAATCTTTCACAGTGTTTCTTTCTACTTAAGGGACAAGGTACGAGATGGGGGAGAGCTGGAAGAAACGTCCTTACTTCACTTCAAAAACATTTCTTGCCTCTTCAAATTAGGACGAGAGGCAGGGAACTGCAGTTCTCAACTGATGTGAGCCAACACCTTTGTTTCCAACATGCGTGATTTCTTAAAGCCTTACTGACAGCATCCTCCAGGTGACGCTGGTAGCATACGGAACATCAATCATTACAGGCAGGCAATATTATTAGCTACCATTTAAATTATAAAGGAAACAGAAAACAAGTTAGAATGAAAGCTGAAAGCCCACTTGATAGTAACACCAACATTACAACTTACACACTTCAGAGGACCAGAAGACAAGAGATGTGAGCTTCAAGGTCACAGAGTGGTGACATCAGAACATCCCCTCACTCAGGTGCGGTAGAGAAACCTACTTACCTGCCCTGAAGAAAACCCACACAAGCCCAGAGGGTTATCAGAAGTCCAAATCTTTCCAAAGGCTATATTTTAGGTCTAGGATATTAATGAAATAGGGACTGAGTCTTCTCAATAACATTAAGAATTTAACATACAAACATCAACGTAACAGGTAAAACATGAGAAACAGTTTTTCACTGACCCTTGCCAAGTCCTTTCCAATAAATATATTCCATTAATTTAGATGACCAGAAAAAAAAATTATTTAATAGAAGAAACAGGCATACTGACCAAAAAAGTTCTTATATATTAATAGGAGTTACCTTGAGGGAATGTTTATCACAATTCTGAAATGACATAATTAGAGTATGCACTGAATTTTCAATGGCCTATCCAACCCATCAATCATCTCAGATACAGATATTACATATTCCCAATACATGAAAGGGTCCATTAGTTTGCAAAATCCTATCTTAATGTCTCAGAGAAAATCTGTGTACACAAGTAGGTAGCTGCAGGAAAGCATCTTTCAAGCCTGCTTTCGAAGACCAGAAAACCAATTATTTTCTCTCCACAAACTGTATTCCATTCGGTTACATCTCTGCATTCTTTCCTTACTTCCAATTTCAAGTTGCCTCGGGTTTCCTATAGCTCCAGAACTACCTTCTAGTCATTTTTCCTTAGCCACAATTCACTTTGCTTCCAGCCCCATCCCTTCTTTATTCCCCAAAAGGCTCCTAAAACTGCGGCCTTCAAAGTCCCACTTGCAGGATAGGCGAGGGCCTCGATAAAATGTCCAGAAAGCAGCCTCAACCGCACAATCCCAGTCCCACTCGGTGACTGGGGAGAAGAGGTGCACTTAAGTGTCACTTGCTGTGTGGACAGAAGTGGTTTTATCCCAAAGAAGATTAAGCTCAGGACCCCTTCCAAGGAAATGCACTCAGTCAGTCCTGTTTCTGTGAAATTTGCTAAACTCATATACCCTACCTTTTTTTTTCTTATAAGACCCCCAGAATTACACAGACTTCAGGTCCCAAACCTAAATCGTCCCTGGTCTGGATGGAAAGCTCCTACCTGGCCCACAACACCATGATCAACTCCGCATCACCAATGAATCAACAAATGGGTGGTGGTGGTTTCCAAACACCTGGTTCAACGTGTGACGTGAACGACATGGAAAAGATGACACTTCTTACCTGGATAATCCTAAACACGGACCTCAACAACATGTTTCATATATTAATATGAAAAGCTTTAAAAGGAATTTTTCACATGACTCTGAAATTTTACGGAGCCTCGATATTTGTCGTTTTTTCTCTAGGAAATCCTCTCCCAAGGCCCTAAGAAGGGCAAATGAGCTATATAACCCAGGGCAGTAATTCCTGAACTTAAACCCAATAGCACTTGCCATGAGGGCTGGTTCAAGTGCAGATCTGAGTCCCACCCCTGCGAGTCTCTGAGTCTGTAGGTCTAGGGTGGGGCCCCGGCGGATCCTCCCAAGTCTCAGGAGGTTGTGCACTGGGTGAACATGGCACGTTGACGGCCGCAGCTGTGGCTCTACCCCTCTGTGACCTTGACGCAGAGATAAGTAATGTTCATTAAGAGAAAACGTGAACTACTGTGAGGAGACAGGGACAGTGGGATGGTCACCGGAACTCTAGGTCTCAGACACGCAGGTGGTATCTAATCCACCGCATTGGCCAGGGTGTGGCCGGCCGCGACTCCTTCCCCGGAAATGGAGCTGCAGACGAGTCTCCAGGGATCTTGGGAAGGCAAAGGCACAAGGGCTCGCCTCCCCCAGGCGTCAGGACCCGTTTTAGTCTCCGGGCAGATGGGCGCAACATCCAACCTGGGAGGGGGCCCCAGGGCCGCCGCGCTCCCGCCCGCGTCCTCGTCGGACTTCAGGATGGGGGGTCTCCGCACACAAAGCGGACCCCGGGCGCGGGAGAATGGAACCAGAACGATGCCGGCGATCAGAGCAAAAGCGGATCGACATTACACCGAGTTCAGGTCGTGGCAGAGGAAACCAGGAGAGACAGGGCGCCACTCACTAGGTGATTCTTTATTACAAGTTGGGGTGTGTGGAGGAAGGCGAGAAGGGGTGACCCAGTCTGGCAGAACGGTCCAGGAGGAGAAATGCGGCTCCCTCACCCTCCCTCGAGCACCCTCCCCCACCCGCGGCTCCGAGCTGGGATGCCGCGCCCCCCGCCCACCCGCGGGGTCCCCGCCGCGCCCCCTCCCTGGACACCCCCCAGGCCCGGCCGCAGGAAATGGCGGGGCGCGCGGCGGGCGCGGGAAGAGCAGGCTGAGAGCGGGCGGCCGCGCCCAGTGGGGCAGCGGGGTTGCCCCTGGCCCAGAGGGGGCCGCCACCCGGCTGCCCACCCCTCCCCTGCGCCGGGCCCCCGGCCGGCCGCCCGGGCTCCCGGCGCGCTCACCGCCTTCATGGCGGAGGCCATGTCGTCGTAGCGCTCCGCCTGCTCGGCCAGCCGCGCCCGCTGAAGGAGCTGCTCGCGGTCCCCCATGTCGCTGAGCCCTGCCTTGCCACGCGCCCCGCTCCGCTAGCTCGCCCGCTCGTCTTCTCCGGTCGCAGGGGAGGCCGCCGCCGCGCACGCGCACTGGCTCGCCGGCCGGCCGAGGCTGCAGGCAGCAGGTAGCGCCGCTCGCCCTCTCGCTGGCTCGCCCCGCGCGCTATGGCTCGCGCCGCGGACGCCGCCTAGGGAGGACAGGCGGCTGCGCTGGGGGATGGGAGGACGAGAGGACGCCTGCGCAGTGGGAGCGGCCGGGCCGGGCGGCGCGGAGCTGCGCGAGTGGGGGGGGGAAGGGCGGGCCAGCCCTAGCGGTCTATTTCAAGGTGACGTCACCTTCTATAAATAGCTGAGGCCACCGCCCCGCCCCAGAGCCGCGCAGGCGCCTAGCGAGTGCTGCATTTTACCGCCGCAGAGGTGGAGGTGGGAGAGGGGAGGGCTGGGGTTGGGACGGCGGAGCGGGGCAGGAGGTGGGGGCCTCGGTGATGGCAGCCGTGCAGTGTGCGCATTGTCACGACCCCACCCGGAAAGGCGTCTCTGAGTCCAGGTTAGAGGTCTGGCTTGAGAAGGGCCCCAAAAGCAAATAAACCTAGTGCTTGGGGAAGCCAGGAGGCCGCGTGCCAGAGGGACGGATGTGCCCCGGACCCGCCCCCGCCCAGCCTGGCCGATGGGTTTCTGGGGGCCACACCCTGAGCTTCGGTCAACACTGGCGGGGCAGGATCAGGTCCGGCCTTTGGGGACAGCCCCATGTACATTCCCTCACTGCGTCCCCGTCCTGGGAAGTGGCCTTGTGCAGACTGTGCCCTCCACGGGAGGAGAGACTGAGTGGCCCCGCTGGGACGGGTAAGAGTCACCACACACTTGCTAGGAGATGGCCCGGTGCTAGGCCTTTACAGGTATGATCCTATTTAATGCTCACAACCCTCCACCCCTGGTGGGCCCTGCTGGCCTCCCCATCTGTCAAAACCAGACTAGTGACTTGCTCAAGGTTACACAGCCTGTAAGTGATGGCAGGTTCCTCCTGTGGCAAAGAGGAGAGTGGACCAGCTGGTCACTGAGCCCAGTCCTGGCGTTCCATGCTGAGGACCCCTGGTGCCAGGCGCTGGTCTGGGTCCCGGACAAGGGAGGAAAATCCCAATCACTAAAGCATGGCCAGACTTAGTACAACATGCCAAGGAGAGTGCAGGCGAAGGGGCATCTCTGAGCATTTTATTGAGCACCTACTGCATGCTCAGCACTGGGGGAAGGAGTAGCCACAGAATAAGTAAGATACAGCCCCTGCCTCTGAGAACTGGAGGTCTGAAAACCGAAGAGCAGGTAAGCTGGACCTTGAAGGAGGTGAGAGTCAGCGAAAAGGTATTAGGGAGGGGGGTCCCGCAAGGGTGAGGGCTTGGTAGTGAGGATAGAAACAAAACGGGGAGGAGAGAGGCCTGGCAGTGGGACATGAGGTGGGGTAGAACAAGATCATGGAATGTTTTCAGTGCCAGGCTGAAGATTTAAGGCTTTATCCTTAAGTAATCAGGAGCCACCAGAGGCATGGAAGCCATATTTCAGGCCCAGAATCTTGCTCCACAGAGTTAGATGCATTAGAAGAGAGAGGGAGGGACTGGAGAGTGGGCCTTTTCTGGACCTCAGTTTCACCATCTGGAGAACTGGACTTGAAGGACTGTTTAAAGCACTGTAGAATAGGAGAAATCCTGGAATGTCAGAGCTGGCAGGACCCTTAGACTCACCACTGTCCAACCCCTTATCCTGCATAAGGGGAGAGTGAGGTATCAGGGGGAGGAGAGGCTGACCCCAGTTTGCACAGCCAGCCGAGCTGGGACCTCCATACTAGGTCTCCTGCCTCCTGGGCTGCCTGCTACTTGCTGTGATGCTACAGTGAGGACCTCAGTACCCATGACACAGCGTTTGGGAGGAAACCCCCACCCCAGGCTTCTCCATGCTTTGAGGATTCACCTTTGCTAACTACAAATGGAATCGAGGTTAACAAACCAGGCTGATCTTTCCCCTTGTGAATATCGTTAAAGAGTGTGGTAGATAATAACTTATCATCCACTGTGGGCCTGATGAGGACAGATTCCCATGAGAGGTGGGAGAAGGGCCAGCACTGGGGGGACCTCCACAGTTCCTTCCAGTCCTTAGAGGGATTAGAGCCCTTCTAACTTCTGATCATGTTGGACTGAGATTGATTTCAAAACAGTAAAAATCAGATAGACTGGAGCATTCTAAATAACTGATTTTGACTTTCATAAATGTCAAATGGGGGACAACTTTGGTTCGCCCATAAAGCTTTGCTTTCCTTCTCACCAAACTTCACTGTCTCCACCTCCTCACCACCCACCCACCACCCCCACCTCAGCCCAGTGTACTCTGGCTCTACCCCCACTCCTCCATCTAGGTGGCCCTTGCTGTGGCCACCAATCCAAGGTCACTGCACAGTCCTCACTTTCCTGGCCCTCTTGGCTGCACTTGGCACAACTGCTCGCCCCTCCTTGACAGGCTCTCCTCTTAGCTTTCATGACCCTGCACTCTCCTGGCTCCCCTCTGCTGCTCCAGCCACTCCTCTTCTGTCTCCTGTGTGAGCTTGTCTTCTCAGCCTACCTGGAAATTCGGGGGTTCCTCAGAGCTCTGCCCAGGCTCTCTGCCTTATCCTGGGCGACCTTATCCACGCCCACTCTTGAATGGAAGGGGACATCTACCACGTTGCCAGCACTGGGCCAGGTGCTTTGCAGAGATGGGCATATTTTTTCCCTCAAGATACCCCTGTAAGGTAGGTAGGATTTCCATTCCCATCTTACAGATGAGGAAACTGGCTTGAAGATGTTCCATGTCTTGAGTAAAATCACACAGCTGGTAATCAGCAGAGCCAGGATTCAAGCTCAGTTCTGTCAGACTCCTAGGCCTGATGGCCCCACAATGTTGTGAGGTGTGAGCTGACAAGGGGTCAAGGTGTGACTCCCCTTTGGGGGTCATTCAGATTGTAAAAAGCACGCAAAAGTCTCCCTCTTGTAGCTTATACACTTATCAGCATCCATCTCCTTCACCCTCGGGAGAGAGCTGCCCACTCCCCAAAGTCTTGTAAATAAAGCCAGGATGACCACCTTGGATAGGTCACCTACTCCCAGGGCTCTAAGTCCTATCAAGCAATGTAGCTTTTGAACAATTTCCAAGAGGGCCTCTGAACCAGGGGAAGGGGGCTGATGATCAAGGTCAGACACACTGTGTGGCCCCCAGAGCTCCGAGCAGGTACCCAGAGCAGGGGCCAAGTCTGCTGCATCTTTACCTGGCAGGGTCTCACTCAGGGAACAGAGCAACACTCTCCCCCCAGCTATCCAAGGACATGTGTGTGATGTGATGGGGAATAGGATCTGAACTCAGGTCTAAATCCTGCTCTGCCAGTTACCAGCTGAGTACCCTTGGGGAAGCCCCTTTTATTTTTGAATTTAATTTATATTTTTATACAGCAGGTTCTTTTTTTTTTTTAATTTTATTTATTTATTTATTTTGGGCTGTGTTGGGTCTTTTTTGCGGTGCACAGCCTGCTCATCGTGGTGGCTTCTCTTGTTGTGGAGCAGGGGCTCTAGGCACGCGTGCTCAGTAGTTGTGGCACACGGGCCTAGTTGCTCCACAGCATGTGGGATCTTCCCTGACCAGGTCTCAAACCCATGTCCCCTGCATTGGCAGGTGGATTCTTAACCACTGTGCCACCAGGGAAGTCCTTAGCAGGTTCTTATTAGTCATCAATTTTACATCAGTGTATACATGTCAGTCCCAATCGCCCATTTCATCGCACCGTCCCCCAGGAAGCCCCTTTTAAATGGGACTGACCATCCTGTTTCTTAGGGTTGGGGTTCGGCAAGAGCACATTCACACCCTGCCTGCACCAGCCATCACAACTGTAGAAAATTCCTTGCTGCACCCCACCCTGAGCCAGTGGTAATGACTGCTTCTCACACAGGACTGGATTTCCAAAGCGTTGCCAGAACCCTCTGCCAGAGCCCCGTGAATAGGTGACCCAGAAAAGGCACGTCCTGCTTTTTTCCTCGGGTGTCCTGGGACACTCTGAGCTCCCTGCGAAGTCTGGACGCCAAGGGACGTGTTACAAAAAAGCCCTGGTATTGTTCTGGAGAGATGGCGTTCACACTGTCAGCATGGTTACCGGCTTGAGACGGAGGGGCCACCCACCCACAGGTTCATGTCACCCAGATAGAATTTTCTTTCCCCCACCCCCGCAAATGCAGGCCTCCTGCTGCCCAGGTGAGCTGGCTGATCCCAAGCCAGTGATGATAGCACCACCACCAGGAGCAGCAGCTCTTGCTGTTAATTGCTGGCTGTCTGACTGGCTTGGGGGTAAACACTTGACCCCCCTGTACCAGCTCCCCAAATCCTCACAACTCTGGGAAAGAGGCTGTTAACCCCATCATATGGAAAGGGAGACCTAGAACAGTCAGGTGCTTACTCAGTGGTCAAGGCGGTCACCCACAGCCTCCCACTCATGGCCACTCTCTGCCAACTGCCTGGGCCCCAGTGTCCTTTCACTGATACCAACTTCCACCCCCTGTGTCTAAGATCAGCTTGAGTGCACAGATTTTAGGATCAGCCAGAGCCTCCCGCCACTCTTTGAAAGCCCGCTTTGGGAGCAGATTGGCTTCCATGGCAGCTTTTGGCATTAAGAAGTGTGAAAATGTCCTGGTAGCTGCAATCTGTGAGCTGGCAGAGCTCAGAGCCCTGTTCTCAGCACCACCACCACCACCGCCCCCCCTCCCCCCGCCCCGCACACACACAAGCTTGTTCAAAGGAGCTCAGTTCTGGGGGAGAAAGTGAAGCTGTTGCCTATGGAATCGCAGTTAAAATGAGGGTGAAAAAGGCTTTTGCTTCAGTTCGGCAGATGGTCAAGAAACTTGTGTTTCTTAGCCAGAATTTTCTAGATCCTTTGGCTGGAACCATCTGGATAATTGCCTCAAGCTTCTGTGTGGCTCTCACTAGTTTGGCCCAAGTGGGAGGGGCTGTGGTGGTCCCCGGAAAGCTGGAGGTCAGAGCCTGGAGTGCGGTGACTTCCAGTCTCTGAAATCTCTTGGATTTCCTGTCTGTGAAATGGGAGGCTACACTGGCTTGGATGGCAGAGTTCTGTCTTTTTTCCAGCTCTGAAGGTCTAGGGTATGTCACCACTGGAAGTTCAGCAAGTGACATGGCAGCTCAAGAGGGTGAAGCAGGGATGCCTCACAGGCCCAGTGTCTGGACTACATCCATACAAGGAGTGGAGGAAAGTAGCAGGACCTACTCCACAGCAGGCCACGGGCAGCGGGTGGCCAGCACACTCCCACTTGGTCAAGGAAATGTCGGTATTATTGTTCTGACTTTACAGATGTGGAAGCTGAGGCCCAGGGAGCTTAAGTATCTTGCCCAACTGCAGTGCAGAGAGCAGGGGGCAGGAACCCAGATCCAGACCCACTCCACCATCACCATTCTTTCCATGCCCGCCTCTGACCTTCTGAGCACCTGAAAACGTTCTTTCAGTCTTTGAGCTGCACACATCAACTGCTATCATCAACTGCTGCTTAAACCATAACCTTGGGAGTGAGGGTGAGGTTTGCTGAGTTTCCACCAAGGTTCCCTGCCAGGCAACTATGCTACAAAACAGCTTTTCCTCTTCAGTACGTTAGTAGGAGGAAAGCAGATTGCTACAGCCTTCTGTCTTCTTCCAGACAACAGTAGTGGGCTGGCCCTGACTCAGGAGACAAAGGGATCTGGCAGCACCAAAGCCAGAGGAGAAGGCTGACTCCAGGGGGCTGGTCTCTGCAGACAGCCCTGAGCTGCTGCTGAGGTCATAGGTAGCAAGGACACCCTTTTCCCCTTAAAAGATACAAGCTTCTCCACCTGGCCCTTCATGACCTGGCCCTGGCCCACCTTTCCAAGCTCAACACCTACTTCCTGGACATCCTAGGACCACCAGGCTCACAGAGCCTGCCCACAAGTTTCTACCAACTTTCCCATTCTTCTACCTCTTCCTCTAAGTCTTTAATACCCAGCTGAAATCTTACCTCCTCTAAGCAGCTTTCCCTGGTCTCCACCAAGATGCATTCTCTCCTTCTGCTCACTCCCACTGTGACTCTGGAATCCACCACCTGCATGGACTTCTTCTGGTAGGATTGGTGTTTCCTGGCCAGCTACTAGACATCAAGCCCTGTGCTATGCAATTTCATCTAATCCACGATCTCATTTAATCCTCATGACAATTGTGAGGTGGGGAATTCCCCTTGTACCCATTTAAGCAGATGGCGAAAAGGAAGCTCTCTTACCCAAGGTCTTGGAGCTAATAGGGGCAGAGTCACTCTTTGTCACTTATACCACCTGCTTCCCACTTCTAAAGGAAGTTGGCATTTCCCTCGTAAAATGTAAACACTGGAGGACAGGGCCTGCATTTCATTCATCATCTGAGGCCCTGGGGTGCCCCTCTTCATGAGTGCTGAATCGAATCTGATCACACCTTGTGCCTATTGCAGAAATGCCACCACAAGAGCCCTCTTTGTGAGTGGCCAAGGCCTTCCAGGAGGGAAACGCTTTAAATTGGCTGACAGCTAACTGACTGGCAGCCTCGTGGAAGATAAGACCGGGGAGAGAGCCAGGGGGAGGGAGGCAAGATTGCAGGGGCTAGGAGGGGGCTGAGAGGAGGAGGAGGAGGAGGAAGTCTCCCGGATGAATTTGGCCACCTTGCAGTTACTTGGAGTATAAGATCTGGAGTTGCCAGACGCGGCCTCAAATCCCAGCTCTTCTGCAGTAGCTGGGATAGCCTGGGCAAGTCGCTGCACCTCTCTGAGCTTCAGTTTCCTCATCCATAAAGTGGGCCTGTCGCTCACGTTGAACCTCCCACCCCCGGGGCTGATGCCAGGAGGAACGAGGTTGTGGATGAGGGAGAGAGTGGGTGCTGCCTGCCAGAAGCCTGTGACAGTGCTGTTACTGCCTTTATTTAATTTATTTATTTATTCATTTATTTATTCATTCATTCATTCATTTGTATCTGCGTTGGGTCTTCGTTGCTGCGCACGGGCTTTCTCTAGCTGCAGCGAGCAGGGGCTACTCTTCGTTGCGGTGTGCGGGCTTCTTATTGCAGTGGCTTGTCTTTGTTGTGGAGCACGAGCTCTAGGCACGCAGGCTTCATTAGTTGTGGCACGTGGGTTCAGTAGTTGTGGCTTGAGAGCGCAGGCTCAGTAGTTCTGGCGCACGGGCTTAGTTGCTCTGCGGCACGTGGGATCTTCCAGGACCAGGGCTCAAACCCATGTGCCCTGCATTGGCAGGCGGATTCTTAACCACTGTGCCACCAGGGAAGTCCCCTGTTACCTCCTTTATATGGGACAGTTGGAGAATCAGCCCAAGCTGAAATGCCCTCCCTGTGAAACCACTGGGCCCTGAAGGCCTGGGGGCAGCATGGAACTCACAGAATCACAGACTCATACTAAGGATCTTGCAGACAGCTCAGGCTGGCTTTCTTTCTCTGAGAGACAGCACTGCACGATGGGCCATTAGTCAGCTCTGCCAGCAGATGGGCCTGGCTTCAAATCCAGCCCCCACTTGTATGTGGCCTGGTTCCTCATCCTTAATATGGAATTAAAAATAATTCCTCTGCCACAGCTCTTTGGGAGGATCAGAGACCCAGGTAATGACAGCTGGTTTTAGTGTTAACTATGGGGAACTGAGGCTCAGAGAAGGAAGAAAATTCACTCACAGTCACACAGTAGATTAGCAGCAGAACAAGGTCTATGCCCAGGCTCCACCCCAAAGCCAAGGCCTGGGCTTGTCCTTGGACAGCTGCAGCCTTACCTCAAAGAAGGCCGAGATGGGGAGTGTTGAAGGCCGAGGAATTCACACTGAGATCTCTTGTGGTATTCTGTGTCTCGCTGAGCTGAGGCCACTGCTTGGGTTGCCTATGGCCAGAGAATGTCAAAAAGCCCTCGTCAGAGCCTGGGATCGTGTGTCCAGCCTGGGGTCTGATCCACAATATTACCCAGGGCTTTGTGATGTCACCCCTCTGAGCCTCAGTTTCTCATCTCGCCATGCCAGCCTCCATGGCATGGTGAGGAATTCTGTGAAGGCACAGAGCTATTTTCATAACAGCTACTGCTGAGCTCTTGTCCTGAATCAAGCCCTGTGCCATCACTTGCCATGGCTTCGTTTGGTCCTCATAACACCCCTGTACAGCGGAAACCCAGCTTGCAGATAAATGGCTAGGAAGGGGTAGAACCAGGGTCTGAGCTCCGATCCTGTTCCCTCTTCCTGAAACACTCACCCCTCCTCTTTCCAGACCTAACTCGGGCTCCTTCTTTGGGTTCAGCATAGTCGTAGCTTCCTCTGGAAGGATCCCTCGGCCACAAGCTGGGTCGGGCACCTGCTCTGGCGCACAGTGCTGGGTCTGCCCCTCTGCGTTGAGACTGTTTCTCCCTCTCCTCCACCAGACGGAGAATCCCATGATGCAGGGACCTTATCACACTCATGACTGTATCCCCAGGGCCTAGAACTGTGCTCGGCATACAGCAGGTGCTCAATAAATATTTGCCGAATGACTAAAGGCATCATGCCAGCATCAGGATGCCAGCCGGGCCCCGAGGGAGCACGGGAGATGGAAGGAAAACTCCTGGACTCCTGCCACGCCTTACATTAGCGGCATCTTCTCTGAGTCCGACCGCGGCCCCCTGGGACGCCATTTGAGCCAGCTGAGTTCCAGGCACTGCTTCACTTTGGAAAGGCAGCCACAGCCCTCATCAAGCAGCCCGGTAATTGACATCACAGCGGTGCCAGGAGCTGCCCCGTTAATATTTAATGCAGACTCCACTGCGGCAGAGCGGCAGGCTAGATGGGCTGAGGGGCCTGCAGAGTCCCCAAAGGGTCGTGAGGAGGGCACAGATGGGAAAGGGCTTCCTAAACCGGAAAGCCCCCAGCAGATGAGCATTACACCAATGCGTTTTAGCCCCTGGCTTAACTCAGAAAGAGCCAGGGCAGCACGTGCCTGCTGTGGGACAAGGAGACTGCTGACTGAGCCCTGGCAATAACTATGTGGGGGATTAGGGACTCCCGGGGACGTTTCCTGGAGACAGTGGAGGACAGAGCCCTGGCGCCGGCCAGACCTGGACTCCACCCCAGGTTTGCACTACGCAGCTGTGTGACCTGGGCAGCAGCTGCACCACTGAGCTCTCAGTTCTCTGATCTGTGCAATGGGCATAATGATACCCTCCCTGAGAGGCTTTTGTGAGAATTAACATAAACGAATGATGTAAAGGACCCAGCTCATCACACAGTAGGACCTCAGCAAATTCTGGAGTGCCTTCTCCCAAACCAGGTGTGTGGGTGTTTCTTGCATTCATCGGCTGAAGTGATGTTGGAAGGGAAGAAAGAGCAAGGTTTGGACTTGTCACCATGGTGGGGCACCACCCCAGAGAGGCATCAGACAGAGGATGGACAGAGAGCCCAAGATGGCAGGAACAGAAGGGCCCTCTTGGACCATCTCTTCTGATTGAACCCCTCATTTGACAGAGGAGGATGCTGAGGGCCCCAGAGGGAGCAGACCAGCCCAGAGGCTCATGCTGCAGAGCCGGGGTCTGACCTGGTCTGCAGTCACCGGCCTGAGACTGCATCCACTGAGGGATTTACCCAAGGCCACCCTCTCAGTGGAGGAGGCATGTGACATGATGAGATGCTCTGTTCCCTGGCCTCTGCTTCTCTGGCCTGGACAAGGCAGGAGCCTCATCCTCCCCACCCGCTTCCTGGTCTCCCTCCAGCGTGTTTCCCCACAAATCCTGGGAGCTTCACAAAATGTAAATCCGACCACGTCATCCCCTGCTTAAAACGATTCTGTGGGCCCAAACTCAGTGTTGCCAGAGAAAATACAGGAGGCCCCATTAAAACTGAATTTCAGATAAACAATGGTTTTTTAGTGTAAGAATGTTCCAAATACTGCATGCACATAATTATACTTAAAAATTATTTGTTGTGGGCTTCCCTGGTGGCGCAGTGGTTGAGAATCTGCCTGCCAAGGCAGGGGACACGGGTTCGAGCCCTGGTCTGGGAAGATCCCACATGCCGTGGAGCAGCTAGGCCCATGAGCCACAACTACTGAGCCTGCGCGTCTGGAGCCTGTGCTCCGCAACAAGAGAGGCCGCGATAGTGAGAGGCCCGCGCACTGCGATGAAGAGTGGCCCCTGCTTGCTGCAACTAGAGAAAGCCCTCACACAGAAATGAAGACCCAAACGAAGCCAAAAATAAATAAATAAAATACTGAATACATAACTACTTTTAAAAAAAAATACTTGTTTATCTGAAATTCAGAGTTAACAGGACAACCTGTATTTTTATTTGCTAAACCTGGCAGTCCTATGCAGACTGCATTCAGGAAAATGTTGGAGTGTTTAACTGGCCTCCGAGGCCCATTTGGGCCCCAAGCTCATCCTTTCCCTCTCTTCCACATGAACTCTCTGCTTCAGAAATGGCTCTTTGCCTTTATTTGAGAATCCCGAGCTCTCCCTCTCCTCTGGCCTTTGCAGATGCTGTTCTTCCACTGGAACCATCTCAGTGCCTCCACGCCTCCTGCTGCCCCACCGTGCTTGACCTGACATCCTTCAGGCCTCCGAAGGGTTGCTGCTTCCTCCTGGAAGCCTTCCTGGCTCTCCAGGCCTGGGTAGTATCTCTTCTGGGTTGCCACCGTGCCTTGGGCAGGTCCTCCATCTGTTCTGGTCCCTTGAGGCAGAGTAGGGATTCAGCAGACATTTGTTGCATTTGCTAAATTCCACAGCCCCTCACACTTCCCCTAGCAAAAGTTTCCCCTCTTTCATCCAAGTCCTATGTGCTCAGATGTCACCTCTCCTCAGAGAGGCCTTTTCTGACCATCCTAGCTGAAACAGGACACACACACCTGCTGTCCCGCCCCACCCTGCCCCGGCCCCACCAGTCACTCCCTGTCCCGTTACCCTGTCTCATCCTGTCCACAGCTTTTACTGCTCTCGGGAATCACGATTTATTCACTTATGGACCCACCGTCCCTCTCCTCCACTGGGCAGCAGCTTCCACAAGGGCAGGGGCCATAATGGCTCGTTCCTTGCCGTCTCCCTAGCATCTGTGGGGTGTCTAGCCCAGGGAAGATGCTGCAGACCATGGCTTGTGGTGAACTCGTGGGCCTGCCCCTTGCTGGTGTAGGCCTTAGGGGAGCAGAGTGGCGGGCATGAGCTCCCACCTTCCGTGTCCTCCAAAATCAGTACCCTTGGGAGGGCAGGAGGGCAGGCCAGGTGGCTGGCCTCTGTTTCAGGGGCAAGAGCTTCTGGGAGCACAAGCTGAGCAGGAAGGAAAGAAATCTGCCAAAACATTCATTTTCGGCGGGGGCTCAGATTCAGAGCAAGGAAGTCATTGGGTTTTCTCTCCTCCGTGTTGATTGCCAAGTACCAGCTGCCCAGCCACGTCCTCCTGAAGGGTCACAAACCTGGGACACTAGGCAATGGGAGACAGTGTTGGGGGTACCGAGTCACTCCTTGGCGGCCAAGGATTTCTAAATCCCTAACACAAAGCAGATCCTCTGAGCTTGTCTTTTCCAGCAACAAAAAATAGGTCCAGCCACTGCCTCCACTGAGGGAAAAATGCACACCCAAGAGCAAAAGACTCTGCTCTCCAATGCCTCTTGGAGCTACTGTTCTGCATCAGAGAGCCCATCACACTGTTCAAGCCAGCCTGCTTTCGAGTCAGGGGGCCTTCTGTCTGAATTGTGGCTGCACTGTTGACTGTGTGACCTTGGCACGCAGCCTGACCTTCCTCAGCACCAACCTCTGCATCTGTAAACAGTGGACAGTGAAGACCCAAGGCTGCAATGAAGCGTCAGGCAGGCCCTCAGCACAGCTTCAAGCACAGAGCAATGTTAAACTGATTGTAGTTCACTTACTAGTGTTTCTTCTCCTGTCCATGTAGGGGGATGGACAGCAAGGTTTGCAATGAAATAAGGACCCTTCCTGGGGACTAGAGCCAAATTTAGGAGTTGCCTGGAAGGGACTGGGGTTATGATGTGAAACTCTTGGTCCATGTTGGAGACATTGGAATGCTTGATTCAGCCACTGTTCTCTAAACAGATGAGCGGACCCCTCAGAGCATCCCTCCGACCCTCCTGGAGGCCCCCCGGTATGGATAAGTCAATGGTTTGTGGGTAGAGCCCTGACAAGGATTCAGGAGGCCTGGGTTGGAGTCCCAGCTCTGGCACAAATATGCTGTGTGACATGCAACAAATCACTTGCCCTCTCTGGGCTCTGGTGTCCTCATCTATAAAATGGGTCATTCCTCCCTTACTTACCAAACTCACAGAATTGTTGGGAGGATCAGATAAGAGAGTGTTTTAGAAAGCATTAGCTGTTTGATGAATTAAAGGAAGATTGTTACTAAAACTGAGAGGACTACAGGAAATCTCTGTACCTTCAGCTCTGTGCCTTTGCTATGAACCTAAAAGTGCTCTAAAAAACAAAGTCCATTTAAAAAAAAAAGGACCCCTAGATTTTCCACCAAAGACCCTCTAAAGCCTTTAAGTCAGGCAATATAATGCGGGTTCAGGTTCTAGCGTGTAACTTGCGTGACTTTGGGCAAATGAGTTAACCGCTGGCACTGCGAGAGGTTTGGTTTTCCTTCTGCAGAGACAGTAGCCCTGGAGCAAGAGAAGGACTGGGAAGATGCTGCAAGATACAGGATAGATGAGATGAGGCAGAGAAGCCCAGCAGCCTCCCAACACCCTGGACAACCAGGGAGGAGGGTTCCCCACCTGAATTTGAGCTGAGGTGGGGGCTACCTGTACCAGTTTGCATCCCCTGCAAGCAGCCCTCTGGATCTCAGCTCCACCCCAGGTAGATAGTGACTCAAGTTGTTCTGCAGAGACTGGTCCCTCTGCCCCTGTTGCTATGGCGCTGCAGCACAGCCTGGCCAATCAGGAAGGAGATGTGTATCTGAGCCTCTGTCGCTAAAGCCGGAGCAGGACGCCCAGCCAATGGGAAGGGCAGCAGAGTGGAGCCACCGTGGAAACCTCAGCCGCGAGATTCCAACCGGGTTTTTGTCTCCATGTCTTATTTGCAGGGGTAGGCTGGGTTTTCTACATTCCTTTTTTGCAGAGAGCATCTTGCAGCCCTTGGAGGACACCCAGGAGTCACAGCAGGGGTGCATAACCAGAGGCATCTTCAATAAGTCAGAAAGGACCCCAGCTCAGCAGGACACAGCTTCAGATGTCCCCTTCATCACTCTTCCCCCAGATGCTCAGCATCACCTGTGTCTATGATCTTAGCCCATCCCCACAGCTCTGCCTAGCCCCATCTGTCTGCTTTATGCCCTTAAAATGCCTGACCAGCAGGGCTGTCAGTTGTAGAGCTGAAGCCCACAGGGGTGAAGCTGCCCCCTCAAGGTCACACAGCTACCTGGATGCAGAGCCAAGACTGGGAGGCTAGCTCCCTGGCCCAGCTCTTCAGCCTGCAACGTGCAGCCTCCTTAAACCAGCCTTCTCACCCCCGAGCAGGCGTTCAGGGAGCGGTGCACACCCACACTCCTGACACCGTTATTTTGCAAACACAGACATAACAACAGCAAGGGAAAGTGTGTCCCACCCCTTCCCTGCGCTCTCCTGGCTTTCACTCTGTTGCCTGGCAACAGTTCCATCCAGAAACCTGGGTATCATCCTAGGCAACTCCCTCGCCCTCATTCTTCCCACCACACACATCTCCCCATCATGTCCATTTATCTCTTAAATGGCCTCACGCACTCCTCCCCTCCCCAACCCCTTCCCAGTCTGAGGTTCCATCATGGATTTCCTGGACAACTACATTGGCTTCTCACAGGTCTCCTGTTTTACACCTGCCCGTCCCATCCCCCCACTTCCGTTTTCTATAACCATAGCCAGACGGTCTTTAAAAAATACAAATCTGATCATGTCACCTGATGCTTGCTTAGAACCTCTAAGGATAAAAATCGAAATCCTGAACATGCCCAGGAGGTCCTGCATCATCGGGCTGACACCCCCCAACTTCATCTTGCCATGGCATGTGCTCTGCCCTCTCTGCCTGAAACATTCCCCACCCCCAATACACTTCCAATTCTTCTAGTTACTCCAGCTTGCCCGTGAGTTCTCAGTTCAGTGGTCACTTCCTTGGGGAGACTTTCCTGACCTCCCTGTATAGGTTGAATTGCTCTGTTTTGGATTCTCCTGGCACCATGAACCCCTTTGACCTGTAGCACTTACCACAGTTGCAGTTTTACACTTATTCATGTCATTATTTGGTTCATATCTGTAAGCCCTGCCCCCCTTGACGTAAGCTTCGAGTGGCTTTGTCTTGTTCTCTGCCTGAAACATATGGATGGATGGATAGATGGGTGGATGGATGGATATGTATGTAAGTATGTGTGTGCTATTGAATGATGGACAGGTGTATGGCTATATGGAAGGACGCTCTTATTTTCCCCAGGTCACTTAGAATGTAATCATACCTCCCTCTATTCTGTGGCAGCCAGTCCTGCTCATACAACATGCACCAAGCATCTCTCATGAGCCAGGAATGTGCCCACAGAGCCATGGGAGCCCAAGGAAAGAGATTGCCATGCCCTTGAAATTTAGGTAATAATAATAGCTACTGAACTTCCCTGGAAGGTGCAGTGGTTAAGAATCCGCCTGCCAATGCAGGGGACACGGGTTCAAGCCCTGGTCCGGGAAGATCCCACATACCGCGGAGGAATTAAGCCCGTGAGCCACAACTACTGAAGGCCATGTGCCTAAAGCCCGTGCTCTGCAGCAAGAGAAGCCACCGCAGTGAAAAGCCCGTGCACCACAACGAAGAATAGCCCCCGCTCGCCGCAACTAGAGAAAGGCCACGCGCAGCAGCGAAGACCCAACGCAGCCAAAATTAAAAATAAATAAATTGATATTTTAAAAAAATAGCTACTTACTAGACCCGTACTTAATAGACCACTATATGCTCTCCTCCCTGGAAGCTCCCCACTCCTTCCTCTCTACTTATCCAGACCCGGGCAGCGTCTCAAGGTTCAGTTTAAGTGTTACCTACTTCCCTGATTGCCCATACTCAGAAACGCCCCAGCACAGACCTCTGGGCCACTCTTGCCGGTCCTTGCTCGTAAGTTGCTTCACATTATCCTTTCTCTGTGATTCTGCTGCTCTCTACCAGACTCTAAGTAAGCTCCCTGGGGGCAGGATTCACATCTCTTAGAAGGCCTCACTCCCTTTTTTAATCCTCACAGGACCCTGAGGGTGGCAATAATTACCCCCATTTTAAATAAGAGGAAACAGACTTGCCCAAGGTCACACGGATAGTAAGTGGTGAAACCGGTGCTGAAAGCAGGTTGAATCTAAGACCAAGACCCTTAATTGGTACCCCCCCCAGACCTGAATATTTTCTCCACCAGGCCCCAATGGAGCTGCCCCACCTGTGCCTGAACACTGCCGGGTGGGGCAGCCTTGTCTGTTGTTGAATACTTGCCTGTCAGAAACTATTCTAAGCCATGAACGTGCCCACCTGAAACTGCTCCCCAGAGACCCCAGGGGTGCAGGCAGAACAAGCGTGTCCCCTCTTCCACATGGCAGCTCTTTGGGAATTTACAGCCAGCTCTCATGTCTCTCCTGCATCTTCTCTTCTCCAGGGAGGGGCTGCAGAGTGGAGAGACAGTTAAACTGGAACCAGCAAACCTGGGTTCTCATCCCTGCTCAGCTGCTGTCCACGGACCAGGAAATTTCAAAAGAAATTAAGTAGGTGATTTGACAAGCCAGGACATTAAGAAGAAAGAAAGAGAGAGAGAGGGAAAGAAAGGAAGGAAGGGAGGGAGGGAGGGAGGGAGAAGGAAGGAAGGAAAGAAGGAAAGAAAAGGAGGGAGGGAGGAAGGGAGGAAGGAAAACCTGTCACTGGGACTTCCCTAGCGGTCCAGTGGTTAGGACTCCGTGTTTCCACTGCAGGGAGCACGGGTTTGATCCCTGGTCCGGGAACTAAGATCCCACATGCTATGCAGAAAAAAAAAAAAGAGAGAGAGAGAGAGAGAGAGAGAATCTTATCACTACCTCCATCAACCTTATTTCATAAACGAAATGGCATCCTGACACACAAAAAAGGAGGACAATCTGAGAATTAATTTAACCTTATGAGAACACCCTATGGTGTCCCTATTTTTCTCATTTTGCCATGTCCTGTCTCAGACTCGAGGCAGGGGGACTGGCCCAGGACTGAAGCCTGCGAGGACCTCTGTTCCAAGCAATCAAAGGAAATACCATCAGCCAGAAAAACCAGAGCAGAGCACTCAGGCTTCAGGACCCCAGAGTTACCCTGTTTTGAGAGGGAAGGAAGAGCTGGATGTCTGGCCGTGAGCCAGCAGAGCTCAGGAAGCCAGACAGACTTCTCCATCGCGTCGCTGCTTCACATCCAGTTTCTATCTTGGCTTCACCGAGCAAAGGCTCTCCCAACTCCTGTAACTCTGTGGGCACTGTGTGAAAGAAAGCAGCACGCAAGCAGCGGCTGCCCCAGGCCACGTTGCAAGCAAGTGGACCCTACTGGAAGTCAGGAGGGCTGTTCCAGCTCTGTGGCCAGAGGCCGGTGAGAAAGGCTGGTTGGTTCTGCAAAGGCAGCAGATTTTCTCTTGGGGCGTTGTGTGCCCAGCCCAAAGGCTTTCTCCCCCCTCCTTCACTTAATATTTACTGAACACTTACCATGTGCAAACACCGTGAGTACAAAGGTGGGCAAAGGATGACTGGGTCTTTGCTCTCGTGGAGCTTAGGGTCTCATAGGAAAGGCACGGATCGATCCAGGGAAGGAATGAGTGCCCGCTCACAGCTATGAAAAGGGCTGCAGCGCAGGTTCACAGTGCCTGGGGGCGTGCAGGGAGGCTGAGAGGCCATGGCCACACTGACGAGGCATCAACCAGGGGCAGAAGGAGGGAAAGGTCATTCCAGGCAGAGTGCCTGGCATGGGACGAGCATAAGTCAGGCGAAGAACTGACGTGAGGCCCATGTGACTGCAGGGAATGGAGCAAAGGGAGAAAGTCATGCAAGGTGAGGCTGGAGAGGGAGGTGGGGCTGCCAGGCTACTTCCAGGGGCTCGGTCTCTTCCCAAGTGGATTAGGAAGCCACTGAAGGGTGCTGAGCAGGCAAAGTGGCCAGGTAAGTGTTATTACTTGAAGGCAGAGAGGAAACACCAGTCAAACTGGTGATGACGGTGGTGATCACAGCAGTAGAGCTAATGGTACTGAACGCTGGGTCCCGTGGACTGCAATTAAGCCTCTTCCTGCATTAATGTAATTCTCACATTCGCCCTATGAGGCGGGCACTGTTACTATCCCCACTTTACAGCCGACAAAACCGAGGCACAGAGAGAATAAGTAATTTGCCCAAGGTCACGTAGTTTGTAGGTGGTAGAGCAGGCAGGTAAATGAGCAACCTCTGAGCACTTAAAGAAATTACTGTCTTCAAGAAGTCAAAGGACAGGGAACTGCTGTCCTACAAAAGAGTCCGGGAACAGCAACTCGGGATGAACCTGATTTGTAGCTTAGGCCCTTGTGGTTGGTTTTGTGAACAATCACTCACTGAGCGCCTACTGCATGCCAGGCACACTGTAGTAAGTACTGAGGACGTGGAGGGGATGAAAAACAGTCCTGGAACCTGCATTCCAGTGAGGAGAGAAGACAGTGCACAAGTATGCCAGTGATGCAGTTGGCTTTGGGTGATGACAAGGGCTGTGCGGGGGAGATAACAAGGCAGTGTGATGGGCAGTGGCAGGCAGAGGGGTGGTGCTTCTCTAGACATGGGAGTCAGGCAGGGCGACAAGCAACACCAGCAATGAGGAAGCAATGGAGCCATGATCTTGGGAGGAGGATTCCAAGAAGAGAGGAGAGTCATGCAAAGCCCCCGAGGCAGGGGCAGCCTTGGGACGTCCACGGAACAGAAAGAGGAGACACTGCGTGGTTCAGAATGAACAAGAGGAGGTGAAAACGGAGATGGAGGCTTCCAGAAGCCCAGGCCCCATAGGGCAAGGAGTTGGGGTTTCATCCCAAATTGCTGGGAAGTCACTGGAGGGTTTTCAAGCAGGGGAGGGATGCAACCTGTTATGTGTTTGAAAGACAGTATGTTGGTTGCTGTGAGGAGAGTAAATTCTTCAAGGCAAAGGAGGATGCAGGAGGACCAGTTCGGTGGCTGCTGCATCAGATAAAGGTGGAGATGGGAAGAAGGGTCAGATTACAATATATTTTTGCTGATGGATTAGATCTGGGGGTTGAGAGAAGGAAATACAGAATAACTCCAAGGCTTTCAGCCTGAAAAACTGGGTAGATGATGGTACAGTGACTAAAACTGGGAAGACTGTAGGTAGAGCAGGTTTGGCTGGGAGCTGGGAGGACACAGCTAAATCAAGAGCTGTGTGTGTTTTTTGTTGTTGTTGTTCTTGCCTTTTTTTTTTTTTTTTTTTGCCCTGTTTTTTTTTTTTGGCCCTGTGGCGCGGCTTGTGGGATCTTAGTTCCCTGATCAGGGATCGAAACCCGGGCCTTTTTTTTTTTTTTTTTGGCCCTGTGGCGCGGCTTGTGGGATCTTAGTTCCCTGATCAGGGATCGAAACCCGGGCCCTCGGCAGTGAAAGCATGGAGTCCTAACCACTAGACTGCCAGGGAAGTCCCAAGAGCTGTTTTAGACACAACCAGTTTGTTATTCTCTCAGGTCTCTAGAGACTGGCCCAGAAGGCAGCTGGACAAACGGGTTGGAGTTCAGAGTTCAAGGCTAGAGGTCTCACATGGAGACCCGCAGGCATGTAGATGGTAATTAGAATTACAGGACCAGGTTGCCCGGGGAATGAGATGCAGAAAGGAGGTCCAGGGGCTCCGGGCTGGGATCCTCCAACGTGCGGAGACTGGACAGGGGCCCAGAGGCCAGCAAGTGAGGTCACAAAGGAGGCACAAGGAAAGCCCACCAGCTCTGCACCAACCAACCCTGTAACCTCAGGCAAGCTGCTCTCCACCTCCAGACCTCAGCTTCCTCTCTGTAAACCAGAAGGGTGGCCCCACCCATCACCGAAGTGCCTCTAGCTTGTGTGACATTCCCGCGGCCCCTTGCCGGATGAAGAAACCAAAGCTCAGCCTTGCCCACCTTGTCTCCAGGCCTCCTACAATACCCTCACACCGGATCAAATACAAAAATACAGCAAAACCCAGCCCAAAGGGCCACTACCAAGGGGCAGGGGGCAGGGCAAGGTCACGGTGACCTGGAGTAGAATCCAGACTCTGCCACTTGTCAGCTGGGTGACCCCAATCCTCAGTTCCTTATCTGTAAAAGTGGCCAGTAAAACCCAGCATGAGGGCTTGTTGCTAGAACAAAGCCAGGTAGCAAGCAGAGCACCTGCATGGCTCCAGGCATGTGTGCCCGGGGTCAGGTCCTTTCGCCTCTAGGGAGATTCCTTCTCTGAATGAGAAGAGAGGGATTCCAGGGTGGCTCTACTGTTGCACAATAATGCAGTCCTGCTGCCGGTCAACCCCGGGGCTGCCAGCTCTGCGTCACCCCCGCCCCTCGCCTGCAGGCACGTGGCTGCCATCACAGAGACTAGCTGATCAGTCATCTGCCGGAACCTGAGGCGCCGTGGGGGCTGGGAGGTGGGAGAGGACATCGGCTCCTAGGCTGGCCATGGCTGTGGACCAGAGCCTCTTCCCAGGCTGCATTAGCGTGGCTGGCAAAGGGCAGTGAAATGACAGCAGGGAAATGCTTTATCAGAGAGCTATTTGGAACTCAGGCCAACGTGTTCAGCCCCGATGACGGCTCCTGGCTCCGTGTCTCTTAGAAGCAGCCCTGGGCGGGGG
>NW_006780020.1:208091-211673 GCF_000442215.2 Lipotes vexillifer
CGGGGGGAGGCAGGAACTGCAGGTACAGCCATTGGAGGGGGAGTCGGGCTGGAGCCTGAATTCCTGGCCTGCCTTGGTCACAATTAGACTAATGGCTGCACTTACTGGGCACCTCCACCGTGCCAGACGCCGTGCCAGTGCTTTCCATAAAGGCTCATCAACACCCCTACAAGGACTGCAAACATGTTCCTACTGAAAAGATGAGGAAACTGAGGCAGAGGGAGGAGGAGAAAGGCTTGCCTAAGGTCCCCCAGCCTTCAACACTCCTCTTGAGGATGCGTCCAATGGGCGGAACCCTTACATAGCTTGCAAGATCTTGCGTGATCCGGTCTCTGCAGTGACACCAGTCCCCCTGTCGCTCTCCCTCCTGCCCCCAAGCTTCTTTCCATCACAGGGTCTCAGCCTCTTCCGGCCAGCTCTTCCCCCTCTCTGCCGTCTCTGCCCTTTGCAAGCCCTGCCATCCAACAGGTCTCCACAGAAATGCCCCAGAGCCTCCCCGGAGCCCCATATGTGGTCGGGGGCCCGTCAGACCTCCCACAGTGGCCTCTCCGTGGTCTTTGGAGCACTTTTCACAACTATTCTTATTCCACAGCCATAACCATAGTTATTTGTGTGGTTTTTGTTCATGCCCTTCTCCCTCCTGTATCCACACAATGCCTGGCATACAGATGGTTCTTAATATATTGGTTGATGGGAGAGTGGAGGTTGAGTGTGTGAACAGTGAATGAGTGAACAAACCACAAATGAACCTCCCTCGTGCAGCGCTGGGCTGGCTGTGGCTCTGCCGGGAGACCGTCTCCCTTAGAGCCTAAATCATAAAAACTGGAAACAGTATCTTGCAATCACAGGGATGCAGCCCAAGGAGGCATGCACGGTGGGAAGTAGACCCCAGCTCCCTGTGTGGTTCCCCAGACCAGGCTGGCTTCTCTTTGTCATCCCCCAGTCTCAGATCCCAGCGGTGGCAGCCAGGCTCCTGCAGGAGGTGGTGGTGAGGGGGTGGTCGGACTTGCCTCTTGTCTTGCAAGGGGAAGTGTGCCCCATTTCACTTCTGCTTTGAGGTGAGACACATCGCGTGTGTCAGACCACCCTGGAGTGCTCCCATCCTCCGAGCGCCAACAACCAACGGTGGCTAGTGCGGTGGTCAGGCCCTGGGGAGGCCAGACACGGCCCTCATCACTGTGCAGGGAGTCTAGGCCACAAGCCCTGTCCTCCCTACTTCCAGGACGTGGCTGCCCCACCCTGAAAGTCACTGTCGGTGGGCTGCTTTCTCCCACATCCCCTCCTTCTCTCTCTAAGGGAAGAGCTGTGAGGTGGAGAATCCCTGAGCCCAATCCTTCCTCTGCCATGTGTGTGCTCAGTAACCCAGGGTAAGTCCCTCCACTTCCCTGAGAAGCAGGGGAACTGTCCTCAGGCTCCAGCACTAGGACAATGGATGCACACTAGCTTGGGGTCCAATGTTACTTTTCTTCTGCTTTCTTTCCCTCCCTTCTCAAGCTTCCAACCGGCTGGTGGTGTACCAGGCTCTCACTGGACCTCCAGACACATTCAAATCAGAACGTTTGGACGGCCTCAATGCCCCTTTCTCTAGTCTCCCCCAGCCCCCCTGTGCAGAATTAAGCCCCCTCCTCTATTTCTGTAGTGCTTTACATGTCTGCTGCCCTCCACCAAGAAAGCAGGGCCACCTTGGTTCAGCTTTGCATAAATGGTGGGCTGAAAAAATGAATTCAACCGATTCTAAATGAGCACCTTTGTGGGATGGGGACCAGCAATGGAGGATACAAGATGAGCAAGATGTGCTCTCTGCTCTTGGGGAGCTTAGATACATCTGGAGAGGCAAGCCACGTGTACAAGGGAAGGGAAACACAAGAGCCGCATTGTAGCACGTGGGCGCTAAATACGACCAGGATTCTGACCCTGGTTCTGTCGATAACCTGCTATGTGCCTCTAAGCAGGTCTCTTAGCCACTCTGGTCTTGGAACCCAGCAAGAGTAATTGCTACAGGACATTGGGGATGGGGATGCCATCAAGAAAGGATTCAGATCTCCACCATCAGGGGCAAGTGGCGGGCCCTCTTCCTCCAAAGTCACAGGAGGGAGGGGCCCCCCATCTGGACCACTTTCCCCATCAGAATCTAGTGGGGACATTTGGGACTGAATAATTCTTTGTGGCAGGAGCTGTCCCGTGCACCATACGGTGTCCAGAAGCAGCCACTGGATGCAGGTAGCATCTCCCGCAGTTGTGACAACCAACTGTCTCCACATGTCCCTTGGGGGTCAAAATTGCCCCCAGCTGAGAGGCCGTGGCCTCTCCTAGCTCTCCTCCAGCGCTGTAGCCAGGGGCTGGACAAATGTCTCTCGGGCTTGCCTCTGGCAGAACCCTGCCCGCCCCCTTGAGCTTGTGTCAGCTCAGGTTCTGAGGACACAGGGCTTGAGGAAAGGCAGGACATGACACCTTGAAAAGGGGCCCCTTCCCCAAGACAGCAGCTGATCACGCCTCCCAGAGCTCTCATCCTGGGTAGGAGGAGGACCCAGGATGTGAACCACTAGGGCTGGATGAACATCAAAGGCACTAGGGAAACGTTTCTCTCCTGGGATGCCACGGGCTTAAAAATAACATTTTCTGCTGCTTAAGAGACATTTGAGGATGAACAGGGATGGGGGGCAGGGGGACGGGAATGGAGCCTGGATAAGCAACCTGGATAAGCAACCTGGTACGTGAGACTCCATTCCAGTCACGGCTGCCACAAGCTGCTGAGGGATCGACAGGGACGCCAGCCCTCTGGGAACTCAGCTTCCCGTCAGTTGAGAAGGGGAGGTCTGGAATCTTGTGGGCCCCCAGGTTTCACCCAGACTCACTGCCAAGGGAGACAGCACTCAGAGAGCAAGGGGCCTCTGGGGGTGGCACCGCAGCTCCCCACCTCCCCTCACCCTCATGGGGGAAGAGGGCACCTTCTTGAAAGGACAGTGTCGTGATTCACTGAGAAACAGATGGATCTTGCTGCAACCAGAGAAGCGGGTGGAGGTCAAATTTAAAGGCTGGTGTGACTGAGTTTATGGTACCCGCACATCCCAGGCCAGGCTTGGGGCCAGTGTGAAGGCCAGGAGCTGCCTGAAGCACTTGCAGGCTGAAGTCAGGGGCCAGAGGGCAGGAGCCTGGGGGGAGAGGAAAGACCACACCCCCTTCCTACCAGAGCCTTGAGGCCATGCCCACAGCTCCACCCCAGCAGGGCCGCACCACACACGGAGCATAGTCAGCCAAAAGGGAGAGAGGGGCCCCCAGGACGGAGCAGAGGGCGACACCTCACTGTCCCAGCTGCAGCTAGAGGGGAGGGGGACAGCACAGTGGGCAGGGCTGGGCTCTGGGGCCCCACAGACCTGATTCCAGCTGCTGGCGGCTCTGTGGCCTGAGGCTCCGCCACCTGGGGCTCCTACCCCACATCTGGTGTGACTCCGCCAAAGATTACAAGATGGAAAGGCATGTAAAGTATGCTACACTGCCCAGAACGCAGGGAACGCTGAGAAATGGGGCAACCGTTTTTATTTCATGCATCTGAAACTATTCATTCTTCTCTCCCACTCTTTC
>NW_006780020.1:211797-238724 GCF_000442215.2 Lipotes vexillifer
ACTCTTTCCACTTTAGCAAAACCTCGTGGTGTCTCAGGTGTGTATTGTGTACTTGTTCCTCGTAATACCTGAAGTTTCCATTTTGTTTTGATGGGTCTCTTCCTACAAATGGGAGATGGGCTTCCGTGCCTCTCCAACATAGAATTTGGCAGTGTTGGCCCATCCTTTGGGGGTCCCGGGCCTGCAGGGGTCCCGTGCCCTGTAGGTTCTCTGTCCGCCCCTGCTGCCATCGTGCTGTCACTTGTCGTTTCACCCTGCTCTTGAGTTCTCTGCCTTCCGGTGTGTGGCGACCTCTGCTCCGCTTTGGTCTGAGAACCAGATTTCCAGGCTGGTTAGGCCTGCATGTAAAGTGAGAGGGAAGAATCCCAGAGAAGGGGTCTGCAGCAGGGTTTCTCAAATGGACCACCAAGACCGGAGTCACTCGAGCATCTGTTTACAGTGCAGAGTCCAGACCCCTTGAATCAGAATCTCTGGGGTAGGCTGTGGAATCTGTGATTTAAGCAGCTCTTAGGCACAGGAGGCTTGAAGAATCATGGGTGGGACTAACGCAGCTCCTTCTGCTCTGAAGCCCCTTTGGCTGATTTCTCATTCCTTCGGTAAAGGGATGTGTTTCTTTCCCCATCATGTTTTCTGCATCCCACACCTGTGTGGTTCCTCACCCCAGACTCATTTCTACGTCCAGGAGGCTGACTGGCGCCGCCCCAGGTGTACAGGGGCCCGTGTGCATCCCCCTGCCCCCAGCACAACCACAGAACTGAGAAATGTCTCCAGAGCTGCCAGCCTCAGGCCACAACCCTGTTCCCAGTGGGCAGGAGCCAGGAGGCCCTTCTTCCTGCTCTTAGCAATGCGGCACCTCTGCCAACAGAGGAAACTTCCCAGCAGAAGTTCCTGGGACCCAGATAAGGCAGAACAGCCACAGCTGTTAGAGGAGTGCAGCCTCTTGACCACACCGACTCCTACACATCCTACAAGGCCCAAGGCTCCTTCCTCTTTAAAGACTGCCTCGTCCATTCCTGCCCTCTGTGGTCATTCCCATCTCTAATCCCCTGGGGTTCACAGAGTCCCAGGCAGTCATCATCATCGTCATAACAGCTCATGTTTAGGAAGGGCTCACAACCTTCCAGGCACCGTCTTAGCTCTTTATGCGAATTCTCTCGGGCAATTTTCACAACCGCACGAGGGTATTATTGTCTCATTTTTCAGATGAGAAAACCAGGGCTCTGAGAGGCGCAGTAACTCAGGGTCACATGCTGGCAAGTGGCCCTGCTGGAATCTGGATCCGGCACCTAGAAAGGTACTAGGCTGGGAGCCGGAGGTCCTGGGTCCTCCTGCTGGTCCCACCCCGAGCCTGGGGCAGGTCACTGTCTTCTTATCTGGGAGAAAATGAAGAGGTTGGACCAGATCTCCAAGAACCTCCTGCTCTGGGGCTCTTGCCTTATGGGACCAGCCTCATCTCCACCCGTAGTGGGGTGACCCAAGGCATGTCACGCATGTGTCGGGGACTTAATGGCGTCAGTTCTCAACACGAATGAGTGCCTTCCAGGAGTCAACTTAGGAAGCCAGACCGGGGAACCCTTCAAGGTCTTTCTCACAGTTCTGTGTCCCTCCTACATGCTGGACCCCGTGAGGGGCCCTGCAGCATGCACTGGCTCCCTTGATCTCACCAACTCACTCCTCTCTCATTAGCTGAAGAATGTGCCAGAAGAAAGTCCCAGCAAGTGAGCTGAAACGAGTCAGCAAATAATGACAGTGTCACAAGCACAGAAAAAGAGAAGTACTCAGAGGCGTGCTCGCAGGTTTGTGTGTCCGGGTGGGGGCTGGGGAGGAAGCTGAGGCCACACCATCCCTAAGGGGAGGAAACAGGCTCAAGAGACAGAACCATCCCTGGTTCTCATAGCTAAGAGATGGCAGGGCTGGAATTTAAAGCCAGGTCCTCTTGGGCCCAAGCCCACTGCTTTTCTCTTTCCACCAACCAATGGCTATCACATCCTTACACCCGGTGGTGGCCTTGCGATCCGCACCTGTCCTCCGAGTCTAATCAAACCGTGCCCTCCCCAAAGGCCGGGCTCTGCACCTGGGCAGCAGGGAGGGAGAGAGGTGGTGGGCGGGCCTGAGGGACAGGTGGGAGTCTGATGGAGGAGGACTGAGTTTGACCCCCAGTTTCGGTCTTGGACAAGTGGGTGGAAGGAGGTGTGGAGCAGCGGGAGGAGGGATGCGGGGGGAGCAGTTCGAGGGCACGTGTTTCACACCCAGCTCCCAAGGATGGGTGACTCGGGATTCTAACTTGTCAGCTGCCCCTTCTCCCACCAAATCATTCTCTGAGCCTTCTCCCGGGTCATCTTTGGAAGAGGGAAGAGGGCAGAAAGCAGGGGCGATTGCTGGCCTTACACACAGGACACCAAGGATCACAGGTATGGCGGTGGGTGACCTGATCTGAATGGGCCAGTGGCTGCCGTGTCCACACAATGACTCAGGAAGCTGGCTCGGAAGCACATGAAGACTCCCGGCCTGGGGACATGAGGGTGGGCAGCCTGCATTTGTGTACTGCCTGCTGGTAAGTCAGCTCTTTCATGTACATCTGTCTTTAGATCCTCCAACCACCCTGGGAGACAGCCTCCCATTTTATAAGTGAAGGACACTGATGCTTAGAAAGGAGCAAAGATTCAGCAGAGGGAAGGGAAGGCGAAAAAGGAAAAGAAAATGGAGGACCTGCTACACGCCAGGAATCAGCAAGTGTGGTCTCACATCTGTTAACAGACCTATGCTTTCAAAATCTCTACAGGCAGCATCAACACCTGCATTTGCAGAGGAGAAAACAGGCTCCATTAAATAAGCTGGAAGCCCAGCGAGTGAGGGAGAGATTCAGACGGGACACCCAGTGCCTGGCCCTCGAGCCCAGAGCTCATTCACTCACCCCATGCGCTGGGCCAACAACCACTTCTCCAGCATCTTCCATTAGGCCAAACATTTAGGAAAAAAGGATGAACGAAATAGTCAAGCCCCCTGCCACGTGCCGTGTGTGGTGGGAGGAGGGCAAGGTGCCGTGGGAAGATATGACAGGGTCCCACGGAGCTTCTCTGGAGAAGGGACCTCTGAGCTGAGGGCGGATGGATGACGGCCGGGATGAGTGAGGAGTGTTCCAGGCACATGGAACAGCATGTGCAAAGGGTCTGAGCCCATAAAGAGTTTCTGACGTTTCTGGAGGCTGGAGAGGAAGCCTGGGACCAGATTGTGCAGCTATGTCTAAGAGTTTTGAAGTTCAAGTCACCAAAGAGGTCTAAATAGGCGGGGGGAACAATCAGAGTGGTGACTGCCGAGTGGAGAAGGGCCTGGAGGGAAAGCAGAGACCAGGTGGGAGGTGCTCCTAGCCATGCAGGAGGAGGAAGAGGAGGTGAGGGCCAGGCTGAGAGCGGCTGCAGGGCTCCTGGGAGAGGGGGTTGGACTTGCAGGCCATTGAGGTGGTAGATCAATAGGGCTTGTGATTAACTCGGGGTGGAGGGGAAGTGGTGGGAGCTGTCAGGTCCCCCCACCCTCTACCCCCTGGCCAGTGAGGGCGGGGCTGAGGTTGAGGCCCATGCTGAGTCTTATCCCATGGAGCAGTGGGTCCTAACCTCAGCCAGAGTCAAGAGAGGCTTCCTTGGATTTTTTTCAGAATGCCACGACATCTGTGCGTCATGCCAGGCTCACCTACTTAGCAAGACTCGCCTCCCACCACCAGGCCCGCGGGATCCCAGCACCTCGTCCTGTCTGCTCATGAGGCCTGCCTGGAACTCTCCTCTCCTGCCCGAGGGCCCGTGAAGAGAAACCTTTCAGTAACCTCACAGCCAGACCCCCAAGTGAATTCTGGAGTCCTCCCCAGCGTCTGTGGCCGCCTCATCGGCCTCCAGGGCCCCAGCGACAGGCCACGACTGCCCAGCCGAAGACAGGATTGCTGCTGCCCGGTACCAGGCTGGGGACAGAGATGCCACACGGGCCAGTTTATTCCTGTTACTGCTCTGTACAGGTATATACAGTTGGTGTGAGCCTATGGTACATTATTTCACAAAGTTATCTTACATCCTTTGCACACTCCTCCTGGGCGGAAAGTACCTGCGGACGGCGGAGGAAAGGACGCTCACGGGAGCCACTCTGTTGCTGAGGACGTGCACAGGGGCGCCCTCCCACCTGCTCCCGGGTGCTGGAGGCTTCCGCAGTCTTCCTCCTGGAGCGGATGGAGGCTGGCGGGGGCCAAGCAGCACCCACAGCCCCCACCACCCGAGCCTGCCTGACCGCGCCGAGTACCATCAGCAGCAGGACAGTATCCCCCGGCCCCTCACCCCCCGCCCATCACGGGGCGCTGGCGTGCATCTTCTCCAGGCAGCTCGTCCAGAAGGTCACCAGCCGGTTGTCACGGTTGACGCAGAAGTCCGTGAAGTCCTTCAGCAGCCGGTCAGCAAACCTCTCGTCGCCGGTGGCGCTGGAGCGCCAGGTCTTGGTCAGCATGGTGTTGTAGGCCCAGCTGTAGCCCACCCTCTCCTCGCAGAACAGGCTCTGGCTGGCGGAGCTGGTGGAGTTGCGGCGCCGCCGTGGCTGCCCCGAGAACTTGCGCTTGGAGTAGGGCAGCTGCAGGAACACCGTGCCTGTGGGGACAGGGGCCAGGTCACAGCGCCGGGAAGGAGGGAAGGAGGGTGCCTGGGCCAGCCCCCCTGCCCCGCCCCGGGGCTCCCGGTTCCACCTCAGCTGCCCCAGACCCCGCCCCGTCCACGCTGCGCCTGGAGCGCCTCACCTGTGACGTGGATGTACTGAGGCTTGGTCTCAGCAGGGAAGTTGAAAGCAGAGGCAGAATATTTATCTTGAACAAACCCAAACCTAAGGGAAGGACAGAGAGACAGGCCGATGAGGGCCCCCTGGGCTACAGGGACACGGCGGGGGGGGCGGGGGGGCATGCTGGGGGGAGCGAGAGTGTGGCTAACACGACTCTCCGACGGCCAAGGGATCTGGAAAGTCTCTTTCAGGTGGAACATTCAGGCTGCTCCTCACTGTCCTCACCACTTCCCACCATCCTGGCCCCCTTTCCTCTCTGGGTGCTGAGAGCCTCTCACCTGCCCAGCTCTCCCTCATCCAGCCTTCAACTCCACCCAGCCACCCTCCACTCCACCGCATCGGCCCTCCCCGCTGCGCCCATCCCCAAGACTGTCAGCTCCCCCGGGGAAGGCCCTTATCTTAACTCTGCTGAGCCAGGCCCCTCTCCCCTTCCTCTCAGTTCTCCCACACTAAGCACACAGTAGTTCTCAATAGAGGCTTTGCGTTGAGAAATATCGTAACTGGAGTCCTTTCCTTAAGGTGAGGAAAGCTGGGGCCCTGCCTCGCTGTGTTCTGGAAACAGGCAGGAGGGGCCATTTTTCATCCATGGCTTGTTCTATTCCTGGTTTTTTTATTTCCACGCATTTATTACACTCTACCTGCTAAGTGCTGTAAAGGATACATTGGCAGATACGGCCCCTGCCCTGAGTCTGAGGGGTTTATGTAATGAAGCCTGTGATGAGGCAGAACTAAAGCAGGGAAAACCCTGTCTCCCTTCCTGGACTGAGCTCCAGGGAGGTGCTGTGTTGCATCCTCTACAGAAGCTGCTGGCTTTACACGGGCACTTGATAATTATTTACTGAAGAACATGTGAAGTCAGACGCATAAACAGATCGGCTGATGGGCACCGCCAGCTCATCACTGTCAGCTGGTTCTAGCACACGCAGGAACAGCTCTGGAGTCTGCCCCTCTTCCTCTCTACTTTCCGATCAAGGCTCTCTATTTACTCAGCGTGGATCAGCAGGACCTGCTGACAAACTCGTCTTCTTCATAATAACTACCATCTCCTGGGGTCCTACTAGGTGCTGGGAATGTCTGGGAACCCTCCCAACAACCCTGTGAAGGGGGAGAACTTGAAGGCAAAGCACCTCACGGTTCCTCACCCAGATGCCTGTGGAGGCCGAGGTGAGCCAGGCCTGTCCGCTTCCCACATCAAAGTCCTTTCCCACCGACCTCTTCACTGACCGCCCCGAATCACACCCCCTCCTCCTGGACAGAGGAAGTCAGGTGCCCTGGCATTCATTTCACAGCCTTTACCAAGCATTGAAGAAAAGGGCTGAGTAAGGTCTAAGGCAGGCCTGGGCCGGCTTGGGTGGGGGAGGCTGAAGAGTCCGGACTTTATCCTGCGGTTGGTGGGGGGCTGTGCACGGAGAGGGGTGTGCCAGGTGGGGCGGGGACAGCTGAAGGCGCCTGAACAAGATGATATGACACTGACGCAGGCACAGGAGGCTCTGATTTTCTATGAATAACACAAGGCAGCAACCGGACACTGAGTTAGTGATGTTCTAGAGACACAGCTGGACCGGCCTGGGGGATACAGCTAAAGCCTAGGAAAGGCTCTCCCTGGTATACATATTAGGTACCAGTAAATATCTACTGAACGTATCTATTGCTTTTTAACCATTCATTGTCTTCTCAACATGTGTCAAGAGGCTCCTGACAGATTCTACAGTTTTTCATCTCCTGGAGCGTTTGGCTCCAGGTCTTGTAGGAGGCTGAGGAGAGAGCTCTCTGCTCTCCTACAAACTGGAAGAAGAGGGAAGCAAGTCTGAAAAACTACAGCTCCAGGAACTGGACAGGTGGTGCTCATCTCTGAAACCAAGGCAGAGGGACTAGTCGGAGATAAGCAGTGAATCTGTCACTGGTGGACTGGGTCCATCTCCCCAGAAAGGGAATGAACTGGGCTTCGCTGTGGTAACTGCTATTTGAGACAAACACTGATGCCTCCCCATGCTTCCCTCTTGCTAAGGGACAAACCTGTGTGCGATGGCTTCCTGGAAAAGGTGCATTCGGTCCCAGTACGTTTCTGGTTCAAAGCCTAAAAGGAAAAAAGAGTAAATGCCGAGTTGTGATTCCAAGATTTGCAAATCTCCCTGGGCCCAGCCTTGGGTATCCTTCGCTACTCTTGGCAATGCTCCACCCTTGAGCCTGAGCTCTGCTTCTTCACACCACCTGCTTTCAGAAAGACCAGCCTCCACCCCAAGGAGGGATATCCTAGACAGTGACAGCCCTCAAGCTTCATCAGGGTCTAGAAAGGAGAGGAATAGGAGTCCTCAGCGACCAGTGTGAGCTGCTAGAACTTGGTTTAAGACTCATTCTAAGGACCGTCTGTGCCAAAAGCGGGAAGGAGCAGGATATTAAAACACAACCAAAAGATAAGCTTGAAGTGAATGTCGTCTGCTTCTAAGGAGAAAAAAAAAATTCCCAATCTTCCATTTTAGGGGTGGGGAAATTGAAGCAAATCAATATAAAATGATTTTTGGAAACATGCTCAGCTGGGGAGGGGAGGGGAGGGGGCAGGGCAGGCGAGGGCCCACCCCCAACGCCCACTTCGTGCTCCAGCCTGGCTGGTGTGAGGACAGGAGCAGGGTGAGGAGGTGGCAGGGCTGAGGCAGCTGTCACACAGCAGAGGCAACAGGCCGGGGCTGCTCTCGGGATCAAGGTGTGGAGGGCTGGGGCAGCAACCACACGAGACCTCGTCCCAGAGGCCAGGGGTGCCTGCAGGGGCGTTGTTGCTCTTTCCGTATGTGGAATTTCATATCTAGGTTAGATTTGAGGATTCTGGGTAACCAAAGAGCAGAAAAAAGACTTTGGCTTTAATAGATAAAATCAGACAGCGTATTCTTGTCAGATTTTTAAGATTTTGAATTCCCTGTTATCAGAATGGGAGATAACAGGAAGAGAGGTGGCACAGAAGAAAACTGATCTTTAGATTCAAGTCCTTATTCCTTTTAACTAGGACTCCTTTCGTTCAGCCGTAACCATGGCAACCAACAGAGGATGCTGGTCTTGAAGACTGGGTTACGACTGGCAGGGGAAACCATCGGTTCACACAGGAATGTCCTCCAGTGCCAGCCCTGCGAGCACCGCTGTGCTGTTACAGCAAAGGTGGAAAAGCCCAGAAGAGTCTTTGGGTGGTATCGGGGGAGATCTCGCCTTCCCCTCAACATATTAAAAACAGCAGTAGGAGGCGGTGCCTGGCTTAAAGTCATCAGAATGCAGACATAATCACCTGCCATTTCAGGACGGCAAAAAACAGTCCCCCCTGGGCCACACCGTGAGGGTAAATGAGAACGTGTGCGTGCGGGGGTTGGGGGGTGCTTTGTAAACCCTAAAGATCCCAGGATCTTCAGCCTCCAGGGGCCGTGGGGCTCACCTGGAATCTCAACTATCACTTAAACACAAATGTCTTCCAAGATGTAAAGAATGTACAGGTGGGCCTTCGGAACAAAAGCTCTTTGCACCCCGGGGGTGGGGGGGGCGTTTCTCTGCCACCAAACACAGCACAGCACAGAACTCAGGAAAAAGCATCTCCTTCGCCTCAAAAGCTTTTTTCTCCACACTGATAATTTCTACGCCTGAGAGTCTACAGGGCTGACACACCAGCAGCGACTCTAGCTTTTCGTTATAAAAAGATCATCCATGAGCTCATGGGGTGCTTTGTAGGAGCTAATTACATGCTCACTGAAATGAGTGCTTGGTGATGAAAAGTCCGTGCTGTGTGAAGTCAGCTCATCCCTCCATCTGTCTACACCTGCCCTCAGAGTTTGGTGGACAAGGGTGGAGCAGCGGGTGGGGTCGGCCCCATGGTCTCCATTCCAGGGAAGCACTCTGAGGGGGTCCCGCGTCCTCCAGGTGCTGACGCATCTCAGCTTTGCACAACAGCACACTGTGTCCTGTTTTTGCTTTCAATGCCTCCCATTTCTGGCCTTTATTCGTGGAGCAGCAGATCCAAGCCTCCAGTGAGGATCAGATTCCTGCCGCCCAAACCAGTAAGGCTGGAGCAGAGAGAGGAGGGTGTAGGGAGAAGCCTGGTGCTGCTCGAGATTTACAGAACACAGCACCCTCTCCCACCCACCGTCCCCTCCAGGGCTTACGAGGGTCTTCCTGAGCTAGTGAGGCAGCTCTGGTTGCCCCCATTTTAGGAATAAGGCATTTGAGGCTCTGAGACATTAAGTGACTTGTCCAGGGTTGCTCAGCCACTAAGTGAAGAATCAGGATTAAAACTCTGGCCCCAGCACTTCCCTGGTGGCATAGTGGTTGGGAATCCGCCTTCCAGTGCATGGGACATGGGTTTGAGCCCTGGTCCGGGAGGATCCCACATGCCATGGAGAAACTAGGCCCGTGTGCCACAAATACTAAGCCTGCACTCTGGAGCCCACGAGCAACAACTACTGAGCCTGCGTGCCACAACTACTGCAGCCCGCGTGCCTAGAGCCTGTGCTCCACATCAAGGAGGGACCACCGCAATAAGAAGCCCGCACACTGCAACAAAGAGTAGTCCCCGCTCGCCACAACTGGAGAAAGCCCGCACGCAGCAACGAAGACCCAACACGGCCAATAAATAAATAAATTTATAAAAAACAAACAAACAAAACCCTCTGGCCCCCTGTCTACAAGGCTCCTTCTTTTCACTGGCCTGTGAAAAGCTGGCCTCCATTTTACCAAATTGAAAAAAAAGCTGGCCTCCAGGCGCCTAGAGAGGCGACCCTGGGGGAAGGGTCTACGCGGGTGACAGGCCCTCCGGAGAGGGGTGTCTCTTACTGTCGAACAGATGCTCGCTGCCCTCCTTGAGCAGGCAGCTGATGTTAAGCGGGATGAAGAGCTGGGCCCGGAGCGGGTCGCCGTACAGGTAACTGGGCAGCGCAAAGGGACCCTCCAAAACCGGCACCAACAAAAAGCCACAGGAGGTGGCCTTGCGATGCCAACCTTGGACCTGGTGGGAAGAAACAGAAACACACAGCGTCACCTCCAAGTTCACTCTGACAAGAGAAGTAACTTCCTGAGGAGCGAAGCCACCCGAGTGATGGCCTGCGTATTGATCCACAGGTTCACTGATTAATGTCCGCCGGCTCCAGACCCGCCCTGGGAGGAAGAGACACAGTTGAACCTCCTGTGAATCCTTGGAAGACCGGGAGGTAAGCGCATGGCTCCTCACAGCCTGAGCTTCTGCAACTTCAGGGGCTCTTTCGGGAGGAACAGACTAGAGAGAGCTATGTCCTGCCTCTTCTTGCTCCATAGGATGTTGGAGGAAAGTCACAGGATATAGGTTAAGTCCTTCTAATTTTGTCCTTTATCAAAAATTTACTAAGTCCAAAGTATCAAATAGGAAAACAATCCACTCAGGCTGGCTGAGAGGGACAAGACGCGGGCTGCAAGATGATCATGGTGGCCTCTGGCCAAAAGTGACAAGCGCTGACCTCGCAGAATGAGAGCTGCTCTCTGCAAGCTCCCAAACGCCATCTGTCTGAAGACTGACCGAGAATAAAAGTTACTGGGGCTTAATGACAAACCTCCCCACTCTTAGCTTTTCTCCCAGGAACACTCCTAACCATGACCAAAACACCAAGGTCTCTGCTTGACCAAGTAATTTCTAAGGTTTATGTAATATTTATCTAAATAAAATGTGGTTTATAACAAATGTGGACATGGCCTTAAAATAATAATTAACCTACACTCGAGATTCTTAAAAACTTAATAAAATCATGATAAAAATATGAGCAGCTTTCAGTGGGTTTTACATGACTTGATGTGAAAAGTGTACTTTTTAAAAGATAGATGCTAAACTCCTCTGAGGAAATAAATACTCTTCTTCCCACCAAATATCTGTATCTGTGTGTGTGTGTGTGTGTGTGTGTGTGTGTGTGTGTGTGTGTGTGTGTGTGTGTGTGAGTGAGAGAGAACACTGTGGCTGTGTGGTTCTGAGACAGTGTCACCTGGTGGGGCTTCTGAGGAGGACGCTATCGCACTGGGCCAGAGGGTTAGTTCTGGCTGGAGGGAGTGGTCATCCCAGCGCTGACCCGCTGGGGAAGAGCTGGTGTCCCCCGCAAGCTGAGTGGAATGGGCAGCTGGGCGTCTTTTTTGATTTGGACCTTAACAATGTTCCCTGGATGGGAGTGTCTCCATGGGAGGCGTCCTCAAAGACAGTAATGCCATTTGGAGGCAGACAGGGGCTGGGCAGACAGAGACATGAACCAATCTCTTCCGTGACTTATGGGGATAAAACTAGGCTTTTGAGCCCCGGACAAAAAAACCTGTATGTTGCCAGCTGACGCTGTGCTCCTTTCCCTTTGGTCATCTCCTAGGCTCTTCACAAACTGTTTTTGAACTTTCCAGCTGCTTTCAGCTGTGCAATGAGATGTTTGGGCCAGTGCTGGAGGGGCATGGGATTCAGTTGAAGCCATAGAGAAATACTCTTTGGGGCTGAAGGAGAGAGCATATAAAAAAAGAGTAGGAGACTGTAAAGATGGCTCAGGAAGGCTCCTGGAAGACACTGACAGCTCGGCTATGGAGCATTTATTTTAGACACACAGCCTGGGATGGGGGGTGGCCAGGAGCAATGAGTGACCTGATGAGGCAGCTGGACCAGGGTGGACGAGAAGCAGAAACAGGCAGGAAACCAACTGAAACAGGGCTTCTCAGCTTTGGCACTCGAGACACTGGGGCTGGGGGATTCTTTGCCGTAGAGGCTGTGTTGTGCTCTGTGCTATAGGATGATGGGCTACATCTCTGGTCTCCCCACGACCCGCTAGACCCCAGGGGCACCCCCCACCATTTGGGGCAAGTAAAAATGTCTCCAGATATGCCAAATGCTCCTAACAGGTCACAACCACACACCTCCCCCACCCCTGTAGAGAACCAGTTAATAGCAGTGATGTTCACAAACAGAGGATTGTGTAAACTATGATACAAACAAGCAACAGAGTATTCTGCAGTCCTTAAAAATAATGAGGCAATGTCTTCCAGATTGAGCTGATGTAGTGTGTTCTTGGTTACCAAAATACTCAGGTAGCTTTGGAACTTTGAAATGGTAAATATTCATGATGTATAAAAAAAACATGATACAGGGACTTCCCTGGTGGTCCAGTGGTTAAGAGTCTGTGCTTCCACTGCAGGGGGCGCTGGTTCGATCCCTGGTCGGAGAAGTAAGATCTCGCATGCCACACGGTGCAGCCCAACAAAAACAAAACACATGATACATAACTGTAGAATCTTAATTACATAAAACTGGATGCTTAGTTGCGTAGATACACAAACGGGACCTAGAAGGACATGTCAGACTCTAAAATACTTGTGATTACGGATGACTTTGATTTTTACTTCTTGTGTTTTTTAGTTTCCTATTACGCACATGTTAACTTTTAAGAAACAAATGTTATTTTAAAAACTTTCCCCCCAAAATGAGGCAAAACAAATTAAAAAAAAACAACAGTGAAGCCTACTTATTTATATTGATACAGAAGATATATAGGTGATAGGAAAAGCATAACATGAATAGTAAATATTCTGAGCTACTATGTCTGTTAAAAAAAAAAAAAAAAAGTAAAAGTAACAGGGCCTCTATATGCACAGAATCTCTCTGCAAGTACCAGCAAAGTGGCAGGGCAGTAGATGGAAGTCCCAGGGAACAGGGTGAGGGTGGGAGAGAGGGTTACATTCTGCTCTACACCAGTGATTCTCAGCTGGGGGCAATGCCTCCCCTCCCTGGGGACATCAGCAGTATCTGGAGACATTTTTGGTTGTCACAGGAGGGTATGCTACTGGTATTTGGTGGGTAGAGGCCAGGGATGTTGTTCAACATCCTACAATGCACAGGCCAGGCCCCGCCATGACAGAACCATTGGCCCTACGTGTCAGTAGCACACCAAGGGTCAGAAACCCTGATCTACATACCCTTTTTGACTGTTTGAATTTTTCACTATGCTTAATTTTTTGAAAGAGGCTATTCCAACAGTCCACGTGAAGGTAATAGGAGCCTGAAGTGAAAACAATTTTTTAAGTGACGTGAATCTCTACTGAGCACCCGCGCGCCCGTCTGCCAGGTGAGCCCAGGCCTGACCGCACATAAGGGGGTCTCACCATCTCAAAGAGCACAGCAGCGGTCACTGCCATCCAGTGCAGCTTGATCTCGAAGGCCGCGTTCAGTGAGAAGTTGCCGTGGTAGTAACAGCTGCACCATTCCAGTCGGTCTGTGCGGTTGTTTACGTCCACATCCAGGGTCACAGTCCTCTGCTCTGGGACAGTGGCAGCTACATGGCGGGGGTGGGGGGAGGTTGGTGGCCGGGGAGGGAAAGGAAGGCAGGGGGTGAGGAGGAAGAGAAAACAACTGAGCATCCAGATGTGAAACTGCAGATTCCAGATGCTTCCTGGAAATCAGCTAGTCCAGGGCTCGGCAAATGCTCTCCATAAAGGTCCATGTAGTAAATATTTTAGGTTTTGCAGGCTACAAGGTGTCTGTTTCAACTATTCAATGCTGCTGTTATAGTGCAAAAGCAGCCTCAGATATTACCTAAACGAGTGGGCACAGCTGTGTTCCAGTAAAACTTTACTTACAAAAACAAATGGATTTTTAGGGCAGTCAGGCTACTCTGTGTGATACAATAATGGTGAATACATGTCATTATACATTTGTCAAAACCCGTAAAATGCACAGCACCAAGAGTGAACCCTAAGGGAAACCATGGGCTTTGGGTGATAATGATGTGTCAGTGTAGGGTCGTCGATTGTAACAAATGTCCCACTCCAGTGGTGACGCTGATAGCAGGGGAGGCTGTGCATGTGTGCAGGTTGTTGGGGGGGGCAGGGAGTATATGGAAACTGTACTTTCTGCTCAGTTTTGCTGTGAACCTGAAAGTGCTCTAAAAATAAAGTTTATTATAAAACAAACAAATGAACAAACAGGTGACAGGCCAGATGTGGCTGGTTAAACCATAGTTCGCTTCCCCTAATCTAATCCAATTCCTGATTTACAGATGAGGAAACAGCAACCCATTGAGGAAAAACATCTTGGCCAAGATCAGAGTCAGAACCTCAGCCAGGCTGAGCCCCAGATCTTCCAATTCCAGTGACCACAAAGGGACATGATGGGACACGCAGCCCGGACCACAGCGAGGAGAAGGTCTTCCTTTTCTGGTTTCAACCCAGGAAGGCAACAGTTCTATAATCGTTTCTCAAGAAATGAAACCTCTTAATGAAGGCTAACGCTCTGTCCCAACAACCGTGTGCTGCCCAAGGATGTCAGGTCAGCGCCAAAGTGGCTCATCGAATCTGGGCTCCTGCTCAGAAATCCTTCTCAACCAAGACAGGGGTGTTTTAGAGATGGGTCAGACTGTCAAGTTCCTGACCAGACTAAAGGCCCGAAGCTGGCTCAGAAGTAAGAAGACCAGGGCTCTGCTCCGCCTGGCTGGGCACTGCCACACGTGGGGCTTCCACAAACTACGATCGGACCCTCTTTCTCCCCTGCCCCCTTGAATCCAGTGACATTTCTTTGTCTGCGGCGGTCAGCTTAGTTCTGGGTTCTGCAGGTAGAAGCCCCGAGTGGCTTTTATCACACACAAGTAACGGCTCTTGAGTCAGCAATGTGAATGAACTTGTGCTGGGGGGGCAGTGGAGCTGCTGCTCGGACGCCGAACGGGACCTGGGCAGACCAACACTCAGCTGCGAGGTACACAGCTTATCATTCTCTCAAAACCAGAACGTGCAAAAAAAAAAAAAAAAACAAAAACGCCGAACGGGACCTGGGCAGACCAACACTCAGCTGCGAGGTACACAGCTTATCATTCTCTCAAAACCAGAACGTGCAAAAAAAAAAAAAAACAGAACGTGCAAAGTGGGAGGCGCTGTCGACTTGGACTGGGAAGACCTAAGCCCTGCCGTCCAAGCCCTGCACCCCTGAGAACATTGCTCCACCCCTCCTGGTTTGGCTCCTCATCTGCAAACTGAGAGGGCGCCCGTCCAGCTGCTCTGCAGAGAAGAGGGGAGGGTCAAGTGAAACGTGGATAAGAAGGGCTCTCGGGCCCGCCTCCTGCCTTCTCCTCTGGCCACCCTCCCTTGTGACTCTCCTCCTTTCCTCCTGCTCCTGTTAATCCTTCCTCCCAGTTTAAGCCACGGGCTTATCACCACTGCTCCATCAGAGGTCTGCCTAAGACTCCCACGGACGCTGCTTAAGGCTAAAGAACTAGGTGGCTCTGGTGCTAAAAGTCTCATCAAAACGAGTTTCTGTCTCTGCCTTGTGTTCCTGACTCCTGACACCGCCAGAGGAACCCTTTACTGAACAGCCCAAACTCAAGGAAGGAAGTTTGCTCTCTGGGCTTGGACAGTGTGTTCTCTGTAGGTGAAAAGCCCCGGTCACAAAAGAAAGGGCACTCAGAAAACACCAGCAGTGACCTTGCACATGTCTCCTCTCCCATGTGGCATGTCAAGTTCAGAACAGGCTGGTCTGAGGAAGCCAGAGGAAGCACACTGTTCAGCCTAGTGGTTACGGGCTCAAGATACCACTGGCTTCGCTCCTCAGTAGGGGAGGTGACAGTGCAGACGCTGCGGGCTGAGGATGCTGACAATGGTGTGAGCCCAGCTGAGGTGCAGCCCCTGGCCAGTTCTCTGTATCTCTTCTCGACTTCCATGAGGACCGGCTTGTTCCCCTTGGGATAGGGAGATATAGCGAGGCCAGTGAATAAGGACAAACCCAGGCTGAGCATCCTTCACCCGGGTCACAGAGAGGGGTTGTCAAAGACCCGAGGAGGGGATCGGTGTCACAGGAGGAGAAAGAACAGCATCTCAGGGAGGGGAGTGAAGGTAAAGGTAACAACCAGCTCTGCCCATCGACAGAACGAGCGATCTCGGGAGTGCCACGTGGGTGGGAGTTTTCAAAGAGCGGCTGGCTCCCCACTCCTCAGGGCTGCTATGGAAGACATTCAAGCATCAGGGTTTGGACCGAGGTGCCCTACAGCCCCTTCTGAGCCTGAGATCCGGTGGGCTGCAAGAGAAGGCTGAGAAGTAAAAGGCGTGGGACTGGCTCAAGGGGTGCAGCGCTGCCTCTTCCGGGGTCTCGGATCCCCTGAGCTTCACGGCTCAGCGACACAAGATGACAGGGATGGGGAAATGGAGCCACCACAGACCAAGCCAGACAGGACCATGTGCCACCGTCAGGCATTTCAAAACAGTTTTCTGCTGCTAACTTCCAACTGAGAATTAGGAATGTCTAAAAAGGAACACATCGAAATGAATGAACAAAAAAGGGAGCAGGTCATAAATGATACAAAGGCCTTCTTCCCCTTCTATGTCATGTTGATTTTTTTCTGAGAAAAAGACTCAACACTACAGACAGACCAATTTCACTTAAGTAAACAATACAGTAAAAGTCTATATTCTAACCTGAAAAAATGCTGGGAAGAAGGATCTCATGTCCTAACACAGAGGCGGGAGGGGTGTTACTGGAGAGAAGTAGCTGTAATACTGCCGTGTTGGGTTTAAAAGGAAAAGAAACCCACTTCCTGTGGGAGGGGTGGTGGGAAAGGAAGCTGATGGAGTAAAATTCCACTATAACAATCATGGGAGCCATTGAAAACCTAGTAAGTGGATGTTTTCCCAGAAAACATGCACATATGAAAGATTCTGCCTAGTTTCAGAACCACTGACCCTCCTGACACCGCTGCACAGGGTGAATATCCCAGGCTGATAAACTACCCGCTGCAGACATAAATCTCTTTGCCCCTACACTCTTCCTCTTTTCTGGACATGTTTTCCCTTTTGCTTTTCCTTTTTGACCACACTTTTTGAAATAACTAAGAACCAAAGCTAAACCAAATGACACAAATCTCATCCTGAGCTTCAGATGACGGCAGTCATGAGAGGGCTGTGCCAGCGGCTGCGGGAGAAGACTTTGGAAATGAGGATGTCCCTATAGAGACTGTCAAGGTGGCCTCCAGAACCAAAATGATGACGCATTTCCCAGAAGCAGTAACCCTAACCAAGGGGTAAGTGCAGCACACGGGCTGGGACCCTGCACACACCCCCGTGGAGACCTTGCTGAGAAGCGGTGGTCTGTCCCCTGCCTCTCACACAAAGCACTGGCCACGCTGGCCCTGAGCAACTCTGAGAATCTGGAAACTGTGACGACTTGTAACGTTTCCATGCCACCAGCTAGGCAAGAATTCCAATCAGCCGGGCACTTCTGGGCTAACCAAGTAGAATGAGGAATTTCCCTGGAGTTCGGCCTATGTTACGTTTGCTTGCCTCCATCCAGAGGGTTTTGAGGGTCTCTCCAACCTGCCTTTGAGGGAAATCTCATGACGCCCTGCCTAGAGCACGCATTTTCTAAAGATGCTCACATCTCGACCCATCAGTCCGGTCCTTGAGAGCAGAGGTCACCACTGTTCAATAAGCAGGTGCTCACCCCATCTTAGGGCTGCAGGAACCGAGGAGGGGAGAGAAGAATCCCGGTGTGCATCCCTTGTTGGGGTAAGCACATTTGGGGAGGGAGGGCAGAGAGGAGGGTCATGCACAGGGTGAGTGCCTGGAGTGGACCACCTCTGAGGTTCCTTCTTCTTCTGAGGTCCTAGGATGTTGTAGTCATGGGACAGCCTCTGGCAAGAGCTAAACCAGCAGTGAGCACCAGCTCACATCCCCTGTGTCCTGAGCCTCTTGGGAAAAGTGGCCACACCGTCTGTCCCCTCCTATCCATGGAAGATTAGTGTCCTGCCCTGATCTGACAACTGCTGAGCCCTGTTGGTTGGTTGGGACAATGATGAGCTCGACCCACTAGGCTGGTGGAAGCCGCACAGGAGCCACAGTGCTAACAGTCACAGTGTGACAGCCACGGGGGCCCTAACCCTGGTTCCCGTGGCACCGCCCCTTTGGCTGCCCCTCTGCTCAGCCACCCGCCAGTGTGTCCCCGGGCTCCGTCTGCTTGGGCACCTACCTAAAAGCGCAGCCGCCTGGCTCCGGCCCCCGAAGCTGCGGCTGAAGGAGCTGTGTCTGCTGGCGTAGGAGGCTGGCCGGCTGGGCAGCCAGGGCAACAGGAAGGCAGGGATCTCTGAGTGCAAGAGCTCCTCGGCCACGAAGGCCACCTCAAACCACTTGCGCTGGAAGCTGGCGAAGTCGTCCACCGCCGTCGTGTGCCAGGCAGTGGGCTGCTGCACGGCCACTGGGAAGGGCAGAGAGGTGGGGGAGCCCTCAGCACAAGCTCTCGTGTTCTCACCGGTTCATGCCCAACACGGGTGAATCTGAAAACACAACGCTAACGAGCCGGACACAAAAGACCACAGAGTGTGTGAAGCCGCTTGGGTGAAATGTCCGAAACAGGCCAGTCTTTAGAGACAGAAAGCTGACTGGTGGTGGTCAGAGCCTGGGGGAAGAGGAGTTTTGGAGGGAGCCCTAATGAGGACAGGGTTTCCTTTCAGGGCAATGGAAGAGCTCTGGAACTAGATAGAGGTGGTGGTTGCATGACACTTAGAATACTCCATGCCACTGCCTTTTAAAATGGTTAGTTTTGGGAACTCCTTGGTGGTCCAGTGGTTAGGACTCAGTGCTTTCACTGCAGTGGCCCAGCCAGATTCAACCAAGATCCCGCAAGCCCTGCCCCACGGCCAAAAAAAAAAAAAAAAAGCCAAATAAATAAATAACTAAAATGGTTAGTTTTATGTTATGCAACCTCTCCTTCAATTAAAAAAATATTTTATCCCTGGTTTCAGACCTCTAATTTCAGAGCATGTGACAGTAACTGGGGGTTTTTCACCTTGAAGGTAAGGTGGGTGTCTACTGGTCAAACTCAGAATTTAAGGGAAGAGGGGTGATGGACACGCTTGGTGTCTGCGAGGAAAAAACCTAGACGGATCCTCTTCCAATACATGCTTGGATAAGAGCGCCAGTGAGTGGTACCAGCCGCTTCATCTGATGGAGTATTCCCGAAGCTCAGAGGCCGAGAAGCCGTCTGTCTGCAGGGCTGGGAGTCACTCCCCTCCAAGGTCCCTGTGTGCTCGGGAGGGACTGGAGATGCTGGTCGGAACCCTGGGTGCCTGCAGCTCTGACCAGGCTGGAAATTGCTCCCCTTCTGGGAATTCCTTTTATTCATTAAAAAACAAAATACTTGAAATTTATCTTGGAAAGCTTGCCAGTCTTCCTGGGGGAAGAGATGGAGTCTGAAGGCCCAGCAAGTAAAAAGTGCTCTCAGTTAGATGAGAGCTGTCATGTTATACTCAGACCCACCTGCACTGGGTGGGGGTCGGGGGCACTGTGAGTAAAGACAGAGACCAGCAAATGAGCCACGGGCATTTCCTCATCATTTCCCTCAGCCTCTTTTAGGCTTATCTTCCATCCACACTGCGCTCACCAAGAATGTACTGTGGCTTTAAGAAACCCTTTGTCACTCTGGTGATGCTCAAAGTAAGTACAGATGCTCAAGGAGGCTGACGGATCCGTCAACTTAGGGGACAGCATCACACGAGGAGCCCGAGAAGCACCGTCATTTAACGGAGCATGTCACCAGGAAACACCTGCCCCACGCGCAACAGTTCGCCTCACCTCGCTCAGGCTCTCTGTCCATCACTATCTTGTAGAAATAGAAGCCGTATATGAAGGTCCGCCAGACTTCGCCAGAAGCGTGTGTGATGAGCTGCTCTTCCAGCATTTTCTAGAAGGAGAGACAACGAAGCTCTGAGATTCCTGCAGGGGAACATCTCAGAGGTGCAGCCCTCAAACCCCACTCTCCACCCCCATCAGCGGTGACGACTGCGCTGTGTTAAATGCTGTGCCTGGTGTAAATTATATTATAAAATGCAAATGCATAATACAGTATCATCAGATATTTCAAACATACAGAAAAGTATAAAGAAAATCCAGGTCATACCATCAGCCAACTTCAACTAATTTAACTTTTTGCTATACCGACTTCAGAGCTTTTGGTTTAAAAAAAAAAAAAAATCTCGGGAATTCCTTGGCAGTCCAGTGGTTAGGACTTTCACTGCCGAGGGTGTGGGTTTGATCCCTGGTCGGGGAACTAAGATCCTGCAAGCTGCGTAGCACGGCCAAATAAAATAAAATAAAAAATAAAAAATCTCTATGGAGTCTCCCATGTCTCACTCCCCTTCCTCTCTCTCCAGAAATAAATGGTTAGCGAAATGTAATTCTCATGCATTTTTAAAATAATTTTATTATATAGACACATATTGATCAAACAGCACTGATTCCCCATGGGGGCCTCTGTGTGGACAGGACGGTGTGAACCGACCTCTCCCTTTCCCCTTCTCTCAAGTTTAATTCCAGTTCAGAACAGTGTCATTAAATTCAGCAAGTGCTTGCTCAGTGCCTACCATGTGCCAAGCAACACGGCGGGCACTGGTGATGTGGAAATGCACAGCAAGGGATGGCCTGCACTCGGGGGGCCTGGCCAGGGCGGAGGACGAATGAGATGTGGACAGACCCCACTCTGCTGTGCCCAGTGCTCGACAGAGGACGCGCAGGGTGCCAGGAAGATGCTGAGGCAGAGGGAGGGCACTGCCTGGGGATCCTTCACAGAGACTCCCTCAAGGTTCAAAAGCACAGATTCTGCCCAAAACATTTCAGTTCAGGTGGCAGATTATGCCCGATGTTTAAGTCAAGGTAAAGTAGCGCCTTTCGAACCAAGACCTGCTCTATGATTCATTGATCCCAGACAGGCCTCACACTGACTAAAAACAGACTCTTACTCCACCTGGCGACCTCGTTACTGGCGAGGGCCCCCGCTCTGTGGTTTTACCTGCATGATGTCGATGGCCATGGCCTGCGTCTGCACCCCGTCCACGTTATTCACCAGCCAGTGTACCACCTCCGCACTGATGAAGCAGCACGGGGAGAGGCCCTTCTGCTCAGGGAGCAGCTGGACTCCTGTCCTGAGTTCCAAGGCGGCAACAAGCAGAAAGAGAAGGTAAAAAAGAAGGGACCCCCACTAAAGCATTTGATATCTGAAGTGAGGATCCCCACAGCTCAATTTCTCCACACTAATCCTAGACTCAGAGAAATCCCTGTGACAGGACAAAAGAAGGTGTTACAGGGGAAAAGGAGAAGGGGGAGGAGAGAACCTGGCCTTCAGAGAACACCTATGCTTGTCGGGCATTACACTGGGTAATTTACATGATTATTTCATTCAATCCTCACATCGATCCTGTGAATCAACCATTATAATCCCACTTTACAAACAAGGTAACAGAGGCTCAGAGAGGTCAAGTAACTTGCCCAAGGTCTCACAGCTGCAGAGCAGTAGTCAGGTATAAACCCACCAAACCACGCTGCCTGAGCACCACCCCAGCTTGGGCCACGGGATCCTCCCATCACCGCATTCATTCATGAGAGAAGCCACTTACGAGGGGTGCTTCATGGCCTCCAGGATCTCCACCAGGGTGGAGGAGGACGTCAAGGAGCTGGCCGCCAACTGCTGAGAGCTGTAACACAGAGAAGGAGAGTGAAATTCCCGAGTCTTGACCCTCTTGCTTTGCTTCATACAGAGCTGGAAACCAGGATGATATGGACACTAAAGGCATTCAAGCAAATTCTGGACAGTTACATCCTGGAGATATCTCACAGGGGGGTTCCTGCTTCCAACGTGTATACGTTTAAAAAAAAAAAAAGGATTCAAAGTGGTTTTGTGTCCAAACTTGCTTCCTTTAATAAGCATCTCCCCTCTGAATAATATGTCAGGCTTGACCCCTTCCAAGAAATCTCTCTAGAAGAATGCTCTGGGCCTTTCACACATCACATCATTTAATCTCACCAAAGAACGCTAGGTAACATGGTCAGAGCACAGGGGGCAGAATCCCAGGATCATCACCATCAGCTGGAGGGCCTCTGGTTTTTCTTGGCCTAAGTTTCCCCATCTGAAAACTGGGGATGATACTGTTCCTGTCTTCCAGGGTTGCTGTGAGGTTAGTGTGTGTAAAATACTGTGCATGGGACTGACACCCACAAAGTCCAAAATGGTAGACCATACTAAACACAGTAACAGTAACATCCACCCTTTGGAACTTGGAGATGTAAAAGGAGCTGGTGAAGGTCAGAGCTGGGAAGCGTCAGGGTCAACGTTTGAATCCCGTCTGTCTGCTCCAGCGCCCAGATCTTTCCGTCACCTGCTGCCCGAGTTCTTCCTCGATGGTACTATGGTCCCTTAAACATGCTTAACACTCAGCGACTGAGCCCAGATTACTGGGCATGGGATACACAGGGCCACCCATCACACCAAACCTGGAGCTTATCTGGAAGCTCCTTAAACCCCTCCCATTCCTCAGTCCCAGCCTCCTCTTCCTACTAGGCAGGTCCAGGACCCACTGCAGCATTTCAGAATCTCAGGGTTAAAGAAGACTTTAAAGACCCTGGAAGTGAACTAATGCCTGAGTCCTCGCGACAAGAGTCCGGACAGAGGCCGCTCCATTGTGTGAGCATCTTCAGTGGCAGAACCAGCTGCTTGGGAGCTCTTTATCGTGAGATGGAGTGTGTTCTCTGTAATTCAGTCATTGGTCCTGATTCATGTTGTTTTTGGCCTTCTCATCTCCAGCCTAAACATTCCCAGTTCCTCTTCCAAAAGCAGAAGAGAACCTGCCACGTGAGCAACGAGGAAGCAGAGAAGTGCACGCCTTTCCTGTGCCCTGGGCTGCCGGAGCCAAAGCGTCTGCCAGACTTGGCAGGGACGTGGGCCTGGGGAGACGACAGAGGCCAGACAAGGCCAGCCTGCGGCCGCCTCCAAACCGACCACCTCTACCAGCCAGTATAGACGAGATGCAGGTAAATCCAGCACAGGATATGTGACATGCAAAGGAAACTGCGTGGCCGCTGATGGGGACCAGCCAAGTGAGCTGCCTCAGATGACCTTCTGCGCTCAGGTGAAAGGTCCAAAGTCATGTCTCTTAGACCATTTAGCTGAGGACCACTCAGTCAGTGCAGTGAGGGAACAAGAGCAGACTGGACAGAATTATGATAAACCAAACGCAGCTGGGAAGGATATAAAAAAGAAGTTTCTCAGATTTGACAACAGCATTAAAAGCTGGGCACTTCCTCCAGCAAATGAGCTCCAAGCAGCTTCTTTTTCCCCTGGTTATTCAGGAACAAGAAAAGAGCCACAGAGGGACATCCCTGGCAGTCGAGTGGTTAGGACTCTGCACTTCCACTGCAGGGGGCACGGTTTCCATACCTGGTTAGGGAACTAAAATCCCACATCCCACACAGCACGGCCAAAATAAAAAAAAAAAAAGAAAGAAAGAAAAGAAAAGAGCCACATTGGGGCACGATAATTGACCCATTCACTGTTCGTCCATTTCCTCAGGTGGCGTGGACTGACTGCACCTGACATAGGCAAGGCATCGGGCCACAGGCACCCCGCGCAGCCGAACGGGTTCGCTCTGGGCCCCCTTCCCAAAGCCCACTCCTGCACAGTGCCTGATGCTTCTCTGTGTCTCTGCGGCAACCTCTTAGCTGTCCTGTGAGGAAGGCAGGGCACTGACCACTAGCCCTGTCGAAAGGTGCTGGTGAGGACTGACTGTCTGGCCTCCCAGATATAACTTGTGGCCGAGTCAGACCTTGGGCCTGGGATCCGGATCCCTGGCCTCTGCAGCCTTTGAGGTCAGACCAGCCTCACTGCCCAGGAGCATGAGTTTGGCCTTTCTGAGTCTCACCTGCTGTCACTGGAGTTTGCAGAGGGGAAGCCCTGTTCCCCTGAGCTCTGCGAGTTCCCAAAGGTCTGGCTGTTGCCTCTGTCCACGGACTGGCCTGTGCTCACCCCCAGACTGGTGCTGTCCAACATCGGGGTGGCCGTCTGGTCCACAGACACCTGTAGGAGATTTAAAAGTTAACACCAAAGGGGGAAAAAAAAATCTTTCAGGCTATTCACACGCACGGTCCTACCCATTCCTCTCATTCCCAGTCCCCACTAGTCCCTGGTTGAGGAGCTAAAGGAGTCCAGGGACCACCCTGCTGGCGTGTGCCCCCTTCTATCGGAGCCAGTGGTGGTAGGGGATTCCTGTGCCCCAAACTGAGGCCACGGGAGGCCAAGGTGCACAGTGAACCCCGGGGACCAGGACCTGACTCAAACCACAAGATTTACACTAAAGAAAACCCCCACCAAAGGAGTAAAGAAGTCAACATCATTCCGCAGGGCTGGGAGAAGGGAGAGAGCACGGTTAGAGACAAGCAGCTCTCCTGGCCCCCAGTCTTCCTCACTCGCGCCTGTCGCAGGTGCAATCAGTCTTCCCATTTGCCCAGGTTCACAGCTCAGGTGCATCTGAAGCTCCCTTCTCCAGCTTCACCTCTAAAGAGAGGCCTCGTCCTGTGGCCTCCCCTCCACCGACTCCCACAACCCCTCAGGCGTGCCTGCCCCAACGCCTGGCTCCCACTGACCCCCCCCACCTCACACACACCCTACCTGTGAGCACTCCAGCTTCATCTTCCTAAAGGATAGCTCCAATCCCATCACTCCCTTACTCTGAAATCTTTCAAGCCTCCACACGAGCTACCGAACTGAGAACCGACTCGCGGCACCGGAGCTCTGGCTCAAACTGCCCCGTCCATGCTCACCCACGGCTCTGTTTCCAGCCGAGTCAACCCTGTGTGTTTAAAACTGTCTGTGTGCCCCACCAACCTGGGACGCCCTTCCCCACCACCACAGGCTATAAACGCTGTGTTTCAAATGCTGCTCCTTTAGTGAAACATTCCCTGACTCACTCTGCCCCCATCCCCAAACAGAAACTGTCTCTCTCTACTTTGGGTCTCTGACCCCTGCCTGGGAGCTGCCAGGTTTTGCTTCATGTCATGGCTTTCTATCTGTCTCATTCCCTTTAAACGGCCTGGAGGGCAGGACTATGACCTGCCCACCTAGACAGGCTGCACCCCACAGTAAACATCTGGAGAGAACAGCAAGTTTTCCAGAGCACTTCTGGAAAAGTCTAAGACTCCTAGTCCCTCTTACATGGGGTTCTCGAGTACTTCCAGAATGGAGCCTTATATTATCAGACACTCTACTGGATGATGGAAAAATCACTCCTTCTAAAACAGGGTATCTCGGGACTTCCCTGGTGGCGCAGTGGTTAAGACTCCACACTCCCAATGCAGGGGCCCCGGGTTTGATCCCTAGCCAGGGAACTAGATCCCACATGCATGCAGCAACTAAGAGTTCACATGCCACAACTAAGGACCTGGAGAACCATAAGTAAGGAGCCCACCTGCTGCAACTAAGACACAGCTCAACCAAATAAAATAGTAAAACATAATAATAATAAAATAAATAAAACAGGGCATCTCAACCATGGCATTATCGCCGTTAGGGGCCAGATAAGCCTTTGTTGTGGGGACTGTCCTGTGCATCCTGGGGTGCTGAGCAGCTCCCTGGCTCCTACTCACCAGATGCTAGTAATGACCCCCTTATCATCTCCCTCTGCTCCAGTTGTGACAAATAAAAATGTTTCCAGGTATTACCAATCGTCCCCTAGGAGATAAAATCACCCCCGGTTCTAAAAGAACCAATTTGCTCTCCTACATCAGGCTCAATGAACTGCCAAAAAAAAAAGGACCAATAAGTCCTTGCCAGCACCATAAATACTGAGAAATGCAGCAAGAAGCAGCTTGCAATTACCAGCCACCACCTGCCCCCAACGAGTGAGACTTAGGAATAGATGCTACACCGAAAAATTAAGTTAGAAACTAACAGAGGAGACTAGACTCAGTTCTCAGGCACAGAAGCCTCTAGGTGCTGCCTCTCTGGTGGGGTCATCTCTCGTCTACTGCCCCTGAGAACTGCCCCACCAGCCTGAATCAGGAAGTGGTTAAAAATTATCCTCTAAATCAGAAATTGGCAAATATTTTCTGTCAAGGACCAGATGGTAATTATTTTAGGCTTTGTGGGCTATAAAGCCTGTTGAAACTTATACAGTTTCTGTATAAGTGAAAAAGCACAAAAGCAGCCATCAATGATGTAAATGAGGGGGTGTGGCTTTGTCCTGATAAAACTTTATTGACAAAAGCAGATGGTGGGCCAGATTTGCCACACAACCTCCATCTTTCAAGAGGCTGCTTAGATGGGACTCCTCTGGTGGTCCAGTGGGTAAGACTCTGCACTCCCAATGCAGGGGGCCCAGGTTCAATCCCTGGTCGGGGAACTAGATCCCACATGCATGCCACAACTAAGAGCCTGCATGCTGCAACTAAACATGCCTCAATGAAGATCCTGTGTGCCACAACTAAGACCCAGTGCAGCCTATATAAACAAATAGATAAATATTAAAAAAATAAATAAAAAAGAGCCCGCAGAGAAAGGCATTTTGCTCAGATCTTAATACCAGGAAAAGTTATGCTTCTCCCCAACAACTGGTTTGTCTTTATCTCATGACCACTCTGAATCCTGGAACAGATGTTTCCCACTTTTCTTTGGCTACCAGGAAGTGCAGAGCTGAATTTAGCAGGAAACTCTAAGTACGTTATAAGACCTCGTAGGATGTCCTGTTTTATTTTTTCTTTTCCTGAATTTCCCCATCTAGTCACATTTTTATTCTGGAGGTTGCATTTATTTCCATAATCCACCTGAAGAAACTTTTTGGAATAAGACCAGTGGGAAAAGACAGACAAAGAGATGGACAGAACTGCTGTTGTCTCACACGGAGACCTGAAAAGAGCCAATCAGAGGGAGGTGCTTGGTCTGGGATGGGTTTTGTCTTAGGAACCTCATTCAAAACCTTGCTTACAGAAGGACCCCATTAAACCTGTGCAGATGGGACCTTCCAGAGGTGAGTTTAATCTCCTGTCTCCTCTTTGGAGTGGGCTAGATTTAGTGACCTGCTTCCAGAGTATAGAAAGGGGAAACAGCAGCTTCACAGTGGAGACAGCTGGCAAGTACCACGTCACCAAGCGATGACGGTTCACGTCACCAGTGATGTTGTGTGGACCTTGTGGACCTCCATGGGAAGTGATGAGGTGGGTACTTCACCTCTGAGGATTCTTTTCAAAAACCTATAACTCCCGTCTCGCCATGAGAAAAACATCAGACCAACCCAGATTTGGAGACTTTCTACAGGATATCTGGCCAGGACTCCTCCAGACCATCAAGGTCATTAAAAAAAAAAAAAAAAAAAAAACAA
>NW_006780020.1:238862-244654 GCF_000442215.2 Lipotes vexillifer
AAAAAAAAAAAAAAAAAAAAACCAACCCAAATAACAAGAAAAGACTGAGAAACTGTCACAGACCAGAGGAGACTGGGCAGACATGGCAGCTAAATGCAACGTGGTGCCCCGGATTGGACCCTGGAACAGAGAGGACGTTCACAGAAAAAACGGTGAAATCCAAATAAAGTTTGGCATTTAGTTAATTAAACAAACAAACCAACAACCCTCACCAGCAACACCAACCCCTTCTCCTCCCACCTTCTCACACGCCCAAAGCTGTGGGAGAAGCTGAGGGAGGGGGCTTTCCCAAGGACGCCTCTGAGATGAGCATCAACCACAATATGTGCCCCCACTGCCCCCAACCCCATGCCTGTCAGAGCCCTGCTTGCTCCTGCTGGAGGACAACCAGCCACCAGGACACAGCAGGACCCGCCAGCCCAGCCCTCAACTGTGCATTGAGGCCAGTGTCCCACCTGGAGACGAGGTGGGTTAAGCAGGGCTCCTGGCCTCGAGCCACCCAGCACCATCCAGGCACAGAGAGGCCTCGTAAAAGCACTCATGACGGAATCCCATATACCTTGTAGAGCTGGAGAATAACCCCAGCCCCACAGCCAGGATGTTTTCCAAGGTTTATATCATCAGAGAAGAAAGGAATATCACCCCCTTATCAAAACCCTCCCCTGGAGTTTGCGATTGACACGTACACACTGTTATATTTAAAACGGATAACCAACAAGGACCTATTGTATAGCACAGGGAACTCTGCTCAATATTACGTAACAACCTAAATGGGAAAAGAATTTGAAAAAGAATAGATACATGTATAACTGAATCACTTTGCTGTTCACCTGAAAGTAACACAACATTGTTAATCGGCTATACTAGATACATGTTGAATCACTTTGCTGTTCACCTGAAAGTAACACAACATTGTTAATCGGCTATACTTCAATATAAAATAAAATGCTAAATAAACAAACAAAAAAACTCCCCCAAAACAAACTTCCCCTGCCCTCATGGTGCTCACCATCTGGGGGTGAGCGGGGGGAACAGACATCAAACAAGCAACGTCCACAGGGTGTCGTGTTCATCCCTGTATCTCCCACGGCACTCAGCACAGCTCAATTTAATTTCATGTCAGTACAGAGCGCTCCCTTACTACATCTTACACGGGATCATTTTTTTTTTAATGGTGGGTAACATAAACTCCTCATCTCTGTTTGCTGTTTCCAATTCCAGGAACTTATCCACTTCTGTTCTTCTGGTGAATTCCACCACGTGAACCTGTGTGTAGTATTACAGGATGTATAAAACAATTCTCTCCCACTCTGTTGATTTTTCTTAGGTTAAGTTCTAATCTAAGTCTGAAGCTTTTCACAAGAGGGTCTATTGTTAGAAAGTAAAAGGTTAAAAACTCCAACCGGAGTCTGTTTTAAACCACAAGGGCAGGTTGCTTCCTATGGATGGTGATTGCTGGATTAAGACTCAGAGGCCCCAACGGGGACCTGCCCAGGGTCGCGCTTTCACTGGGAAGAGCCCAGCACAGACCCAAGATGCCCTCTGGCCTCCCAAGAAAGGGAAGACACCAGTGTGAACTACAGAACAGTGGAGGGGCTCTGCCACTTGCTAGTTCCGGGCCCTTTGACCAAGCAACATACTTAAGCCTCAGTTTCTTCATCTGGAAAATGGGATGATAGTACATGTACCTCATGGACTCACAGGCTGTTTGCAAAGCCCTTTGCACAGTACCTGGCGGAGCAGGTCCTCAATCCATGTTGGTTTTCTCACTTCCACCAAATAATGGTTCCTAAACCTTTGCCCTGAACCTCCCACGTCTGTCCTCCTGAGCCTGCCCTGCTCTGCATAAACCCTCTCCTCCCTTTCAAATCTCTGTGACCAGGTCAATCACATATACTCAGGGGCCTCAATAAAGGGCAGGGAGCCCAGGTTCTCTTCACCAAGATCTGTCAGCACAGCAATGACCGATGCTAATTATGGGGTGGGGGTAATGAATCAAGCATCCTGATTTAAATCCCAGCTCAACCCTGTACTGTGTGAAGCACAAGTTCTTTGGCCCTCAATTTCTCCATCTGTAGAACTGGGATAAAACTTCTGCTTAACTCATAGGCTACGCTGTGAGGATGAGATGAAATAATACTATGAGCCTGGCACTTAGTAAGTGAAGAGTTTTAAGGCTTGGAAGCCCCTTGAGATGGGTCCTAACGCTTTATGTGACACGCGAGTTCAGGACAGTCCAGAGGCAAGCTGCCCAGGGACGCACACCCTCAGTCTATGACAAAGCACATGCCTGGTAGTAATTGCTTGCTCTGTTTTTCACCACTTCCTGCCGCACTGCTATAAATTTATCTGCTTGTACTAGGAAGAAAAAAATAAGAGTTCTGTCCTTAAGTCAGCATGTATCATGTTGCTTATGTCATATGGACAAAAACACCTAAATAGGAAGATGCTGCCCTGTGGCCAAGCGTCAGTGGCAACACATGACAAAGACGGGAACACATAAGCCACACGTGCCAGCATGTTTTCTGACGTTAATCTCCTCATCCCCCTCTGTCACCACAAACACCAAGAAAGGAAATGCACCTCTGAGACTGAATTCAGTTTCAACTGCCCCTCAAACTCTGCTTCGGCCCAATTCCACGCGTTCAGAGCCGAGCTGAAGGCCAGGTCGCGGCTTCTGCGACGGACAGGCATGCACGGGCCTCGGGGCCCTGGGGTTGGACTGACCTGCGGGTAGAAGGTGGACGATGCTGTGCGTGGGCTGCGGACAAACTCCATAAAGAAGGCCCCGTCCTGAGGTCAGAGCGGCAGGAAGCGGCAGCAGGTGCGAGGGGGCGGAGGGACGGAACGTGGCCCAGCAGCGAACCATCAGGGAAGGAGGGGGGGACGAGAGCAAAAAACAAAAACAAGGAGGGAAGGAGAGAAAGAAGGGCACATGAGGGGAAAGGGAAAAAAAAAAAGAGAGGGAGAGAGAGAGAGAAAGAGAGAGAGATCCACCCAGGAGGAAAATATCCAAATGCGAAGCATTAGCAGAAACTCACACCTTCCTGGGCAGAATATTCCAGTGGGGTGGGTGCCAGCACCTGGGGAAGAAGGTGTGTCCAAGCACCTCAGATCTCATCAGAGCCTGGCTTGGCTGCCTGCGTCCTCCCACACAGCTCTGAACATCCTCAGACCTATGCCGAGGGGAGGAGAAGGCCGCAGGGCAGCTTGCAGAGGGGGGCATGGGGCAGGATTGGGGGCAGCGTCCTGGCCTCCCGCCTGGCTGGGTGACCAGCAGGCCTCTGGGAGACGCACGGAGGCCTGACGTTTGCGTTTCCGCCTGTAACATGGCAGCCAGATGGGAGAAGAGGATTCACTGCAGGAAAAGTTCTTGTTTAATTTTCTGAGCAACCTGGGGACACAGGAGCAGCAATACCTTCTCCCCCACTGGTTGTGTAACAAAATCATATGCAGTCCCCGGGAGGGGCTCCTGAAGCAGCCTTCCCCTCCCCACCCTATTCTTGTGGGGTTCAAGCTGCCGTGTACTTGAAACATAAATGACAGAGAGAACTTTTCCAAAGACCCACTCCCTCCCTCTTTCTTAAGGTCAAGAAGTGTCCTCTTGTCCCTTCAAAATCTTTTTACTTTTTATGCTTTATTATCACTGAAATTCGGAAATGCCACTTGATACACCTGAAGGTCCCTGCTTTCCTAAAACTTTTTACATTCTAAAAGTAGAATCACTGAAGTATTTCGGTGTCCATTTTACCAGGACTGCTGCCACGCCCATCAGCCACTACGAGCTCAAGTAACGAGCCGAGGAAACGCGTTGTCTGCGGAGATGCACACTCGGGTACCCTCTACGCATCCTGGCACAGCTGCTGCCTGGAGAGTGCTGGGCCATCTCCTAACACCTCTGCTTCTCCTGGACCACTTGGGAATCTACACCCAGCAGACCGATGGCTATCCACATGGATTTCAGTGTCCAGCTGGAAGATGAAGGGAGTGTTCTAGACCACGATCTCCTATTTGGCTGTTGGTGTATTTTAACCATAATGCTTGTGGTTCTGTAATTTCTGTACTTCTCAGTACTGTCCCCCACACTGTTTCTAATCCTCAAAGACGGCAGTGGGTGGACGTAACAGCTAGTGAACAGCACACAAGCACTTATGTGTTCTCACGTTCTATTTGCGTCCCTTCTCTGCCAGAACATACAGAAGCAGAGGTGCTAACGCGGCTGAGATGATGTACCGGTGAGTGAGGACAGGTGAAATGACTTTCTTCACCAACAGGTCATTCTTGACGCACAGACTATCCTTGGGACTGTACCTAGAGTCACTGCCTTAGAGCTGGGTTTGCGGAAACGACAGCCTACAGCCTAATCCAGTCACCTGGTTATTCCAGCCTGTGAGCTGAGAACCATTAAGATTTTAAATGGTTACAGAAGAGCCCACACAATAGCCTTGATCTTCCCTCTCAGCCCACAAAGCCTAAAATATTTATTGAGGTTTGCTGTCTCTGGCCTATGGATGCTACACACTGCCCGCAGCCTCAGTTGCTACTTTTTCTCAGATTTTAATCCCTCCATCCTAAAAGTCTAATTCTAGGAACTTACCCTGAAGAAACAATCAGAGATGTGAGCAAATAATTATGTGCAAGGATGTTTACAGTATTACTTGTAATTGTGATACACTGCAGAATAATTATACAAACTTATGGAATAATTGCCAAAAACTATTTTTAAAACTCTGAAACCACCATTTTTTTTAACAAAAAATGAAGTTATAAACAAAGGTCTATCCATATGATGAAATATTATATAGTTATTTTTTAAAATCAAACTGGAGAAATAATGACACGGGGAAATTTTCACGATGTGAAAGTAAAATAAATATGCAGATGGATATACAAGTTGACCACAATGTTGAAAAATAAAATACATCTATTGAATCTCCTTCATCTCTGAGTGAGAGAGACCAGGTAAGAGAATGTGTGGCCAGCTCACCCTGCCACATCAGAACGATCTCAGATTCCGAATTTCCAGGCAGAAGGAGTTGGCAGAGACACATCTATTGGTCTTAGAAGCTACAACAAGCCTGACGTGTGGAGCTTTCAGCTCCTCTGCTGTACTCGCTATTCCGTATAGAGGCCAAAGCCTCAGGTTTTGGTTTCCGTCTCCCAGGATGCTCCCGTCTGACTACTTCTTAGGAGTCTAAGCAAACTGATGGGAATTTCATTCACCAAAGAGTGAGCTCTCCCAGAAGCTGCTCCAGTCATTTTCTACCTCCCTCCCGCCACCAGGAGGGCTGAAGATGGGGCTGAAGGAAAACCAGAGGCCAGTGTCATGGCTTGAGCCAGATCTCGGATAGATAGAGTTTACCTTGACTGATTTACATCTGCTTTCATCTAGCAGTTAGCGTCCTTACAACCGTGAGCAGGCAAGTTCCTGCATCAAAATAGCAGTGCTGCAACGGGTTCCTCCAAATCCTCAGCACACTTAGTCCTGGACTCATGGGCTGCGTGTTACCCTCCATACCAGGTCCCTGAGCGCACACGCCAGCCCCCCGCCGGAGGGGCTCCTTTACCTTTCGTGGGCTGTCCACGTAGGTGGGAGTCATGGCTACGCCGCTGCTCTCGGCCGGGGTGGCGGAGCTCTTGCCCCCATGCACCGCCGCCTGCTGTTCTCCCAGGCACCTGAAAGGGGGGAAAACACAGGGCGGTCCTTGCTCAGAGCCCCCTGGGGAAGGACCCATGTTAACCACAACGAAGCGAAGGCAGCTTTGTTGCCGGCACCTTCGAAACACGCTCTT
>NW_006780020.1:244722-248347 GCF_000442215.2 Lipotes vexillifer
TCCGATTTGTTAATCCTCAGGCCCTACGTGGTGCCCTTAATTTCATTCATTGCCCTGAACGATCACCAGCTGCCACAGAAAATCAGAAAACAGCTCAATTTTAAAAGCCTCTTGGGGCTTCCCTGGTGGCGCAGTGGTTGAGAGTCCGCTTGCCGATGCAGGGAACACAGGTTCGTGCTCTGGCCTGGGAAGATCCCACATGCCACGGAGAGGCTAGGCCCGTGAGCCATGGCCGCTGAGCCTGCGCGTCCGGAGCCTGTGCTCCGCAACGGGAGAGGCCACAACAATGAGAGGCCCGCGTACCGCAAAAAAATAAAAAATAAAAGCCTCTTGGCAGCACCCGGGTTTATGTATTACTTTGAAAAGGCAAGTGACATGGTTTGAGTGACTCTGTCCATGAACACCATTTTTTTTTTAACTCTCTGGGAGAAACTTTTTCTCAGTTTTTATTAAATATACCAGCAGAAGCATATTCTGAACGTTAGGGCTGGGTTACCATTCGGCATTAACTAAACAGGGTGAAATGTGTCGACTCTTTATACATTTTGAAGATCTGTTAATCTTGCAAATGCACACACTTGAGCCTTCCCCACCCCTCAAAAAAATGCCACACACTAATCTAACAGGCATTTATCTCAGACACAAGACATCTATGGTTTTCTTATGACATCTCCTCCCATTTCAGTTCTGGTATCCATAAATGCCTACTTTCACATATATTTTCCTAATTTTTTTTTCCGTACTAAGATAAGCCATGAACTATGGTAACTTAAATGCTACCCCCAAATTAGACTGTTTTAATATACCATTGAATTTTTATTTGGTAAGTTCCAGGAGGCTCACATTACAGTCTAAAATGCTTCATTGTTACCATAACACACACTTCTCGTAGTGGGCACTTCGAGGCGCCACCCAGACCCTCTGCCATGGCCCTGCTGACACAGGAGCTGGGCATGTTTTCCCCCTCCAGAGACCGCCCAGCTGCAGAGCCCGAGCCCCTCCCTGGGCTGCCTGTGGACAGTGAACCATCATCAAGGGGTGTAAAGGCCTGGCCCTGTTGGTCCAACCCGGCTCATCTCCTAACGTGGCTCTAGCTCCAGGGCTTGAAGGAGGTGCCCGAGGCCGTCACTGGGCTTTCCTGCACCTCAGCTTCTCCCTCTGTCCCCTTCACCTTCCGCCCCCTCCCTCCCACGGGGGCTGAGCCCACGACTAAATTCTGTCTCCATCCATTTCCCTGGGAAGCCAATTTGTGACATTTCCCTCATCTTAAATCCTGACACATCTCTTACGGATGGTGAAGTAAGCTCATATCGGAGATTAAAAATCAGTTCCCATAGTAACCTATTAATACTCTCTCTTTTTGGTTTTTGTCATGGAAAATTTTCAAACCCATATGAAAATAAGGAGGATAATGTAATCGAACTCTTATCTACCTGGACCCCAGAATTATTTATTGATAGAGCCAATCTTGTTTCATCTATCCCTATCCACCTGATTATTTGGAAGCAAAACTCACACATGCTATTACTTCATCCATAAACACTTCAGTATATATTGTATCTTTAAAAGACTTTAGGACTTCCCTGGGGGCGCAGTGGTTAAGAATCCACCTGCCAATGCAGGGGACACAGGTTCAATCCCTGGTCCAGGAAGATCCCACATGCCGCAGAGCAACTAAGCCCGTGTGCCACAACTACTGAGCCTGCGCTCTAGAGCCCACGAACCACAACTACTGAAGATGGTGCACCTAGATCCCGTGCTCTGCAACAAGAGAAGCCACCGCAATGAGGAGCCCATGCACCGCAACTAGAGAAAGCCCGCATGCAGCAACGAAGACCCAACGCAGCCAAATATAATAAATAAATTTAAAAAAAAAAAGATTTTACTGTGTGTTTGTTCAAAACAGGATTCAGTTAAAATCCCTACAAGGCAGTCAGTTATGTCTCTCAAGTCTTCTTTAAGCTAAAAGCTCCACTCATCCCTCCATCTCCCTGCAATTTATTTGTGGAAGAAAGTAGCTCACTTGTCCTGTAAATTTACAGTCTGGATGTGCTGATCATATCCCTTTATTGTTTATCGTGTTCCTCTGTGCCCCATACTTCCTGAGCACTAGAAATTATATTTAGAGGTTTGAGCACATTTAGGTTTGACGGGGCAGTAATTCTTCCTCAGTGTGTTGTGTGTTTCTACACGGAGGCCCACGGCATCTGGCGATGTGAGCGGTCACTGGTGATCTCTGCTAGGTCCGTGAGCACATCAGAGCCCACATGTGGTAATGTTCCAGCGCTCCTTCTGGACCCATTAGCTGGAATATTGGAGAGAGACACCTCCTGCACCAATCACTTGGGTACTCTGAGGTGTAATTCATATAAGAAAAGCAGACTAAAAGCCTGACCCTGCCTGGTCCACGTACAGCGCACTGTCTCTGCACCACATCGTGGTGTGTTCCTCTGGGCCTCATTCGCAAACACACACTGGGACGCTCTCCTGTGCCTCCTGGGGGCTGTGGCCTAGCCCGTGGCTGGGACGGTGGTGGCAGGAAGCCTCGGTTGCCCCCCAGGGTCCCCTCGTCTGATGCACATGACAACCCCCATGTACTGAGCTGCCATCTACGTGCTTGACCCGTGGACTAGGAGTCAGGGATTCAGAGACAAGTAGGACCCGTCCTTGCCCTTGGAGGTTCCTTGTCTCATGGCTCAGGGGAGGGGATGTCACAAAAGGACTAGCTATACTGTCCAGGCCCACACGTGAGAACACGCATGGGGCACGCTGCCTTCTTCACAGAGGCCGTGACGACTGCCACGTGGGCTCTCTCCCTGCTCTGACTCCCTGACATCAGTTTATCCCCATCTAACAGGAGCCGCAGAGCTGTGGACTGGCACCTGTAGCCCAGACTGCCCACAGCCACGCTCCTGGGGCCTCTGCCTCCCACGAGAGCCTGACAACAGGTGCACGCCTCCAGGCAAAGACCCAGGGGAAATGGAGGAAACAGACACGCGTGGTAAGATGACAGGACTACGGGTGAAACTTCTGAAACTCTTCTTCGTATGGCTGTAACCGTTTTCCATAATAAAATTGGATCTGCTTGGTGTAGCAAAACAATAAAGAAAAACACAAAGTAAAAAATGCTGTGTGAGCAAACATCACGTAAAGGTCTCGCTCCCTCTGCTCGGCCTCCGGCTGAGAAAACGCACCACATCACCCAGGAGTGGTCATCTGGCGGGAGAATAAAGCTCGGGGCTCCCTGTCCTGCCTCCTGCTGTGGGGTCAGCCGAGCTCCCCACACACACCCAGGGACACTGCCACCCCAAAGTACCCATCCTCTTCAAGTCTGAGCAGAAAGAGGCTCCTTGGGGTGCACTGAACGATGACTCACTGACACATTAAAATAAGATTCCCCTGCCCCCAACTTCACACCCCTCCCAGCAACATATGTTCCTTGTTCTTTTTTCCAGCAGGAAAGTCTGTGATTAGCTACAGGGACAACCTGCCAGGTGGAGTTCTGGGGTCTTTCCTTGGTCAGATAAAGGTATTTTCTGGAGGCCCCAGCGCCCTCAGTAATGAGCCCGACCTACCCCAGCTCTCCTCCTCTCATCTGCTCCCCTGTCACCACAGCCACGCTCTT
>NW_006780020.1:248443-258569 GCF_000442215.2 Lipotes vexillifer
CCCTTCTCTCCCCGCATCCCTTCCCCTCCATCCCATCCTCACCCTCTAGCCTCTGCTGCCTCTCGCCTGGACTAGTGAGGCCTCTGCCTCCTGGGCCCACCCACCAGGCCTTCCTGTATGCAGGACCCATCTCTGCAAACACCACTTCTGCCAAAGATGCTGAATGAATATTACATGATATTAAGGAACTGCTGTGACTTTTTAGGTAAATTATGGTATTACAGTTTTGTTTTAGGAGTACTTATCTTTCAGAGATGCACACTGGAATATTATAGACAAAGGGGTGTGATGTCTGGGATTTCATAAGAAATAAAAAGGAAGATGTGAGCAAGCAGGATATAAATGAAACAAGATTGGCCATGAGTTGATAATCATTGAAGCTGGGTGATGGGTAAACAGGGATTTATTACACGAGTCTACTTTTTTTTAATCTGTTTGAAATTTTCCATTAAAATAAACTTTCAAAGGGTCGCTCTTGCTATGAGAATGTGTAAGAACAGCCTGGAATCCGACTTCCCATGCTGTCTTTGCAACTGCATCTCCCACTGGGCCTCGGGCTCACTGATGTTACCTTCTGAAAGCTTAACATATTTGGGCTCCTGTGGGCATGGCACGGACCCCCTCACCAGACAGACACCAGGAAGTACAGCAGGGATCTGATCTGGCTGGAAGGATGGAGGGGGCAGGGAAGGCCTCCCAGAGTAGTTCCCACCTGCTCGTGGCAATGTTTTTCTCCTTTTCCCCAAGTCCTCCCCCTACCCCCCATATAAATGCATGCCTTTCTACAAGGACATCTTAAATCCTACCTCCTGTGACGCTGTCCCTGCCCTCCCAAAGCAAGATGTGGTCCCACGGGGGTCCTAAGAGCTGCAGCACCTACTGTTTACAAAGGGACCACACACTCAAATGCCTAGAGAAGCTGGTCAGGTGGCCCTTGTCTGAGGGGCCAAGACAAGTCCAAGAGCAGACGGCGTGCTGGTTCTACGGTAAACCAGGGGCACAAGTCCACCTAAAGTGCCAGCCCATCGTGGCTGGGCTTGAACGTGGACCCAGTGGTAACTGAGCCTCCACCACTTGGAGCAAAGCTGGATTTTACGTATTACCCATAATATAATTTCGTATTACATTATCTGAATTTTTTATACAATATAACCATAATATATATTTTTTCATGTAAGAGTTCATTAAGAAATCAAGATTTTTATACGAAATCTTCAAACGAAAAAAATTTGGCTCAAATATTTTAAAAATATTTTGTGTTTTTAGGGCAACGTAACTACTCTATAATGGTGGCTACCTGTCATTATAAGTTTGTCTAAACCCATAGAATGTGCAACACCAAGAGTGAACCCTGATGTAAATAAACTGTGCTCTTTGGGTGACTATGATGTGTTAATGCAGGTCCATCGATTGTAACAAATGTACCGTTCAGTGAGGGATGTGGATAATGTGCAGGGACAGGGTGTATGTAGATGGGAACTCTCTGTACCTTCCACTCAATTTTGCCTTGAACCTAAAACTGCCCTAAAAAAGAAAGTCTATTAAAAATACAAAACAAACAAAAGACCAACCAACCAACAAAAAAACACCTTGTGGACCAAACCAACTGTATCTGTAGTTCAAATCAAGCCCCAGACTGCAAGTTTTTAACTTCTGACCTGCTTCATGACATTCGACACTTACCAGGTATTAACCTAGCTTTCTTTTCACATATGTGTCTTTTTGTCAGTTACTGGCTCCTTGGTAGACAGAAGTCACATTTCACCACACTGGGGCCTGGGGGATGGGAACGAGTCTCTGTCCACCAGGTACTTACTTCTGAGTGGCTTCCATTTCCAGCAGGGCAGACAGAGCTGAGGTTCCCTTCTTCCCAACCGGGGGGCCGGTCGACTCGAGGGAGTGGGTGGGGATGGGCCCAGCCATCTGCAAGCCTTTCATGGTGGCCCCTTTCTAAAGCATAGAGGAGGAGACAGGCCATCAGATGCTGCTGCGTCTGCTGTGCCTCAGACTCTGGGAGCCCATCAGTGCAGTCGGGGAAGACGGGGTCTCAGGATCAGGAAATGCCAGGAAACGGCTTTTCGCTTGAACTGAAGGTCCCAAATAACTGTGGACTCAAAACACACTGCCTCCTTGAGGCGGTTTACGTATAGCATCTCATTTCATTCTCAATCACCGGTTCAAGGAAGTAAATAACATCACATCTAATTTATGGAAAAAGAAGCTGAGTCTCAGAGAAGTGAAGTAACTTATCCCAAATCGCACTGCAGCTGGAATTCAAACTCCAGTTAACTGACTTCAAAACCAAGGTTCTGGGCTTCCCTGGTGGTGCAGTGGTTGAGAGTCCGCCTGCCGATGCAGGGGACACGGGTTCGTGCCCCGGTCCGGGAGGATCCAACATGACGCAGAGCGGCTGGGCCCGTGAGCCATGGCCGCTGAGCCTACGCATCTGGAGCCTGTGCTCCGCAACGGGAGAGGCCACAACAGTGAGAGGCCTGCGTACCACAAAAAAACAAACAAACAAACAAACAAAAAAACACCAAGGTTCTTTCCACTACATAAGCTCTCCCAGAAATGATGCTGTGTACGAGAGGCAGCTGGCCTGGGTTAAAGAACACTGAACTTGAGGTTAAAAACAAAAAGTAAAAACACGGCTGATGATGGAACACTACTCAGCAATGGAAAGGAATGAACCGTGGATTTGAGCGACAAGTTGGATGAACCCCAAAGGCATTATGCTGAGTGAAAGAAAGCAGACTCGAACGGTTACGTATCGTATGATTTCACTTATAGGACATTTGGAAAAGACAACAGTATAGTGATGGAGGACACACCAGTGGCTGCCAGGGGTTAGAGATGGGGGACAGTGTGACTCTAAAGGGTAGTGTGAGAGTTTTTTTGCACTGTTGGAACTATTCCATGTCCTGATTGTGGTGGTGGGGGTGGTTATGTGAATCTATACATTTGTAAAATTCACAGAGCTGTATGTGTACACACACACACACACACACACACACACACACACACACACACACACTGAATCATCCCAGATCAGCCCTTTATTAGTTCAGTGTCCTCAGACACATCCCATCACCCCCACAAGCCTCAGCGTCCTCACTGGGGAGTGAGTGGTTGAATGAAGGCCCAAGGGTGCAGGAAACACTACAAGTGACACTGCTGCTGTCACCCTCTTGAGCGAGTTTCTATCCAGCAATCCAGCACCAGCAATCCAGTCACATAAGCAGCTGTGCCTGACACCGGGTCCCCAGTGGGGAGCTCACAAAGGACTATCCTCGGGTCAGAGGCGTGGCCCCAGCCCGGTAGCTGGCTGTGTACCCCCCTTCACCCTGCTCTGGAGGAGAACCCACTGCTTTGGACTGAAGATAAATGCTGGGCAGCTGTGGAGTAAAGAAACTGGCTGGCAAGAGGCCCCAGACACAGGAGGAGACAGTCCCTGCATCCCAGACCGGGCCCAGCCCCCAAGGGGTCCATGGTGTCTCACCCGCATCATGCGATCGGAGCGGTGCCGCCGGCGGATCCGGTTTAGGCCCTCCACGAATCGGATGAAGCCATCCAGGAGCTGCCATTCCTCCTCGTCTGCCCGGGGCCTGTCCCCATAGATGTCACAGTGGGCCTCCCCCTCCGTGATGCGCTTGGTGGCGGTGACACAGGCCGGCAGCAGCAGGAAGCGGGTCCTCCAGAACTTCAGAGACTCGATTAAGCTACAGAGGGCCAGAGGGGAAAAGGGGTGGTGGTGAGAAAAAGTAGATGTTAAAAGCACCCCAGTAAGCATCCCATCTCAACACCCACGCCCCCGGGAGTGAGGGTGCGAGCGTCCATCTGCCCAGGAGCACGTGCTCATCTGATGCTGCATTTCACGCAGGCTGAGAGGGATGAACTCCAAGGCTGCTTTTACTTTCTATCCCAGAGACGTCAGAATGCTTCTGTGCACCCAGGCCCAGTGCCGCTGTGGCCTTTTATCATCACAACCATAAATCATGCATAAAAATGAAAAATTAAAAACAAGATGTCACAGGGAATTCCCTGATGGTCCACTGGTTAGGACTCGGCACTTCCACTGCTGTGCGCCCAGGTTCAATCCCTGGTCAGGGAACTAAGATCCTGCGTGCCTCGTAGCATGGCCAAAAAAATAAATAAAATAAAATAAAAACAAGACGTCACAAAGCTTTTATATATAGAATGGATAAACAACAAGGTCCTACTGTATAGCACAGAGAACTATATTCAATAACCTATGATAATAAAAAACAGTGAAATAATGCTATTTGCAGGGATATGGATGGCCCTAGAGATAGTCATACTGAATGAAGTAAGTCAGAGAAAGACAAATATCATATGATATCACTTATATGTGGAATCTAAAAAAAAAATGGTACAAATGGACCTATTTATAAAATAGAAATTGAGTCACAGATGTAGAAAACAAACTTATGGTTACCAAGGGGGAAAGGGGCGGGGAGGGACAAATTGGGAGACTGGGATTGACATATACACACTACTATATATAAAACAGATAACTAATAAGAACCTACTATATAGCACAGGGAACTCTATTCAGTACTCTGTAATGACCTACATGGGAATAGAATCTAAAAAAGAGTGAGTATATGTATATGTATAACTGATTCACTTTGCTGTACAGCAGAAGCTAACACAACATTGTAAATCAGCTATGCTCCAATAAAAAAAAAGAAAAAAATTTATATGAAATCATCACGTTGTACACCTTCAATATGTACAATTTTTGTCAATTATACCTCAATAAAGCTGAAAAAAGATTTTTAAAAAATCCTATGATAAACCATAATGGAAAAGAATACAAAAAAAAAAGAATGTATATATGTGTATAACAGAACCACTTTGCTCGACAGCAAAATGAACACAACATTGTAAATCAACTAGACTTCAATTAAAAAAAAAAAAGATGTCACAAGCAGTCAGGAAAATGTGAAGAGCACTGACATTCCACCAAAGAGCACATCTTGGGACTTCCCTTGTGGCACAGTGGTTAAAACTCCGCACTCCCATTGCAGGGGCCCAGGTTTGATCCCTGGTCAGGGAACTAGATCCCACGTGCATGCCGCAACTAAGAGTTCACATGCCACAACTAAGGAGCCTGTGTGCAGCAACTATGGACCCAGAGAGCCACAACTAAGGAGCTCATGTGCTGCAACTAAAGAAGCCCATCTGCTGCAACTAAGGAGCCCACGAACCACAACTAAGGAGCCCACCTGCTACAACTAAGAGCCGGTGCAACCAAATAAATAAATAAATATTTTTTTAAAAAAGAGCACATCTTCACCAGGCTTTTTGCTGTTTTTTGTTGTTTCATGCGGTAAAATATCCATAACAAAGTTTACCACTTTAATGATCTCTAAGTGCACAATTCAGCAGCATTCAGTACATTCACACTGTTGCACAACCATCCACGTCCATCTCATCACTGAGTTTTTAACCCAATGAAGATGTGCTATTTCCCTCCATTTTCTTTTTCTTTTTTCTAAAACAGGCATCATTTTGCAATCAGGAGAAAGGACAGAGACATTAAAATACGGACACACACAAGGTGGCGAGGATGGAAAGTGAAATTGGGGTCTCTGACCTGAAGTCCTCGGAGCCAGCAGAGCAGATGTACTGGTCTAAGTAATTCCACTTGTACTCCTCCAGCCGCTCGTGCGAGAATTCCACCCAACAGGAGACAAACTCCGAGTCTGAGTGGGAGGGGCAGAGGCTGTAGGTGTAGTGGATCTGGGCAGATTCGTAAGGGTACCTGAAAAACAAAGGGCGTGGCCTGAGGTCCAAACAAGGATCCCCCCCTCCCCCCAAGTCTCCTGTACCTTTTCTCTCTCAAGACACTTAGCAGTCTTGGCACTCGACCCTCGACCACAGTAACCAAAACTCATCCCAGGGGACTGGTAATGGAGATTTCTCAGTTCTTCTTAAACTTTCTCATTCTTCTAGCCTCATACTCTTTATTTTTAATTGGCATGTTAAGACTCATGCTAAACATTATAAGCTGGATCAAATCTCTTTTGGAAGTAGGTGAGCTACAACCATAAAATACAACCCTAGAGAGCAAAACAGTAACTCTGAAAGAAAAACCAATTACTCAACCTCCTTGGTTTGAATTACGTGTTATACACATAATTCAGTATGTAGACAGTATGTGTTAGAAACATAACTTAGTAGTTGGACATAATTTAGGACAGAGCTGAAAACTTTAAATACCCAAGGACTCACTTGGGAAGGTATCGGGTCACTGTGATCATCTTATCCTTCAGTGTGACTTTGTGGAAAGTTCTGCCCATGCTCAGCCAGTACTGGTCTTCCTCCTCAGGGCGGTTTCGGGACACAAGGCCTAATAGGGAAAAAAATGAATAATTTCCTCCATCTGGTTGAGGGTCAGTCCTTTAACAGGTAATTGCTTCTCTTCCATACAGATTTAGAAAAGGAGAAACAAAAGAGGCAACACTTTCTTTCCAGGGGCAGTTTCATGGAAAAGAAATATTCTTGGTTTAAAAAAAAAAAAAAGTCCTGAAGTGGGCAGATTTTTCTGTTACTGAACCAGCCAGGAGGTTAGAGCCTGGGGGTGCCTACAACAGCTGGCCGAACAGCCCAATGCCTCATCCTCTGTGAAGGAAAGTTCCGGAGTAGATGTTAATTGACTAAAATGGAACTCCACTCCTCTCAGGCACAAGCTGCCACCTGGCATCTGAGGCCCTCAACTGCAGGGGTGGCCAACCTAGCTTTCAGCCCTCAGCCCCCGTGACGCCCACACTGCTGCACCACGTTTCAGACTCATTTGCTCGAATTTCCTTCTCCAAACATTTGCTCCTGTTGCTTCTTCTGCCCTCTCTTCCTGGGCGACTGTTGAAATCCTAGGGATCATTTAAGGTCACCATCAAATGCCACTTCCTCCAGAAAGCTATCAGACCCTATCAGCAGTGAATTCTACCCTGGATGTAGCTCCTTGTGTGCCTCTGTCTCACACCCTGACAAACCAAAAGTTCCAGGAGGCCAGGACCCAAATCTTGTTCGTCTTTGTATTTTCAGTAGCACCTGATAAAGTGCTATTTCACAGAAAAGGAAGTAGGCAACCTGGCTGGAGCCAGACACGAAAAGCAGATTCATCCCACTGCTCTTGGGATAAAAACAAAATCCTTCACGTGGGCCTGTGCAGCCTAGGTCTCCTGACATCTCCGGCCACATTGCTGCCTTATTCCCAGTGCTCTCCACGCCGGTCTTCTTTTGGGTGCCTAGAAAGTCTCACGAGGTCTTCCAGCCAACAGGGCCTTTGCACATACTAACCCTGCTGCCTGGCATGCTTAGCCCACCTGTTCCTGCCCTCCACTCCTCTCTCACTAAAAACTCCTCCATGTGTTTCAGGTACAGCAGCAGCTCAAACATCAACTCCTCAAAGAAGCCGCCCCTGACTGTCCAGACCAGATCAGGTCCTGTATTAAATATTCTCGCAGCCCTCTGATTTTTCCCTCACAGTCTTTATTGCAACGTGGAATTGTATATCATAGTTTGACTAATGTTATTTTCCCCCACAGAGCAGGAGCTTCAAAAATATTAATGAGGGGCTTCCCTGGTGGAGCAGTGGTTGAGAGTCCACCTGCCGAGGCAGGGGACACGGGTTCGTGCCCCGGTCCGGGAAGATCCCACATGCCACAGAGCGGTTGGGCCTGTGAGCCATGGCCGCTGAGCCTGTGCGTCCGGAGCCTATGCTCCGCAACGGGAGAGGTCACAACAGTGAGAGGCCCGTGTACCGCAAAAAAAAAAAAAAAAAAAAAAAACAACTAATGAGGACTTCCCTGGTGGCACACTGGTTAAGAATCTGCCTGCCAGTGCAGGGGACATGCGTTCGATCCCTGGACCAGGAAGATCCCACATGTGGCGGAGCAACTAAGCCCGTGCACCACAACTACTGAGCCTGCGCTCTAGAGCTCGCGTGCCACAACTACTGAAGCCCACGCACTCTAGGGCCCGTGCTCCACAACAAGAGAAGCCACCGCAATGAGAAGCCCGTGCACCGCAACGAAGAGTAGCCCCTGCTCGCCACAACTAGAGAAAGCCCGCACGCAGCAATGAAGACCCAACACAGCCTAAAAAAAAAAAATACTATTGAACGAATGAATGAACACAGTCATATATTCATCAAGGCACACTGCTGTACACCAGGCACAGTGGTTTCCGTGGTGGAGGACAACAAGATGCAGCTGAAATCATCCTGGCACTCAGAAAGGTTACTATTCAGTAGAGTATATGTGTGAAAAAGGCATCACGTGATACATATCACAAGGGGCTTTTAGAGAAAATCCAGAGGGAATCCAAAGCTTCGTCGTGAACAACAGGGCCTGGACCAGAGGACTGCTAAGCTCCCATTAACAGGTCCACGCTTCTTTGATCCTCTAACCAGAGGAGATTTTTTTTAAATTTTTGGTTGCATTGGGTCTTCATTGCTGCACACAGGCTTTTCTCTAGTTGCGGTGTGTGGGCTTCTCACTGCAGTGGCTTCTCTTGTTGCGGAGCACAGGCTCTAGGCGAGTGGGCTTCAGTAGTTGCAGCACACAGGCTCAGTAGTTGTGGCTCCGGGCTCTAGAGCGCAGGCTCAGTAGCTGTGGCACATGGGCCTAGCTGCTCTGTGGCATGTGGGATCTTCCCGGACCAGGCTCGAACATGTGTCCCCTGCGTTGGCAGGCAGAATCCTAACCATTGCGCCACCAGGGAAGTCCCCAGAGGAGCTTTAATGAAGCCAAAGATGGCCTGAGGTTTGGTGCTGGCTGGTTAGGGAGGAGGGGAGCTCATTAGCTACAAGGAGGAAGCAAGGGACTCTCAAATGCTCAGTGATGGTTCCAGGAAGTGACCGCCACTGTGTGGTTCCAGGCCCCTGCACGTAATTCTCGCTGCCTGACTTGTTTCAGAGGAGTCCTCCAGAGCCCAGCTCTGACTCAACCGGTGCCACTGAGTCTCCGCCACTCACTAGCCTCTGCCACTCACGGACAAACCATCCCGGCTTCAAGTCACTGAGCTGCAGTGACAAACAAGAGAACATGAATCCAGAATGAAAAAAAAAACCCAAAAAACAACAAGTATAAACTTGAGGTTCAGGTAACATGAGAAGACCTACTGTGTCAGGCACTGTGTGAGACGTAAACCCAGGCTCCTGGGTCTGGAATATTCACCCTGTAGTTTGACAGCTCAGCCCCTGCTTGGCTGCCTGGGACCCCAAGGTACTGCTCAAGCCAGGCTGGAACTTCCTGAACTTGGTCATACCCTCTACCTTAAAAGGAGAGTTTTAAGATAACTCTGAACCCAGTGGAGAGTTTAATTCTCATGTAAAGTTAGATTTAGAGGGAAAAAAAATGTGTGTTGAAAAACAATGACTCCTAAATGTATGTATTCCCCACTGTATTGAGAACCTGCTTGCACAAACTTAGTAGAGAAGAGAAACTACAGTCCAAAGAGGACAGCTCACCACGGCCATAGAGCGGGCTGCTGCTGAGCGGGGGCGGGCCAGCGGGGCTGGGCTGCTGTGCCCTGGGCTGCACGATGATCTGGTAGCCCTGCATGAGCCGCTGGCAGACGAACTCCTCAAACACCTGCTGAGCCGTCATCTGCACACCCTCCTCGTCCCTCCTGAAAAGACAGACGGCTGTTCACAGGACATGCCTGGCCCGGGGCCATGTGACACTCATAGAGTCCCCCGGTCCTTGGCTTCATCCCCACGAGCCAGCCCTGATGACCCTTCCGTGGTGGTAAGTGAAACTAACGATTTGTAAACCAGTCTTGGGAGAAACAAAAGCTGCACGCCTTTCCTCTGCCACCGACCTGTCGATGTCGGCCTCCGGGAGGAGATCGTAGCAGCCCTCTGTGTAGTCGTTCTGCAGGCCCTGGCGGTCGGGGAAGTAGTCCGTGGTGAGGGGGAGGCACGCCGGAGTAGTGAGAGACTTCCAGTCCACGCCAACTGTGCAACAGAAGCCTGGCACTACAGGGGGAGCAGACAGCGTCAGAACTGCCTCGTGTGAACAGGGAGGAAGGTACGTGTAGTCACCAGGCAGGTGTAGGATGACGGGGGTGGCGGGGGGGGGAACGGGGCGGGGGG
>NW_006780020.1:258950-277875 GCF_000442215.2 Lipotes vexillifer
GACGAAGGGAGGGGGAAGGAGAAAGTAGGTGGTGACAGGTGATAAAATTGCCAGGAAAGGGGTGGGGGGGGGGAGAAAGAGAGAGAAACAGAGGCTGTTAGAGAACGCAGTGCTTATCCAATCCCATCATGCAAATGGGATGCACAGCCGATACTTTTCATTTTCTGCTGATCATGAGCTACAGCCGCGATGCCAGTGAGGTTACCGCAGGGCAGGCCAGGCCAGGCAGTTACACATCGAAGCAAATCAACATTCCGAGACCGGAAGAGAGGCTCGAGCTGGAAGCCTCCCCTGGGCTGATGGAGGGGCTGGGCGGGGAGAGGAGGAGAGCACAGCCGGACTTTGGAGCCGGATATTGGAGCGAATAGCACAAGGGAGCAGAATTCAGGAACACTTTCAGGATTGCAAAAATAAGTCACAGATCCAAAAGGGTAGGAAGAGGAATCAAGGAAGGACGTCTGGGAGTTACAAGGCCAGAACTTTAGGAGACAGAGTTTAACAATCTAGAAATGAAAGCTGCCAGCAGCAGACTGGGCCCGACCACATGGGTGTGTCCAAAACCGCCTGCTCTTTGGGTGAAGCAGGGTTTCTCCACCTCAGGGCATGAAGGCTATTCTAGACCAGATAACTCTTTGTTGTGGGGGCTGTTCTGGGCATTGTAGGATGTGAGCAGCTTCCCTGGTCCCTACTCACTAGATGCCAGTGACATCTTCTGGTTGTGAAAACCAAAAATGTCTGTAGACATGAACAAATGTGCCCTGAAGTGCAAAATATTCCCCGGTTGAGAATCAGAGTTAAAGTAATGGGACGGTAATCTCTCTAAGTCATTTAAGTGAACATTATTTGTCAAATCTCCATGCGAGGGAGCAACGAGCAACAGAAACACTCCACACCTCTGCTTCTGCATTCCCAGAGGCAGCACTCACGCACCTCACGCACCTCACTTCTCATGGTGCCCTGTGACTTACCGTGTGCTGTACCCCCTCACATCACCTCCTCCGACCAGGTGTGGAGGCATCATCGGCCCCTTTAAACACCTGGCCGAGCCGAACCCACCAGAGGTCACAGGGCCAGAAGCCACTCTGCTCAGGGATCTTTCCTCCATACAGTGACCACACACCACCCAGGGCAACAGAGCCTCCCTGAGCCCGGAGTTTGGGACAAGAAGGGGATTGCACCCTGAGTCCCAGCAGGAAACATGCCCTGTGTGGAAGCCCTGCTTTGGGGAAAATGACTTGACCTGCAACAGGCCTAACTCCACGGTCTCCACTCCAGGTCCTGGGCTGACTTTTGGTTGGTTGGTTTGAATTTTATTTTATTGTGGTAAGAAGACTTAGCATGAGATATACCATCTTAGCAAATTTTTAAGTGTAGTGGAGGGTAGGGTGAGGCGGGGTGGGATGAACTGGGAGAATGGGATTAACATATATACACTAATATGTATAAAATAGATAACTAATAAGAACCTGCTGTAAATAAATAAATAAAAATAAATTTTAAAAAAACAAACAACAACAACAAAAAAACAAACAACAACAAAATTTGTAAGTGTCCAATTCAGTATTGCTAACTGAGGACGGTGCCGAGCAGCAGGTCTCCAGAACTTACTCATCTCCCAGGACTGAAGCTTTACGCCCACCAATTAGCAACAACCCCCCCACTGCCCACCTCCCCACAGGCCCCAGGCAATCACCACTCCACTCTCTGAGTCTATGAGTTTGACTCTATACAGGTCTTGCTAACTCCTTAATACTTCAAGAACTCAAAACACAGCCAAGGGGGAAGAGGGGAGGGAGAGGGATGGACTGGGAGTTTGGGGTTGGCAGATGCAAACTATTACATTTAGGACGGATAAACGACAAGGTCCTAATGTACAGCACAGGGAACTATACTCAGTCTCCTGTGATAAACAATAATGCAAAAGAATATGGAAAAAAAAAGTCTATATGTGTATAACCGAGTCACTTTGCCGTACAGCAGAGATTGGCACAATGTTGTAAATCAACTAGACTTCAATTAAAAAATAAATAAAAATTTTTAAAAAAACGACACAGCCCACGATAACCTAGTTAACACCCCAATTCCCCATAGGGCAGACGAGGGATGAATTTGTTCACACTTCTTGGTTAGAACCAGCAGCAGAAGGTGGGCACACAATGCAGCCCCCGTGGGGAGGCCAGAAACAGAAGACACTCTATCACTTTGCCTTCTTACATCGTTCTGGCTGTCACCAGCTTCCTGACCCTCAAGATTATAAAAACCTTTTAGAAATGGTGTCTGCGGGCACACACTGAGATACGGAGAATTCAAACCCCATGGTGAGAAAAGCTCCCAATTCTTAGCTTGATGATGTTCTTTTCATGGGTAAAAGGTCTGTGTGGCCTCTTTTCTACCTCCAGTATCTTCAGGCCCTGCAGAGGCCTCTGAGGAGGTCCCACCTCAGAATCATTCAGTTAACAGTAATAAACACATGACAAAATCCAGTGCTGGGACTGTAGAGAAGAAACAGGCTCATCTATTCAGGGCTGGCAGCTTTCTATTAAACAATCAATCTGCCAACTATTCTTTGGAATATATTCCGAGGATCTGAACCAAGAGAAAAAAACACACCCACTGCACCATGCATTATATACTAAAAAACTAGAAATCACCCAAATGGCCACCATTAAGACATGATTATCCAAAGCATTTAATAATGTGTTTGATATTGCCATGAAAAATGACCAGTATGCCGGACCCGGAGAAGTAGTGAAATGATTGTTAAGTTCCTTAAAAGTGGGGATAAAAAGACTTGGTGATGTACATATATCCACCGGTCACAGTGAAGTAAAGCAAAGTTGACCAAGCAGTAGAATTTTTTTTTTCTGGTCTTTTGCTATTGTTGATATTTAGATGTTCAGCTATTTCAATAGACAAGGATGATCAAAGCAAATGCAACCCAGACAAACACTTCCAACTACAGGGATGTAAACAGTTTCAGGTCTTATTCCTTCTGACTTCTCCCCAGAGCCATCGTTAAGCATTTGAGAGCCAAGGCCAGCTCTGGGAATTCCGCTATCCTTCCTGTGTGGCCCCGAATCACATTCCAGAACAGGTCATTTGGCCTCCCTGCCACTCATGTTCCATCGGAGAGGCTGCAGAGTCTCCCCTCTCCCCTCACCACCCAGAGACGTGTGAACTTCCAGACCATTCTCTTCCCACAGGGCTCCTTCGTGCTCCCCCAGTGCCTTGACCATCCACCCCACGCCCCCCGCTCCCTGCCACCTCCCCCCGTCAGCAGGCCCTTCTTACTTGGGTCTGGAGAGGTAGAAACACTGTCCTCTAAAGAATCCTTATTCTGGGTCCTAGGATTCATACCTGTGGAAAGATGAAAAGAATCTGTGTCAGTGAGACTCATTCTGCAAAAAAAGTTCTGACCAGTTATGGTTTTTAAAAAAAGCCCCAAACTGTAGCTAAAAATAAAAAACCAAGTACAAATTCTGTGCTGAGTATCTCCAACAGCACAAAAGAATCCATCAAAGAAAAATGAGCAATCTAAAGTTCGGGAAGGAGCCAGAACTTTACTCTGAGGTTATCAATACTGTTTGCCTAACGGGACCTTTAGGGCACATGCACAAAAGCAAACAGCAACCCACCACTTAGAATAAGAAACAGGACAGGGCTTCCCTGGTGGCGCAGTGGTTGAGAGTCCGCCTGCCGACGCAGGGGACACAGGTTCGTGTCCTGGTCCGGGAAGATCCCACATGCCGCGGAGCGGCTGGGCCTGTGAACCATGGCCGCTGAGCCTGCGCATCCGGAGCCTGTGCTCCTCAATGGGAGAGGCCACAACAGTGGGAGGCCCGTGTACCGCAAAAAAAAAAAAAAAAAAGAAACGGGACGAATTTCAAAGTAATTTCAACTAATTAGAGCAACCTTTAGCAAACACAAGATGACCTATTTAAATTTAGTCCACTTAACAGTCATCCTCTGAAATTTTCTTTCCTGAATCATGGCTTCCTGGAATATGACACAGGACATCAAAACTCACTACTGCAAGAGAAAAGCAATGATTTTGCCTGAAACTGGGCTGAAAGGGAAAACAGAGAGTCTTTGAAATGCAACTTATTGACTGAAAAGTAATAGAACTAATTTCAAAACACACATTTTAATATTTAAATGTCCCTTTCAGGGCTTCCCTGGTAGCGCAGCAGTTAAGAATCCACCTGCCAGTGCAGGGGACACAGGTTCGAGCCCTGGTCCGGGAAGGTCCCACATGCCACGGAGCAACTAAGCCCGTGCGCCACAACTACTGAGCCTGCGCTCTGGAGCCCGTGCTCCGCCACAAGAGAAGCCACCGCAATGAAGAGTAGCCTCTTCTCGCCGCAACTAGAGAAAGCCCACCTGCAGCCAAAAATAAATAAAAATAAAAAAATTAAATGTCCCTTTCAAAACACATTTACTAGGGAATTCCCTGTCAGTCCAGTGGTGAGGACACCACGTTTTCACTGCCAAGGGCAGGGGTTCAATCCCTGGTTGGGGAACTAAGATCCCAAAAGCCACACGTTTACATTTACTAGAAAATTAGGATAGGACTGGAAAGATCCTCACAAAACTGTCAACAGTGGCTATTTCCTAGAAGAAAGCTGGAGGAAGTGGTGGGAGGGAAAGGAGATCTTTGGCTTTTTACTGTAAATACTTTCGTGTCAGCTGAATCTTTTATAACAAGAACAAATACTTACAAATCCCTTGTGAAATTTTTGAAAGGACAAGCTACGACCTGTGAGAAAGTATTTGCAAATCGCACCTCTGGCAGAGGACATGTATCCAGAATACATAAAGAACTGTAAAAACTCCAGAGCAGGAGAACAACCTGATGAGGAAATGGGCAAAAGATATGGACACACATACAGAAGGCACGTGAAAAGATGCTCAATGTCATTAGTCATTAGAGAAATGGCAAATCAGAAGTTCGGTGGGATACCTCTGCACCCGGGTCTCTTGGGATGGCTAGAAGGATTGCTCACGCCAAGTGCTGACCAGGATGTGCAGCAACAGAAACCCTTATCCACTGATTGTAGGAATACAAAATGGCACACCACTTTGGAAGACAGTTTTGCAATTTCTTTAAAGGTTAAACATATATTGACCATTTGACCCAGCAATCCCACTCCTAGGAATTCACCTAAGAGAAATGAAGATTGATGCTTACACAAAAACCTGTTATGTAAGTTATGTAAGTGTGGCTTTATTCACAACCCAAATGTCTTCCACCTGGTGAAGGGATAAACTAATACATCTATACAATGGAATACGATATGGCAATAAAAAGTACTGAACACGACTGGGGATGCCGGCAACAACTTGGATGAATCTCGAATTATGCTCAGTGAAAGAAGCCAGACTCAGAAGGCTTCAAGTTGTATGATTCCATGTGCAAGACTTGCTGGGAGAGACTAAAGGGACAGAGAACAGATCAGTGGCTGCCAGGGGAGGAGGGAGGGATTGAGTATAAAGAAGCAGCACAAAGAATCTGAGGGGTAATGGAAATGTTCTGTATCTTGATGTCTTTGTTGGTGCTTATGACTCTATGCATTTGTCAAAACTCATAGAACTGTACACTAAAAAGAGTGAATTTTACTGTATGTAAATTTAAAAGTAAATAATTTTTTTTTTAATTCAGGAAGATGATGTCACTTGGCCAAAACAATTTTAGAACTTCTTTTTTGGAGCTGCCCTCAGTAGATTTTTAAAAATTACTAGCCATCATAATAAGAAGATACAATCTATTAAGTCAGAAAAATAACAGTGCTTCCTTTTATTCAAACCCACACTGAGGCAAATGTGAGGTAGGTGTTATCCCTTTTCCACAGATAAAGAAACTGAGGCACAGAGAAGTTAAGTAATTAACTGAAGATCACACAGTAAGGAAGTGACACCTGCATTTAGACTCTTTCTGCGCAGCTCTACAGATGCTTTATTTCCTGACTATCCAAATGGGGCACCAGTTTTCATCTACTGAAAATGTTATCTGTTCTCTGCCAACAGCCAAAAGCCATTTGTAGCTAAATTTTCTGAAAAAGCTAGCCTGACTGACAGCATCCATTTCCACACAAACACAAAGCATAACAAAGAAGAAGCAATGGGGTGGTTTTTCTTGTCTGGCCTGAGAACTGGTATGAAGGCAATTATAAAACCGGCATTCTCCGAGCGATGCGAGCAATAGGAGAATTACTAATACATCGCCTCATGGGTTTGGATTCTAAATTTCATCATCAGAGCACCTTTTTTTTTTTTAACCCAATCCAGACTTCATCTACGAGAACTGAAATTCTTACCCTCATAAAGAAACAGTTCAACTTAAGAATTGTGTGAGCAATTGTTTGAGTTCAAAGAGGCAACCCATCAAAGGGTTCTCGGAGCACCTTTGGCTTCTAGGCCCAGAGCAGACCTGCCCATCTCTAAGGGATAAAGCATGTTCAGCCTTTTGTCCCTCCCCTGTCTTCCGTCCCCAAACACATTTTATTTGAAAGAAATGAAAAGAATTTAATGAAAAGAATTTGAAGAAATAAATATTTTAAAGGCTTCTTCGAAGCTACTTTCACAGTTTCCTTGCAGCTCAAGCCCAGCACACAGCCTCTCCCTGCAGCTCTGCCTCTGAGGCTCAGCTTTAGGCCCGCAGACTCACCACTGGCATGTGAAGAACCCAACGACCTGGGAGGGCAGCGGGGGAAGCCTCCTGGGCGGGCGGCTCTGCTCCAACCCAGCATTTGGGAATGAACCTCACTCTCAAAGTTGAAAGCCAGACGCACCGCTCGGGGAGCCAACGCTCAGAAGAGCCAACTCAGCTCTGTCTCCTTTGACAGCTGTTCGGAGTCAAGCAGTGTGAATGTGTTCTCTGGTTAATAACGTTCGGCCAAAAAAGGTAATCCGTGTGGGGCCTTTGGGGCTGCTTTCAGGGGACACCTGTGCCTGGGGCGAGTCACTTCTTCTCTCTGGGCTACAGAGATGGTACTTCCCCACAAACACCCAGCCTGGCCTGGGTGAGTAACTCTGTGTGCTCTGATTTACTTTGCCTGGTAGCTCTCGGTCCAAATCTGCTGCACGTACCTAAAACTCAACACAAACACCAAGTTGCAGATTCTGAGTCCCGACAGTAAAGAGAAAGAAAACTTGGCATCCACTGATTTTCTTTATCAAAATTCTCTAGCACAGTTACCCCCATCAGGGGGATGACACTAACAAGTCTTATAAACAGGTGCCCAGTTAAAGAAACAGAGGGATAAACGCTGCCTGCCCAGACCAACCAACAACCTGGTTCCTGCTGGGCAGCACAGGGCCAGGAGGGAAACCCACAGAGATGCCAGCCCTGTGAATCACAACTCACCTATGAGTCAGGTCCAAATACAGGTGAAATCGGAGTCACGCCTGCATGTCTGCACATGGTGCAAACCGCCAAGGCCAGGAGGCAGAGGTGGGTCACAGATGAGGTTTTCCCGTTTCTCTTCCATTTTTTAATGAGCAAAATGTTCACTAGTTTTGTTTCGGCCCCCACTTTGTCCCCAGACAAGGACCCCCAATGTGATAATTTTGCCCTTAAGGAACCCGATCTACTTCTGGTCCTTCATCAACTCTGTGAGGCAGGCAGGCAGGTGAAGATCTTTATGTCCTTTCATGATCTAACTTCTATTTTCCAAGGGTCACTCTGAACCACTGTGCTGAAAATAAACTCTACGAAAGGGCAAAGGGAGGAGGCTGAGAGACCAGTTAGCAGGCCACTGCAACAATCCAGGTGAAAGATGAAGGCCTCTTGGGTTGGGCTATGACTGGTGGAAGTGATGAGACATGCTAAGATTCTGAATATACCTGAAGGTAGATCTGACAGTAACTGGTCATTGCACATGGTAATACAAATTAGAATGATTTTCCCTAATTTCTCTCTGTGCCTAGCTGACATAATTGATCAAGAAGTACAAGAGCAGGCTTCCCTGGTGGCGCAGTGGTTGAGAGTCCACCTGCCAATGCAGGGGACACGGGTTCGTGCCCTGGTCCGGGAAGATCCCACATGCCGCGGAGCGGCTGGGCCCGTGAGCCATGGCCGCTGAGCCTGTGCGTCCAGAACCTGTGCTCCGCAACGGGAGAGGACACAACAGTGAGAGGCCTGCGTACCGGGAAAAAAAAAAAAAAAGTACAAGAGCAAAGACTAGAGTCAATTCCCACGCGAGGCCAGTGCTAGACCACCTCCTCACGAGCCCCAGCCCCTTAATTTTTTAATTAATTAATTTTTCTTTGGCTGCGCTGGGTCTTCGTTGCTGCACGCGGGCTTTCTCCAGTTGTGGCGAGTGGGGGCTACTCTTCGTTGCGGTGCGCAGGTTTCTCATTGCAGTGGATTCTCTTGCTGAGGAGCATGGGCTCTAGAGCGCAGGCTCAGCAGTTGTGGCGCACGGGCTTAGTTGCTCCGCGGCATGTGGGATCTCCCCAGACCAGGGCTCGAACCCGTGTCCCCTGCATCGGCAGGTGGATTCTTAACCACTGCGCCACCAGGGAAGTCCCAGCCCTGGCCCCTTAGAAAACACATGCTCCTGGTCACAAAGGGACTGGGCAAGGGTAAGGATGACCCTATTTAATTATATCGCCCTGACTGGAGAAAGAACCCAAGGAGCCGACACCTGCTCTAAGAAGCTAAACACTGTAGGACATATTTACGAATTGATAGCTCGTATACCAATTAAACAGAATAATTTTGTGGGTTGTTCAAATGCTGTCATTCTGGCAGCTTGGTTTTAGAAGTATAAATGTCTTTGTCAATAAACATACTAAACACTGTGAGGAGAAGATAAAGATAAGCTCTTTCAGTCTAGTGAAGAAGCAGACGCAGAAACAAACAGTGGGCCTGGGATATGCCAAGTGTACAACTGCATCTGGAGTTACGTGGAAATGTGCCTCACACCTCCTGGGAGGGCGCAGGGGGAAGCAAAACCACCAGGGAGGGCTCCAAGGAGGAGGTGTTGTTGGAGCTGATCCATAAAGACCAAGTGGATGTTTACAAGGCAGAATCAGGGGTTGAAGATAAAGGAAAAAGCATATTCTGTAGACGGACTAGTCTATGCACAGAAACATCAGGACAAAGATCTTCTGAGAAGTCACAACAACAGCTGGAATATAAACTGTGTTCATCTAATAAGAGTAATGACAACAAGAGCTCTCATTTGCTGAGTGCTCACCATGCATGCCAGGCACTGTCCTTAGCGCTTTGCGTGGATTATTATCACACTTAATACTCAACCCTCCTCACAGATGAAGAAACCGAGGTACAGAGCAGTTAAGTACCTGGCCCAAGGTCCTCGCCGCTCTTTAGAGGTGGAGTCAGGACTCATGTCCTAAGATTCCAGAGCCTGTGTTCTTCCCACATGCAGGGCTACGTGGGAGTGGAGGCAGGTGAAGGTGTAAAGGCAGGTGGGGTCCAGGTGACGACAGGCGTTACAAGCTGTGAAGAACCACTAAACAGTTCATATGTGGGACAGAGAGAGTGATCAGACCAGACCTGCATTTGGAAATGGCTCATTGGTGACAGTACAGGAGATGGATTGGAGGGGACACGAACAGAGCAGGAGGATGATTTGAAGGCTACGGTGACAATCCTGGCCAGAAATGACACGGGTCTGAAACAAAGCAATGGCGGTGAGAATGGAGAATGTGGCCCAGAGTCAGAAAAGGAGGGGCAGGTGGGCAGGCGGGGGGACAGCAAGACGTGAGCTCAGCTGCCGGTAATTAAGGATGAGGTAGCCGGGGGTCATCCAGGTGGGGAGGCCCATCAGGTAGATGGATCTATGACTCAGGAGCCCAACAGGGAGAAGGTGAGCCCGACGTGCAGGGGGCAGCAACCGCTTTCCCAATGCATGTGCACCAGGGAACTCTTAGCTCAGAGGCCTCTAGGATGGTGTCATTTGAGGATCTTCCACACCAATCACTGAATAAGGATTCTTTGCAACTTCCCACTTTTCCCCAGACTAGATTGTAAAATTCCAAGACTCGGGCTTCCCTGGTGGCGCAGTGGTTGAGAATCTGCCTGCCAATGCAGGGGACATGGGTTCAAGCCCTGGTCTGGGAAGATCCCACATGCCGCGGAGCAACTAGCCCCGTGAGCCACAATCACTGAGCGTGCACGTCTGGAGCCTGTGCTCTGCAGCAAGAGAGGCCGCGATAGTGAGAGGCCTGCGCACCGCGATGAGGAGTGGCCCCCACTTGCCGCAACTAGAGAAAGCCCTCACACAGAAACGAAGACCCAACACAGCCATAAATAAATAAAATTAAAAAAAAAAAAAAATTCCAAGACTCGTCTTCTGAGGAATCATCTGGTCTACGTGAGCTACCCACCCCAGACCCGGAAGCACTCCACGACCACTGTGGGCAAATCCTGGTGCTGCTACCACCTGAGCCCATGGTTCCCCAGCTTCAGGTCACCAGGAAACTCGGTCAAAGTGTGGTCCCATGAGCACCAGAGCAGCCCTCCTTGGTACAACTTGACCCCAAACAGCCAGGAAGGTCAAACTTTGGGTTCGTATAAAATGGCTCCTTCTTTTAGCAAAACAATAGAAACGTTGCCTTTAGCGTATTCTGAAGGTACTTTAAAAGAGTCTGGTAGACAAGTAACATTTTTAGCCCCCTGAGTACAGGGATAAAAAGTATCTTACTCATCCCCAAATTTTTATTCAATTTGTTTTCTCATTCAAAATGAATGACAGAAAAGATGCACTAGAAATAGGAAGGAAATAAGTATAATCCTTTAGTAATTCTCTCACTGCCAGTCCAGTTTCCGAGCCTTAGCTATAGGCCTCTAGAAACGTCGCTGGCTGAATCCACCCGTGAATGGAGGAAAACTTCATTCACCAACTTAATACAACTTCACTTTCATTACGCCTTCCTTAAGACAAGTTCCACAAATGCAAGTTAACTGATAGAAAACTAAGACACAAAGCAGCAGCACCATTTTTTCTTTCAGTTTTAATGTTTTTCATATTCATTTTGTACAATTATCTGTCCTTTGAGGCTTTCCAAAATCTGCCCCCCCACCCATCCAAATTCATGTTCCCCTACCCCTGTAAAGGCTCTCTGAATACTGCTGCTGAAATCAGAAACAGCAGGACACCTGACTACTGGCTTGAGAGATTAGTGTAACATCTTCACATCTCTGGGTGTTATGTTGCCGTATATGTAAAATATACTTAATAACTTACTCCCTACTGTGATGATCGCAAAAGATAAAAGATATACAAGTGCTTCCAAAAAGCATAAACCCTGTACTAATACAAGTTCCTACTCTCTCTCCACTTAGAATCCCTCACCTACTCACTCTCCTCCTGACCAAATTCTACCCCTTCGTGTCTGAGATGCGCGCCCACTTCTGTAAGTATCAACGTCACACTTCTCTTCTCTGAACTCGTAGCTGGAACCACACTGCTCCCTCTGGGTCTCTCCTGATTGTTTTTATGGGGGTGGGTTTGCCCCCCCACACACACACATATAATTTAAAGCTCTCAGGCCTGGTGTTGCCCACTACAGTGATCTCATAAGCAGCCCTCAATCATGACTCACTGACAGTCCAATGATAAATGTGTTCTTGACCAACATGTTCTCAGCTAAAAACGTAAAGTGCAGCCCATTTATAATTCCATGCATTATACAGCACTGCTTCTAAATAGGTCACCTGAAATTGTGGCTGAAATGATCCGGAAATAGACATGGCCCTGCTTTTCTGGTTCCCGCCTCGCTTCTAGGTGTGGGCCTGCTCTGAGCATCCCCACTCTGTTACCTCTTGGGTTGCTTACCTGCACCACTGCTGCTGAGCAGGTTGACAGAAAGCTCTTCTGTTCCAGTGAAGTTCAAGAAGGATGTGCCATCGCCAGGCTGGTGGGAAGTGCTGTGCCTGCAGAGAACAGAGCCCAGCCGCCTGGCTTAATGCGGATCATCACCTCTTTTATCCTGCTCACCCTGTCTCCAGGGGGTTTTCATCAAAACGAGGCCTGAACATTTGGCCACACAGGATGGCAAACACTGAGACCCATACCATGGCCGCCAGGCTGTGGGGCTTGGAGTGTGTGCCAGCTCTGGCCTCCTGCCCTGGCACCCCAGCTGCTTCCCCACTGCCACGTCAGACGCCTGCCCGCTCCGTCCTAAGCCTCCCCTTGCTGATACCCACAGGACAATGTGAGGTGCTTGAATAGAGGTACCAAGTTAACCTGGGAAAGAGCTTATGCCCTGCCTGTATCCCTCATCCATCCCATGGGATGTTGGGATGACTGAAAAGGGATCAAAGATTGCTCTTTGCAAAGGTAACAGATCACAGCAACAGCGGGTAGTGTAGCATGGACTCGCGCATGTCAAGGCTTAAATGACTTTCTTCCTAGGCTGACTCTCCTCGGATGCCTTGTGACACATTCAGGATCCTGGTTTGAAAAGACTTGTTTCTATAAACACAGGCCTTGGTTTCCATTGCTTTTAGCATCAACTTCTTCTAAACCCAACAGTGGAATTCCTCAATGACCAAAATGACAAAAGTCATAGGCTGACTGCCCAAAACACACAGCGGGAACCACCTGCCTTGGAACTCGTTTTCTCCCATGACTGAGGATTAGGAGAAACTCATGTTTGAGGTTGACAAAGCATGTTTTGACTTAAAGCAGAAGCTAAAGCAGGCCTGGGGAACATCTCTGGCAAAAGCATCTCAGGCTATTTGCTGTGCACTGGCCCGGTGGCAGGGACGACGCTGACAAAGGAAAGGCGCGCACGCGTGTGGTGTCTCTGAGTCTCACGAACGTGACGTTTCGCGGGCAGTCTATTCTGCTGTTGCCCTGGGTGCCCGAGCACGTTCTCGCAGTACCTCCCACCCAGTACCCCGTGCCCGGCCTCACCTTCCAGTGGCTTCATGGTATGCCAACTCCAGCAGCTCTGCAGAGGAGTGGGTTGGGTCCCTCTGCCCGCTGCCCTGCAGCTCTGCCATGTTCTGTCGGGTCTGGTGATGGATCTGGATGGCCTCTCCAGATGGTCCTGCCCAGACAAAGATCCACTGAGCATCATTCCCCCAATAGCCAGTGCTGTGCACTTCAACTCAACCTTCCTTCCTTCCCGCTGCTGGGACGCGGGTGATTGAAAGGCAACCACACCACAGAGGCATGTCCTGTCTGTGACCCTCTGGCTCCCAGATGGGAAATCGCCTCTTCCAAGCAAGGCTCGTCCTCCTGTGAGGCCTCAGTCTAAAAATATTTTGGGGTCCTCTGTCTCGCACATGTCAACTGAGACACAGTAAAGAAAGATAACAGTATGGGAGACAAGGGTCCCTCCCAGGAGGGTCAACATGGGCGAAACGAGAAGGGACACACGAGAGAAACACCGATGACTCTGTTAGTACCTGAGATGATAACAGCTCCTACTTCAAGAGCAGAGGATGCACAAGGGCAAAACGGACATCGAGTAGGAGATAAGTGAGAATTAGTCGCATCTACGGAAACATGCTTCCTGGAGAATGATAGGTTTCAGAGCTGAGTGTCCAACCAGGTTAGCGGGGATTGAAGGAGAGGGTATTTGGGAAAACCCCAAATGTGGAAGAGGCAAAACACAAGCTGGAGGCCACAAACTCGCGTGGGAAAGAGAAAAACCTCTGAGGATGGGGGTGAGGAGGCGGGAGGTTGGGGAGCCTGGCAGAGGAGGGCCTAGGCTCTTAGAGGGCCAGGTGGGCAGAGTATTTAGTAAATACATTTAGCTTTAGAAAAGCATGTGTGATGGGGGTGGGGGAAGCACAGAAGCAGGAAGAGCTGATGGTCATGGAAGAAACATCAATAGTTCTCGTAAGAGAACTCGAAGGGAGCCGGTGGGGATGATGATGGGGAGGAAGGGACACCAGAAAGAAACAGGTAAGGTGACAGATTAGGATAGAGATAAGAGGGGCAAAAAGGGGGTTGGGAATGACCCCCAATTACAGCCAAAAGAACCAGATTCATTGCTCACTTATTTAACTTGTAACTCCGAAAGCAAGTGCCAAAGAAAATAACTAGACACTTGCAAGCATTCAGTAGGATGGTTTCATGAAAACACCCAGGAGGTTAATGTACCTGTTCCTCCCCAGCCCAGTAAGAGCCCATCAAGCTGAAGTTTAATTTTAGCCACAGCTTTATAAAAGCTTACTGTCATCTTCTTTAGGACAGAACACAGATCAAAAAGGATGAGCTAGGAAAAACAGTGAATTTGAAAAAGCAAATTTTTTTTTTAGTTTTGATTGGTTTTGAACTTTATTTAAATGGTATCATACAGAAAGTACACTTTTATGGCAGGCTTCTTTCATCATGTTTGTAAATTTAAACATGGTTTGGCATATGGCTGTAGTTCGTTTTTATTTCAGCTTCCCATTATAAAAAATAAAACTCGTTTATTTTAAGCTTTCCCCCCCCCCAATTTATTTAAACTAAAAAAAAGAAAAAGAAAAAAAAAGAAATTGTTCACCCATTTCTCAAAAAAAAAAAAAATTTTCTTTTTTTCTGCTGTCAGAGACCCTGAGAGGAAACAAAGTAACATAACTCCGTGTAACCAAGACTGTAACACTGACATCCAGAGAGTAAGGAAAGGAAGGAGTGAACAAGAAGAGGGACATTCGTCTCAGGAAAGAAAGCAGGTGGCAAAGCACAGTCCCTTTCAAACAGCAAAAGGAGCCCTTGGGTCTACACAGCTGGCTAGCTACAAAGTCCTCAAGGATCCTCACAAGAGCCCTGGGACAGACAAAGTGGGCGTGGCCACCCCATCTTCCAGGTGGGGCACCACAGGTGCAGAGAAGATGACACCCTTGACCAAGGCCACTCAGGGGACGCCAGGACTAGGAGTTCCCAGTCAGGGCTCTTTCCCGAGCGCCCAACTTACCCACAGGAAAAGTGTGCATCCAGCGCCTCCTGTTGGACGTAAGCTTCATGGGCATCCGCGAGGGTGCAAAGGGGTTGATCAGTGCCCGCTGGGGCATGTATCCCCCAGGTCGAAAGTGCAGCATGGATTCTGCGCTGCCCACGTGGAACCTCCCCGGCGCACTGGAGTCCCGCTGTGGTGGCTCCATCATGTTCTCCAGGACATCTGCCGGTTACCGTGGGGTGGGGGAGGCACAGAGAGAAAGCACAGGGTCATGGTGAAAGCAGAACTAGGAGGACGATCTGTGGAGGCTGACAAGGACCTTGGAGAGCGTACATGTTAGGGAACGAGGGAAATGAGTGAAATCGCCAAACTATAAAGGAATGAAATATTGGGTTTACTTTTTAAATACCTGGAAGAAGGGGGTTCTGGTTCCTAAATTACTGGCCCAGTGAAGCCACACCCAAACCTGATGGAGAGGACCACACATTGCCTGGAGACCTTAGATGTTGAGCTGGATGCAATGACTCAATAGTAGGTCTTGAGTTGTCTCCCTTTGGGGATGGGGCGGGTGCATTCTGCATGTGGGAGGAACAATACATGTAGATATTTGGTGACCAGAAGGGCAGACCCTAGCAGAGATAGCCAATGTGTTCACTAGACCTGTTTGATTTTCCTCTGAGACACACAAGGAGACTGTAGTTTCCAGTCCCTTTGCGCTGGGGCCAAATAACTGAGTTCCAGCCAAGAGAACACAGGCAGAAGTGACATGCTCCACCCGAAGGCCTGGACCACAAACCTCTCCACGCATGATCTCCATTCTCCTCTGCCCTGCTGTGGAAACTTTGGAGACCAGTGTTGATGACCATGGCATCCCGGGATGGAAGGACCATGGGGCCCTGAGTGACTGGGTGGATCAGAACCCCCTCCCATTAATGCAGTGGCCTGGAACATGAGTAAGCAATCAAACGTTACTGTGTTAAAAAAACTAAATTCTTGGGAGAAAAGAATGAAGAAAATGGATGCATCCAGCCTTGACCAGGTAAGGAGATGGCATGATATTTAGACTCAACCTGTCCCATTCAATGGCAGACAGGTCCCTAACCTAAGTGGATCAAAGAGCTGACACCTACAACCAACTCCATTGGTGAGCATCCCATGTTTACTAAGCAAACACCCAGGTTAGAAAGTGGGTCCAGCATATACAAATTCCATGGCATCAAGGAATGTCTTGTCCACCATTATCTACCCAATTCCTACCAAAGAACATGGTACATAGTAATATTTAATTCCTCAAGCCATTGTGCATGCAAGAAGAGAACATTCAGTTCTCCATGAAAACTGTATTTTTCACTGTAAATTAATGAACTGATGGTCCAATTGATCAAATAAGAAAGAATACAGTCTAGTTAGTTATCATGGAAATAAAAGGAGAGAACTCAACTTTAAAAAAGTTGAGTACACACTTTGAAAAAGATAAGAAATAGGACTAAGGGCTAAAATGGGTCAAAAATATGGGTAGAGGAAAGGGGAAATGTTTCCTATGCTACACTGGGTAGGTGGATGGGTGAGAAGCCCTAAATATAACAGAGAAACTGGAAACAAAGGCCATGTGGATGGCCTTGCCTGACACCGTTCCAGTGAATTGCTTTTTGGCTTTTCCAATAAACTCTCACATATCATTAAGGATGTTGAAATCAATTCTACCATTCAGATAATTTTTAAGAAAACTTGTTTTCAGGGGCTTCCCTGGTGGCGCAGTGGTTGAGAGTCCGTCTGCCGATGCAGGGGACACGGGTTCGTGCCCCGGTCCAGGAAGATCCCATATACCGCGGAGCAGCTGGGCCCGTGAGCCATGGCCGCTGAGCCTGCGCATCCGGAGCCCATGCTCCGCAGCGGGAGAGGCCACAGCAGTGAGAAGCCCTTGTACCGCAAAAAAAAAAAAAAAGAAAACTTGTTTTCAAAGCTACTTGGATTGGGACTTCCCTGGTGGCACAGTGGTTAAGAATCCGCCTGCCAATGCAGGGGACGTGGGTTTGAATCCTGGTCCGGGAAGATCCCACATGCCGCTGAGCAACTAAGTCTGTGCGCCACAACTACTAAGCCTGCGCTCTACAGCCCGTGAGCCACAACTACTGAAGCCCACGTGCCACAACTACTGAAACTCGCACACCTAGAGACCGTGCTCCACAACAAGAGAAGCCAATGCAATAAGAAGCCCGTGCACCACAACGAAGAGTAGCCCCCGCTCACTGCAACTAGAGAAAGCACACGTGCAGCAACGAAGACCCAATGCAGCCATAAATAAATAAATAAATATATATATAATTTTTAAAAAAAAAGCTACTTGGATTAAGAGCAAATTAATCTCCTCAGAGGAGAACTGGCTTTTAGAATAACAAAGGTTTTTAAAGGATTAATGTGTAGTTTAACTTTTACTACAGACCCTTTTAAGAATACATTTAACAGAATGGGAATATAACTGTCATGCAAACTGAGAAATTTCCAGAAGGTGGGAAAAAGCTAACCTAGAATTTTTTTTTTTTTTTTGGCCACAGAGCTTGCGGGATCTTAGTTCACCAACGAGGGTTTGAACCCGAGCCCTTAGCAGTGAAAGCGCGGAGTCCTAACCACTGGACCGTCGGGGAATTCCTAGAAATCTTCAAATGTATTAAAATTCTTTTGAATACTAACCCTAATTAATGTAGGTGACATAGGTTATATTCCATAGTCATGTAATTAAATATCTCCTTTCTCTTTCAGAATTTCCTTCTTATACTTTGAATCCGTTTTAAAAAAAAAAACTTTTTTCAGCAGTCAAAAGATTTCTGGCTGTTGGCTCAGGGTCTATGGTACCTAATGAATGAAAGATGAAAGCGCCCTGCTCCTCAGTCCTCAGGCCCCAGGAGCCACCAGCTTCCCCTTCAAAGTGCTGGGAAACACCCCTCACCCTTTGGGAATCCTTCCAGGGCAACAGGAGGCAGCTGTGTGCACACAACAGTCCTAAGTCAGTGATTAAAAGTCAGAAGGGCTACTCCTCCATTTAGAAAACATTCTTGAAATATCAAAATTATGGAGGAGAATGATTAGTGGGAGGGTGTGGCTCTAGAGGGGTAGCAGAAGAGAGGCCGTGAGGATGGAATATCTTAATTGTGGTGTGGTTACATATGTCTACACATGTGCTAAAACTGCACAGACACACACACACCCACACACACCCACAAATGCATGTATGACCAGTGAGCTCTGAATAAGCTCTGTGGATTATACAAAGGTCACGTTCCTGGTTTTAATACTGTACTAGTTATGCGAGATGTTATCACTGGGGAAAATGAGTGAAAGCTACACAAGACCTCCCTGGGTTTTTTTTTTTGGCATTTCCTATAAATCCATGATTATTTCACAACAGAAAGTTTTCCAAACAGGCAGGAGGGGGGTGTATACTTGAGTTGCAGATGCCACTGGATGGGTAAGATAAGATATAGGAAAAGCAGCACCTGTGCTCCCTGGGCCATGCCAAGTTAACAGGTCACTTGAAGTGGAATAGAGGAAAGAGGCTGTTTTAAGTGTGGCTCGAATGGAAATGCTAAGGAAATAAGTAAACACTTTAACCTTAGGCCTAAGAAAAGCTCTACCTTAACATATGGAAAGGTAGACAGTTATAGGGAAGAGAGAAGAAACGGTAAAGACGAAAATAGTATAACACACACACACACACACACACACACAAACAGCTAAGGCCATTCGTACTCACTGCACCTGCATGGAAATAATTAACACATGGGACTTACAGCCCATACCTATCCATAGCCCTGCCCATCCCCACTACAGGAAGGCAGCTATCCCCACCCTGCCCAGCCCTGCCCTCTGACCTCGAGTGCTGGTGTAGCCCAAGGAGCTGCTGACTTCATACTGGTGCAGGTGCGGGTGAGGGATCATCAGGATGTTGGCGCTCCTGCCCAGGGAACTGTCGTCAGAAGCCTGGCTCCTCACCTCCTCTGTGGGCAGCGGCTGGGGAGGCAGGGAAGGGCTGGATGAGACATCACAGGAGCTGGCGCTCTTC
>NW_006780020.1:277885-291747 GCF_000442215.2 Lipotes vexillifer
CCGCTCTCGCACGGACCTGGTGGGTGAGAGACCAAGTCACACCAAGCAGGGGGTGCTGTCCACCTCGAGTTACAACTCCCAAACGGATCCCCAGCCTGGGCTACATGGGAGGCCAATAACGAAAACTCCCAATGGGATCTCCGAGGAGGTAATGTAGGAGGGACTCTGCCCTGAGCAGCTGGAGACGTCGTGGAAGAAACGGGGGAGATGACTGACAGTCATCCAATGGCCTGAGTCCCAGGATCAGAGCTGTAAAGAAGCGATCGTTCAGCCTGACCCCACCTCATCCCACCATCAAGCTCGTGTCACTGAGAATGGGGTTGTGAACCGATGTCACCCAAGAGGAAGCACACGGCACAGCCTGAGAAGTCTTCCGGCATCAAAAATTGAACCTAAATCTAACCAAGCCTCTAGAGATAATTGCCAGTTTACAGCAGATTCAGAGACAAAAGGAAAAGTTAAATGTCATATGGAAATAAACAGACAAAGGAAGAAAGCAAGACACTCTGTGGTCACAGAAAATGACATAAGAGAAAATGCAACATGTGCATCTTCTTCAGATCCCAACTCAAACTAAGTAACTGTAAAAATCACAGTTTTGAGACAACTGGGAAATCTACAGAGGGACTGGCTATCAGGGATATTAAGGAATTAGTGTGAATTTTGTTACCAGTGACAAGGGTACTGTGATCACATTTGTTTGTTTTATTTCTTATTTGTTAGAGAGACACATGCTGAAATACTTACAGGTTTTAAAAAAAAAAGAAAAGGGGGCTTCCCTGGTGGCGCAGTGGTTGAGAGTCCGCCTGCCGATGCAAGGGACACGGGTTCGTGCCCTAGTCCGGGAAGATCCCACATGCTGCAGAGCGGCTGGGCCCGTGAGCCATGGCCGCTGAGCCTGCGCGTCCGGAGCCTGTGCTCCGCAACGGGAGAGGCCACAACAGTGAGAGGCCCGCGTACCGCAAAAAAAAAAAGAAAAGGATACCTGATATCTGTTTTAGAATACTCAAGCGAAATTTCAAATGTGGGAGAAATGATAAAACAAGATTGACAACACACTGACAACTGTTCTTTTCACTGGTCTGTTTGAATGTTTCCTTAATAAAAATTTAAAAAACCGTATATGCCCTTATTAAAACATGAAACTCCCTGAGGGGAAAACCTCTGGAAACAGCAGGAAGAAGGATCAGCAGGAGAGGAGCCCAATGGGGGACAAAAATTCAGAATGGAAGAGTCAGCAACTGCCGATAGGGCCACCCCTCTAGCATCAGAGCTGTTCTCTTTCCACCTGGAAGGATTTTAAGGGAGAGCTTAAATGGAACCTGAAAATAGATCCCAAGGGCTGACTACACTTTTCATTATTTCAACAGTAAATATTTGAGTGCCAGCATATGCTCAGCCCAGCGTGGGGATAGAGCACAGATTAGGGCACAGTCTGTGCCCTCAAGGAACACAGCCTGAGTCTCTGAGACACCAGGTCTTGCCGTCTTTGATCAGAAGAAAGAAAACCAAGGATCTGGGACCATGAAAGGGTTCTTAGACACTCAGAAGAAAAGCACCGCCAAGGCCCTAGGCAGCATCTACGTGCAGGGGAGTTGCTGTTAACAGCACTCACTCTGAGCTCTAAGCATTCTCGGGACCAGACATCAGGATGGGATGAGGGGAAAGGACAGAAGAAGAGCACGTGGCCACTCTAAGCCCATTTGTCACAATGTGAAGAGAAGGAATATTCCTCCAATCAGTGATTCTTCCAATCAAAGCACACTTTCCATGTCTAAGAAATGTGGAAAATGGACTCGCGGTACTTGGTCAACTAGGGAAAAAAATAAGCTAGAGCTCTGTTTCACATTTCATTAAAAAAAAAAAAAAAAATCTATATAAAGAACTAAGTATAAAAACCAAGACCAAAAAAGTATTGGAAGAAAATACAAAAGACACGTTTCTAACCTTGGAGTGGGAATGGCTTTCTTACACAAGACCCAGAAATGAGTATGTTGGTAAATCTGACTATATCACAATGAAAAACTACTACATGACCAAAATACCATGGAGCAAATTTTAAAAACAGGAATAAAGAAAGAAAAGTCTCTCGCCCTCTGGGAATAATAAACCTAAAAGAAACTCTGGGCCCTGGGATCGATCGATTGATCAATCTATCTATTTACCTATCTATCTATCTATTATCTATTAGTGGCTGCCTATCTATCTATCTATCTATTAGTGGCCTCCCAGTGAAATGAAAATTCCAGAATTCACAGATTGCTTCTCTTGGCTAGAAAAAGCAGAATGCTCTCCTTATAAGGGGACAATACTTCATAGCAAACATAGCTAACAAAATGGCTGGGCCACAGAACCAGAAAACAGACTCCCTAATGATCCACATACTACGGCTTCCACTTGGTTAATTTTAATTTAAGGTGTTTTCAAGGTTGCTCTCATGCAGGTCCCTACTGGGTCTCAGGTTTTCCTAATCAGCTTTTACATCCACCCCAAAGTGCGTCTGGCAGAAAACCTGCAGGTGGCGAGGCGCTGAGCCCGGGACGGGCCTGGCAGCCTGAAGACTTGCGCGTCATAAGCATCATAATCCACTTGGATGGGAAGGGTGTTCTCAGATTCTTTGGGAGTCCCCAGAGCTGAAACACACAAATAATACAAACTGTCCTCAAAACACATTTCAACAAGAGGCCTTCAGATGGTCTTCATGAAAATCTGCAAGATATAGGTCATCATCACCATCTCCCGCTGAAAAAAATGGGATAATAACCCATTCGTCAGGTTACCAAGATTAAAGGATTTATATGTCAAAGCGATATAGAGATTACTATTTACTAGCATTAAGTAAAGGCAAGATGATGGCAGCATTTCCTTCTGTGATCCCACTTTAAAAATATCATCTTGGGCTTCCCTAGTGGCACAGTGGTTAAGAATTCACCTGCCAATGCAGGGGACACGGGTTTGAGCCCTGGTCCGGGAAGATCCCACATGCCGCGGAGCAACTAAGCCCGTGCGCCACAACTACTGAGCCTGCGCTCTACAGCCTGTGAGTCACAACTGCTGAAGCCTGCACACCTAGAGCCCATGCTCTGCAACAAGAGGAGCCACCGCGTTGAGAAGCTCGCGCACCACAACAGAGTAGTCCCCGCTCACTGCAACTAGAGAAAGCCCGCAAACAGCAACAAAGACCCAACCCAGCCAAAAATAAATTAATTAATTAAAAAAAAAAAATCATCTTAATGTGTATATTTAGTCCTTTAAAACTTTCCACCCGATCCCTACAATTGACCTATGGAAAAGAAAAATAAGGTTTTGTTATCACCCATTTTGCAGCTGACAGGAGAAAAATATACAGGATCACTAAGGGACCTTCCAAAGATCACACAAGGGGAACTCTGGTCTCCCAAACTTGGCTGTGAATTTTTTATGCAACCTCACAAAATCTTGTTGCCATGGGTTAGCTGACTCTTTCTAAAAGTGATGAAAGGAGAAAAAAATACTCACACGTATCACGGCCATTTTTTGCTTTCTCAGAGGCAGGCTGCAAAATTAAATAGAGTTAATCACTCCTGGGATTTGCTTTGTTGTTTATTTATTTAATGCAGAAAACTATAAAGTACTAAGACAAATTTCTCAAATGCTATTCATGACCATTGGGGGATAGGAGGTTTCTTAGGCCCAAAATAACAACATCAGTGACAGTCCCTAAAGGCTCTGCTGGTGGGTGAAACCTACCTTCTTTCCGGCCAGTTTTATTCGTGGGGTGAAACTATTACAAAAGAGCTGGCTTTTGGATGTGTAGAAACTGCAAAAGAAACAGACAGGGTCATTCATCTAAACTCCTTTCTTTTTTTTTAATTAATTTTTTTTTTGGTCATGCCACACGGCATGCGGGATCTTAGTTCCCCAACCAGGGATCGAACCCGTGTCCCCTGCAGTGGGAGCGTGCAGTCTTAACCACTAGACCGCTGAGGAAGTCCCTAAAACCCTTTCTTTTTTTTTTTTTTTTTTTTTTTTTTTTGTGGTACGCGGGCCTCTCACTGCTGTGGCCTCTCCCGTTGTGGAGCACAGGCTCCGGACGCGCAGGCCCAGTGGCCATGGCTCACGGGCCCAGCCGCTCCGCGGCATGTGGGAATCTTCCCGGACCGGGGCACGAACCCGTTTCCCCTGCATCGGCAGGCGGACTCTCAACCACTGCGCCACCAGGGAAGCCCCAAACCCTTTCATTTTAAACCTCAAGACACAGCTGGAATCCCAGCCATGGATCAGCCCTCCCAGGAACACCTTTGTCTCAGGCCTCACTGATATTCCCAATTCTTTCTTTTGTAATTACTACAAAACATTAATTATGTTTTAAAATATTGTTCTATTCCTTTTTTTCCTATAAATTGTCTCATGTGCGCTAGTCCTAATTCCTAACTGGATTAGAACCTCCTCCTTGAGCTGAAATTAGCAGGAACACTGAGGCCTGGTCTCATGCGAAGAGGAGGCATGGGGATTTTTCTACAAATGGAGAGGCCCAGGCCCCGTGTTGGTCCACTATGGTCTGTGTGAGTTGGGAACAGGGGGAATTGGGAATAGTTGTGGAAATAAGTCCTTCAAACTTGTTTTTATGTTTTTCACCATAGACTATTCTTATGTCACAGCCATGGCTTTGCATATAGAGATGCTTTAAACAAATGTTAGAACTTTGGTTTCCACATTCTCTTGACAAAAGATTTTGTAGTAAGAACTTAACAGGTTTGAAGAAAAAAATGGCAAAGGAAGCTAATGGAATCCCTGATCCTCTATGGCGAATCCAGATCTCACCCACCTGTGGTTTATCCAGTGAGGGATATTGTAGTCGTCGCCCAGGCGAGAGTCGCGAGGGCCGCTCCGATTGTGCAGCTGAAAGGGAACAAGGCAGGGCCCAGGTCAGCTGGAAAGCAGGTAGGACCCGGAACTGCTCCAGCTTCTCTGATTCTAACTATTCTCAAGATCACCCTGCACTGGAACCTGGCCTTTAGTGAGCACTGCAAAATCAATCACCTTGAACAACGGGACAGCATGCAGTGGCTGCTCCCCCATGCACACCAAGTCCACACCGATTCCTAAAAAAGGAAAGACAGAAAGAGTTGGTGGGGGGGGGCAGTGTAGAGATACATATCCCAATCTATTAGCCGTGTGATTTAAGTGGGTCAGGGTACAAGGCACAGCTGACTATTCTCATCACCAGCTCTGCTCACGCAGTTAAGAAGTAAATAGGTGCATTTTGTCTGTGTCCTCTTTACCAAGTCCCACCGCATCTGCCACTAATCAGTGCTTGACAGCTTTTGACTGCCTTGCAGATAGTGATTTGTCAAACAGACCGCCAGGCCTCCATGACTACAGTTTCAAGGCCCGAAAGGAAAGGGAACCTTGTCATCTCAGTAAAAAGCAAAATAATCCACATCATTTAACAGAGTTTCTTTACTGGCCACCGGGATTTACGTTCCCAACTCCATCTTGTTGTTAGAACACAAATCAAATAGGGGGAGGGGGTACAAGTCGGAGACGCACGGCACATCACAGAGGGAGGACTGGATGATCCCATGGCGCTTCCCAGGATGGGCTGATGGACGCTGGATCCTGGAAACAATCCCCCAAAGGGGTTCTCCAGCATCAAGTATGTTTGGGAAACTCCAAGTGCCAGTTATGTCCTCTAGAGATAAACAAGATACACTAACATATTCAAACTGGCAATTAGGAACTGTGCCGAACTGTGCATGACCCAGCATGTCCCAAGCCGACTGACCATGGAACTCTTTTTTGTCACCTGACATTACTCATGTCCCCAGATCCCGATGGGTAAGGGTAAATCAGGCTATAAACACAGCAGCGCCCCGGAAGCATTACCGTTATCTATCATCCGCTGCTTGGTCAGGATCATGAGTAGCCGGTCCACTTCAAACACACCCACCCCAGGCGTGATCACCACAGACATCTGCCCAGTTCGGTCAAAGTTGCGGTTGATGTAGTGCTTGTCAAACACTTGAAACAAAGTAAAAAGTCCTCCTGTGAAGATGCTACAGCTTATCAGAAACCAGCCAGTGGCAAGCATCTCCATGCTCTCGGACCATTTCGTCCATGTTTCTGTTAGAGCGGTTGTCACCTCCTGGCCTGAATTCACTTCTGTCCTTCCCCTTCTACAGTAAGAACTGCTTGAATACAGGTCTATGTCCTTGTTGCCTTTGTTAATACCCCTCTTCGAGGCTGAATACTTGCCTTGTGCAGTCTTAAATATCCAAATTTCATGTCGTTAATTTAAACCACCCATAAATGGATCTGTATTGAAACTTATAAGAATCAAATATTGATTTAAGACAATATTTGAGAGAGTGGACCAGAATCTTGTGATGACTTTTTAAATTTGACAAGTTAATTCTTATTTCTTGTTTTTTTTTTCGGCCGTGCCATGCCACGCAGTTTGCAGAATCTCAGTTCCCTGACCAGGGATTGAACTTGTGCCCTCAGCCATGAAAGCAGAGTCCTAACCACTGGACTGCCAGGGAATTCCCTAATTCTTATTCCTGAGCTGTGCGATTTTTACTATGGAAATTTAGTGCCATTCAAATGTGACAAAAAGGCTTACTAATAAAAGACACCGTGCTCTAGAATCCCTAGCACCTGGGTACAGACACAGGGGCAGGTGATACACACAGTGAAGTGACCACACACCACCTCTTCCGTCAGTTGCCAGTGATGGACAGACACCTAACCAGAGCTGGGAATGTGGAATTCTAACCAGAGAGCAGAGAGAGGGTCACTGGGAGCTGAACTCGGGTCTAGGAATTCCTGCTGCTGCGGTTCCCAGAGCCACCCTCATTCCCACATTCCTCAACAAGGTGTTCAAACCTTTTCTGGCTGCCCCAAGAGCCCCTGTATCCTTAGAGTAAACTTCCTTTTTTGTTTGAATTCAGTAGGTTTCTGTTATCTGCAAACAAAGTATCTCAGCTAACACATAAATGCAGGGAGAAACGTTTGGAAGAAATCACATCATGCTGTTAACAATGGTCCCTCTTGGAAGGGTCTGACAGTGGAGGGAAGGGGGAGATTTTAATTGTACTTGATATACTTCTCTATTATTTGAATTCTAGGAACAATGGGCTCCTTCTGTAATTAAAAAAAAAAAACAGTAAATTAAAAAAAATTACCTGGAAGCAACTGAAGGATGGAGTGGAAAATAATAAGAATGCAGTTTTTAGGAAAACAAAGGGCCCAAGGAGGACTTTCTCCAGCTCTTTACTCTTGGATCACCATGAGAAGCAGATGAGAAGAGCAAGTTGATTCCCAACAGAAAACCCAAGAGCTACATGGTGGCCCTTAAAGCCATCCAAACAGAAGTTACTGCTTTCAGTTAATCTGGGGGATAGGTGGGTGGGGGCATCAGCAGCTAGGTCTGGGTCTCTGCACATTAGTAAAAAGAAGGTCACAGCCGTGCGGTCAGCAAGACATCCACTCACTGTGGCTGGGGCCCTTACTCACCATTGAATGACAGATTGATGGCCTCTAGGTAGTTTCCTTGTGCTGAGGTAGAATTGTCTCCTTGAGGAAAGCCCTCTGAAGCAAAAGACACAAGAGAAGGAACAACATCTCATGAAAGATGGACTCATAAGAAGCAAGTGGGGGGATTTCTCTGGTGGCGCAGTGGTTAAGAATCTGCCTGCCAGTGCAGGGGACACAGGTTCGATCCCTGGACCAGGAAGATCCCACATGCCGCGGATCAACTAAGTCCGTGTGCCACACTACTGAGCCTGCACTCTAGAGCCCACGAGTCACAACTATTGAGCCCATGCGCCACAACTGCTGAAGCCCACGCACCTAGAGCCCATGCTCCACAACAAGAGAAGCCTCCTCCATGAGAAGCCCGCACACCACAACGAAGAGTAGCCCCTGCTCGCCTCAACTAGAGAAAGCCCGAGCACAGCAATGAAGACCCAACGCAGCCAAAAGTAAAATAAATAAATTTATATTAAAAAAAAAGAAACAAGTGGAAGGTGCCTTGCTCCACAGGCCCCTCCCCCTGCAGAAGGGACGTGACTGAACTTACTGCACATGCAATGACCAGCGGGACCCAACCTGACATAGAAATCCCGCCAGAAGCAGAAGCCATACTCAACACTGGAAGGGAAGCAAGCAGGACCCTCTTGGTCCCCCAGCCTCCATCTGACACCTCCTCCCCTGCCGCACCTTCCAGCACATAAATGCAGTACCTGCCTGTTCCAGTCGCACCAGCACTGGATACTGGATGAAAAGCTTTTTAATGGTCACGAGGAGGGAGGTCCACTCTTCTCTCCTCTCATTCTGCACCACCACCCTGAAAGGAGCACGATCACAAGATAGGTATCGAGCAGTGATGACACACAGGACATAGAGTCCCTTACTGGGTTTCAAGGAAAGGAGAAGAGGGGACGCCTGGAGCTGGGGTCATTTATCACATAGCAATATGTAGTAAAGTTGAATGCCTTTAACAAACGTTAACAAAGAAATGTAATCACATCAAGAGAGTGAAAATTAAAAATGGAAAACAAAAAATATTAAAACATTTCAAAATTGCCTAGAGATTATATAACTGCCCAGTGCTGTGCAGAGAGGTGAACATTCTTACAGACTGAATTACAATTAGGTAGCATATACGAAAAGGCTTAAACGAAAACATCCATATATACGTTTTTACACAGACAGCCAATAAACATATCTAGGTCAGGGAACTAGATCAGTGGAAAGGGATGGGTGGGAATCTGCTTACTGTATACCTCTGAACCTTTAAAATTTTGAACCATGTGAATGTATTCCAAAAAATGAGTAAAATTTAAATTTAAGAAGAGAAAGATACATTTCCATTTAATGTTAGGAATTTATCCTAAAGAAACACACAGGATGCAGAATAGCCAGCACAGTACTGAAGAAGAACAAAGTTGGAGGACGGACACTATCCAACTTCAAGACTTACTATAAAGTTACAGTAATCAAGACAATGTGATATTGTGAATGAACAAATAGATCAATGGAACAGAATGGAGCCAGAAATAGACCCACGCAAATATAGTCAACTGATCTTTGCCAAATGAGAAAGGCAATACAATGGAGCAAAGATAGTCTTTTCAACTGGTGCTGGAACAACTGGCCGTCCACGTGAAAAAAAAAAAAAAAAGAAAGGAAGGAAGGAACAAGGAAGGCAGGAAGGAAGAAAGAAAAAAAGAAAGGGGAAGAAAGAAAAAAATCTACTTGCAGTCTACCAATCAACAGCATTGGGATCATCAAACTCTCAGGATCCATCCCAGAACTTACTGAATCAGAACCTACATTTTAACAAATTCCCAGTGATTCATTTGTACACAGAGGTTTTAGAAGCACTAGTACAGTGGACCACAAACACTAAAAAGGTGCTTTATAAATAACTCTACTGAGCTGATATTTAACACACTCTCTTCAAAACAAAAAAAATCTAGACACAGACCTTACAGCCTGCATAAAAATTAACTCAAAATGGATCACAGACCTAAATACAAAACATAAAACTATAAGACTCTAGAAGATAACACAGGAGAAAACCTAGATGACCCTGGGTATGGTGATGACTTTTTAGATTCAATATCAAAGTCACAATCCATGAAAGAAAAACTGATAAGCTGGACTTCATTAAAATTAAGAAACTTCTGCTCTGCAAAAGACAGTGTCAAGAGAATGAGAAGACAAGCCACAGACTGGGAGAAAAGACTTGCAAAAGACACATCTGAATAAATGACTATCATCCAAAATATACAATGGACCCTTAAAACTTTACAATAAGAAAACAAACAATACAATTAAAGAGTGGGCAACAGGGTTTCCCTGGTGGCGCAGTGGTTGAGAGTCCGCCTGCCGATGCAGGGGACATGGGTTCGTGCCCTGGAGCGGCTGGGCCCGTGAGCCTTGGCTGCTGAGCCTGTGCGTCTGGAGCCTGTGCTCCACAACAGGAGAGGCCACAACAGTGAGAGGCCCGCGGACCGCCAAAAAAAAAAAAAAAAAAAAAAAAAAAAAAAAAAAAGTGGGCAACAGACCTGAACAGACACCTCACCAAAGACGATAGACGGATGGCAAATAAGCAGATGGAATGATGCTCCACCTCATACACCATCAGGGAAATACAAATTAAAACAACAATGAGACAACACTATATACCTATTAGAAAGGCCAAAATCCAGAACACTGACAACACCAAATGCTGGCAAGGATGTGGAGCAACAGGAACTTTCATCCATTGCTGGTGGGAATGCAAACTGGTGCAGCCATTTTGGAAGACAGTTTGGTGGTTTCTTACAGAATTCTTACCATACAATCCAGCAATTGTGCTCCTTGTTATTTATGCAAATGAGTTGAAAACTTATGTCTACACAAAAACGTGCACATGGATGTTTACAGAAGCTTTATTTATAACTGCCAAAATTTGGAAGCAACCAAGACTCCTTCAAGAGGTGGATGGTACAGCCAGACAAGGGTCCATTATTGAACACTAAAGAGAAATGAGCTATCGAGCCATGAAAAGACATGAAGGAAACTTAAATGCATACTACTAAGTGAAAGAAGCCAATAGGAAAAAATTACATATTATATGATTCCAACAATATGACACTCTGGAAAAGGCAAAATTATGGAGACTCTAAAAAGATCAATAGTTCCAGGGGTTGGGGGTGGCGGAAGGAATGAGTAAGTGGAGAACAGAGGATTTTTAGGGCAGTGGAAATACTCTGTATGATACTATAATGACGGAGACGTGTCATTATTCATTTGTCCAAACGCAGTGAATATACACCACCAAGAAGCCCATTTTTTCATCTTGTTTGTTTTGGGTCTTACCCCTGGTCTGACTCTGCAATCCAAAGGGATATACTTTTAACACTATATGTGTTTCTCCAGACCCTTTTCAGTTTAGCCTGTTTTAAAATTGGACGTTCCTCTTTTAAATTTGTTTTTTATCAACATTCCTCACCAGAGTGGTACATTTGTTGCAATTAATAAACCTACAGTGACACACCATAATCACTGGAAGTCCATGGTTGCCCTTATTCTTTATTTTTATTTTTATTTTCTTTGCGGTACACGGGCCTCTCACTGTTGTGGCGTCTCCTGTTGCAGAGCACAGGCTCCAGACGCGCAGGCTCAGCGGCCATGGCTCACAGGCCCAGCCGCTCCGAGGCATGTGGGATCTTCCTGAACTGGGGCATGAACCCGTGTCCCCTGCATCGGCAGGCGGACTCTCACCCATTGTGCCACCAGGGAAGCCCTGCCCTTATTCTTTAGGAACAAAATGTTTTAATATCTATAGTTTGCTCTTAGGTAAAATGTAGCCAAAAAACAAATGAAGCGGGGCTTCCCTGGTGGCGCAGTGGTTAAGAATCCGCCTGCCAACGCAGGGGACATGGGCTCGAGCCCTGGTCCGGGAAGATCCCACATGCCGCAGAGCATCGAAGCCCATGTGCCACGACTACTGAGCCTGCGCTCTAGAGCCTGTGAGCCACAACTACTGAGCCTGCGTGCTGCAACTACTGAAGCCAGTGCTACTAGAGCCTGTGCTCCACAACAAGAGAAGCCACCACAATGAGAAGCCCGCGCACAGCAACAGAGACCCAATGCAGCCCAAAATAAATAAATAATTTTTTTTTAAAATGAAACAAATATGGCATAATAACTGTTTAATCCAGGAACTGGGTATATGGGTTCATTATATTAATTCATTATTCTTTTCTGCGAGTTTGAAACTTTTCACAATAAAAAGTTTGGAAAGTCTAATTGCAATGTGGTATCCTGCATTGGATCCTGGAACAAAAAAGGTGCATAAGCAGAAAAACTGATGAATCTGAGAAAAGTCTGATATTTAGTTCATAGCAATGTACCAGTCCTCATCTCGTAGTTTTGATAGATGTACCTTGCTTAGGAAATGCTCACAAAGGAAACTGGGTGAATGGTATATGGGAACTCTCTGTACTATCTTTGCTACTTCTCCGTAAACCTAAAATTATTCTAAAGTAAAAAGGTTAATTTCTTTTTTTTTTAAGTTAGGGAAGAAACAACCAAGGGAAAACAAAAGGCAAAAGCAACCCAAATATACTTATAGAAGTCTTCATAGAATCGCCCCTTGTGATCCTGCCTAATTGAGGCTCGGTTTATTTCAGGAAATTCATCTGAAATAGAGAAAACAACATATACAGATCAGATTAAAAAGAGAAATTCAGTTTCTCCGCTTCCCCCTTCTGGGTTGAAGAGTTGCATCTCTATCTCACACATACACACACACAAAGATAATTATGTATCTGTTAAGTTGGTTTTAAAATGAATCACAGCCCACAGACTCCTTGAATCTACTAATGGACTGTGTCATTTTCCACTCTACCCTACCCTCTAACAGAAAAGATGGGACAGATGGAGCAGTGCCGAAGGAAAGAAAATGATAAGGAATGAATTGGGATGGGCATGTGGAAAGCTTTACAAAAAAATAACTGTAGGAGACTTACGCACCAAGAGATTTTGCATCATAGAAAGTCCTAGAAAATAGGACCACTGTCACTTCATGACTACAGTTCTTCTCCTAGGGATGAGTAGAGAAAAAGAGGACTCAAGTTTATTCCATTTACTTCAATTCTGGGAGGCTCGGGGGCTCAGGCATTGGGTAGCATCATGTAATTGTAGGCTGCATAATGCAGTAGACACAGCTCTGCCAGAGTCAGAAGGCTGGGACTGACTCCTGGCTCTGAAACTACCACTACATGACCTTGCGCAAGTTATCTAAAGTCCTAGGAATGTGGAAGGTGTTTTGAAAACTGAAAATCACGGGACTTCCCTGGCGGTCCAGTGGTTAAGACTCCATGCTTCCACTGCTGGGGGCGTGGGTTCCATCCCTGGTCAGGGAACTAAGATCCTGAATGCCGCGCAGCACGGCCGTTAAAACAAACAAACAAACAAAACCCCCTGCAAATCACCAATAAGTTGGGGGTGCTACCTCCCAGCTCTTGATTTGGCATAAAACAGATCAGCCCATTGTCAGAGGATCATGGTATTTGTACCTGCTTCATGGTGTTTTTTAATTTCTTCAGGACTGTGGTTTAGGGAAGAATGGAACCCATGGTGGTGGATGTAAGCACCAGACACTCCCACCTACTGCCAGGGCGATAGGACGAGGACTGGGTGCTGCTCAAGATGCACAGGTTGAAACCAAGGTAATTACCTTTGGACTGCGATGGGGACGAGTGAGAATACACATTTCCATGCAGTCTGGAGTTCAACATTCTAGAAGTAGGGTGTTTACAAGCCAGAAATTTGGCTTGCACCAGTGAGCCAGAAAGCTCAGTTTCAGTTCCTCCTGGGTCTTTGAAGACAACAGCCCATACTGACCAACCCCATCTCGAACTGAACTTACCACACAATTCAGCATTCACCGTATAAGACAACATAATGAACATAACATGTCACCTTATATTCTTCCACCGATATCTCTCAAGTAGACAGAAATCCCTAAATACAAGCCACAGTACCAAGAGCAGACCTTCACTAGCCACCAACTAATTTATTGGACGCCTAGTGCTCCAAACACACCTCCAAACTCATTTGATTTTGGTGTAAGTTTTACACAGGAAAAGTGCCTGACAGTGGGCTGGTGTGGGCATGAGAGTCTCTCAACTCATGTGCGATGGAGGAGGTAACATACAACAGTGGTGACGTGACTCAGGATTACAGAAACAAACAGGACGGCCCAGGAGTTACGACCTCAGGTGAGCACTGGATGAATGGATGGAACTGGATTAGAATCCTCGCTCTGCTTTTTCGGGCTATCGATCACAGGCAAGTTACCTAACCTCTTTCAGCTGTACTTT
>NW_006780020.1:291802-308235 GCF_000442215.2 Lipotes vexillifer
TTTCCCTACCGTGTAAGAGTGACAAGAGGATGAAGTGAGATAAGGAGGGAAAAACACTTACCACAATACCTGGTATGTGCTCTTATATTTAGGTCTCTGATTCACTTTGAGTTAATTTTTGTATATCATGTGAGGTAAGGCTCAAAATTCATTCTTTGCATATGGATATTCAATTGTCTTGAATTCATCTGTGGAAGAAGCTATTATTTCCCTCATTGAGCGGACTGCACATTCTCATCTAAAATCAACTGACCATAGATGTATGGGTTGATTTTTGTACTCTCAATTCTATTCCATTGATTTACATAGCTACCTTTATGCCAGTACCACACTGTTTTGACTACTTTGGCTTCGTAATAAGCTTTGAAATTAGAAAGTGAGAGTCCTCCAACTTTCTTCTTCTTTTTCAAGATTGTTTCGGCTCTTCAGGATCCCTTGCAATTCCACATAAATTTTAGAATATTTTAACAGTATTAAGTCTTCTAATCTATGAACACGAGTTGTTTTTCATTTATTTAGGTCTTCATTCATTTCTTTCAGCAATGTTTTATAGATTTTAGTGCATAAACCTTGCCCTTCCTTGGGTAAATTATTCCAAAGTATTTTATTCTCTCTGATGTTCTTGTAAATGGAATTGTTTTTTAATTTAATTCCCTTTAAAATTTTTTATTCCTTGTTTTAATTTCCTGATCAGCTTGTTCACTGCTGATGAAACACAAATGATCTTATGTGTTGATTTTGTATCCTGCAACTCTGCTGAATTTATTAGCTCTAATAGTTTTTGTTTCTTTATGGATATTTGGGGGTTTTCTACATACAGGATGTCATCTGTGAAGAAAGTTTTGCTTTTGTTCTTCCAATCAATATGGATGCTTTCTATTTCTTTTCTCTTTTCTTTTCTTTCTTCCTTTACTCCTTTCCTTCTTTCCTCTTTCCTTCCTTCCTCCCTCCCTCCCTCCCTTCCTTCCTTTCTTTCTTTTCTTCTTCCTTTTTTTTTTTCCTACTTGCTTTGGCTAGAATTTTCAGTAAAAGAATGAATGCCAGTGGTGAAAGCAAACATCCTTATCTTGTTCCTGATCTTCTTAAGGTGGAACATTTTCAGTCTTTCACCATTGAGTATGATGTTAGCTGTGGGTTCTTCATAAATACACTTGACCATGTTGAAGTGATGAAGGTAATTTAAATCTAGAGTCTTATCAATTTAGACTTTAGCTAAGGTACCTCAATTAAATTCAGCTTAATAGAAAGAGTAAGTTTTTAAAATCTGAATTGAATAATGTTTACGCAATGAGATTTAGTGCATGAGAAGAAACGTACCTTCCATTTGGTAAAGAGATCAGCAAGGAAACCATTCACAGCTTTCTCAAAATACAGATCCCCTGAAAAGAAACAATAGAAAGAAGGTGGGAATTATCTTTATTTCTTGCTTACATTTTCTTCTCTCAGTAAATTAACAGGAATAGGACTAGTCAAAGAGAAGGTGGGTACTGCTACATCCTAAAAGCATTTTCAACCTAGACTTTCTATGGAGCCAAATTTAATATTTACCTCACTCAGTAAGAGGTCACAGCTTCAAGGTAAAATACAAGATTGAAAAGCTTTGATGATTGAAAAAGACAGTGTATCTTCAAAATGAGAGAACCGTCTAACTTTTCAACATAATTATTCTCACAATGATGCTTCAAGTTTGTTTGAAGGTGATCTGGTAGCCCCTGGGCATTCACTAAATTACCATTTGCAGTTTCTCCTGTTCTTGAGCATCCATGATGCCCTACATCAAAAATTAATTTGTAATTTTGCTAAACACAAATTAGAACTGCATGCACCATGAGGCTGGTGTGTCGGGCACAGTGTCCACACCTCATAGCAGCTTTACTGTACTCCACTTATTGTGTAGTAATTCTAATAAAATGAGACAAACTTGGTGATTTCTGTGAGTGATAGGACATAAGATGAAAGGTATCAAAGAAGGTGTTGGTTCCTGGCAATAGAGTCACTCCCTCTATGACTTTTGATCTATGCTTATAGAATAATTGAAGATCTGAGAATTCAGATTTTTCATTAATGCTTTACTACATTTCATACAATTCACTAGATATATAAAATATTTATCTATTTTAGCATTTGAGGATTTGTTAAGATCTCAGGACATATCTTCAGAGAATGCTAAGAGATTGCTGTAAATGATACCAACTTGGGGGAAACCAGAAACTTCTCCCCATTAGCAGTTATGACCCGCACTTAGGAACAGTACCATAAATATCAAAATCCCACATTTCACAGCTCATCTGAATAAATATGTAAACCATAGCTGACGTAGAACGGAATACCACCTGAAAGAAACAAAGACATAATTGCATTAAAAAGCAATGATGGATAGAATTTCAGTTCTGCAAAATGAGAAAGTTCTGCAGATCTGTTTCACAATGATGTAAATATACTTAAAACTGCTGAACTGTATACTTAAAAATGGTTAAGATGCTAAATTTTAGGACTTCCCTGGCAGTCCAGTGGTTAGGACAAGGTGCTTTCACTGCTGGGGCCTGGGTTCAATCCCTGGTCAGTGAACTAAGATCCTGTAAGCTGTGTAGCGCAGCCCAGGAAAAAAAAAAAAAAAAAAGCAATGCTGGAAGATTTCTGTTAATTGTGAGACATGGAACTTCTAAAAGCAAGCTCCATCCCTGGCATCACAGGTCATGAGGGGAAGATTCTGTTCCTACCCTCTAGGAGCTCAAGGCAGAGGATAAAGACATGCAAAACATTGCAACTATATACAAACATTCCTTGAAGCTTCCCACAAGAAACGTTGGAGAAGGGGCAGTGAATCTACTGGGAAAGTCGATGAGACCTCATTACAGAAGAACTTCGGCTAAGATGCGCCAGTTGATGAGTTGTTGATCTAATAACTAATCCACATCGTACCCCTCTCCATTCCCAGAATGCCTCCAGGAAAAGCCCTAGTGGTTTCCCTGGCCTGTGTGCTTTACCACAAAGCCCTTTCTTTACCCAGTCCTTCCCTCCTCCAGCAGACTTTAAAGAGCTTTGGTGGGAAAGCAAAATGTATAAAATGTGTAAGTTGCAGGCATCAATACTCCCTTTCCTTTTACATTTGCTCCTTCAAATCTTTTGTGTGCCAGGTAATTGAACTGATTATAAAGATTATCTCAAGTAAAAGAGCCTTGGGACATTAAGTGCCAGGAGGTACGCCAGACAACTTTGGGATATAAAGATAAAAGACACAGTCCTTGCCCTCAAAGCTCTTGCAGTCTGGTGGCAAGGCAGGTAAGAAACGCATCCACCAGAGTGTGACAAGTGCTGATATAGATATATGTCCCAGGTGCCACGGGGGCACTTCCAGCCTGGTGCATCCAGGGAGACTTTCCAGGAGCAGGGAAGCCTGAGACTAGTGCTGAGGGATGGATGAGAGGCTTGGGAAAGGGGGAAGGTGAGGAGCAAGCACCACAGGCGGGAGAGAGCAGCACGCAAAAAGACACGGAGGCAAGAGAGCACGCTGCATGTTGGAGGGATGGTGAGCGGTTCCCGTGGCTGGATGGGGTGGGGGGCTACATGGGAGAAGTGACAGATTAGCTCCAGACTCAACTGCCTCCCCTGATTTTTCCACTCGGCTGTCCAGACATCTCACAAACTGAAGTTCCCCTGAAGGACTCCTCCCTGGCCTTCTCCATATGATAAAGGGCACCGCCATCTCTCCACCAGCTGCTCAGTTATTCCTTTCTTCACTCTTCACACCCAACACATTAGCAAGTTCTGTGGACTCGACCCCAGAATGTTTCACCAATCTGCCCGTCTCTCCCCTGCTCCAGTGCCCAGCCTAGCCCACGCCACCACCTTCTAACTTCCTAACTCATCTCTCTGCTTCCACTCTTGCCCCAACAATCAACTCTCTGCTCCAGAGCCAGAGGGGCTGCAGTGGGTACTGTGGACGCCTAGCCAACATCCTTCCTTCCTAAGTCAGGGGAAGCTGATTCTATTCTGGGAGGCAAGGGACCCGCCAAGAGACCAGACCTCCAGGCATGCTGAGCAGTTCCACATGACTCAAGCCTGGTCAGTAAGGTATAAATGGAAGTGTGTCCTGAAAGGAAGCTGACTCGGCTGGAGCATGCCCCGTTGTTGTCTTTCTTCCCTTCTTCCCTCCTCTGCCTGGCATATGGATGTGGTCACAGCAGCTCCAGACAGACCACGGAAGCCCAATCCTGAGACAGGCAGAACAGGAAGGCAGAAGGGGCCTTAGACCACCAGTAACTGTGATGCTGTCACACCAGCCATAATTTGCCTACACATGGACTTCTTTTATATGAGAGAATAAAGCTGACCTTTAAGTATCAATTTGCCACTGTAACTCTGGGAGTTTACTTTTTTTTATACAGTATTTTTTTTTTAATAAATTTATTTATTTTTGGCTGCATTGGGTCTTCGTTGCTGCACGTGGGCTTTCTCTAGTTGTGGTGAGTGAGGGCTACTCTTCGTTGCGGTGCTCGGGCTTCTCATTGCAGTGGCTTTTCTTGTTGCAGAGCACGGGCTTAGCAGTTGTGGCTTGCAGGCTCCAGAGTGCAGGCTCAGTACTTGTGGCACACGGGCTTAGTTGCTTCGCAGCATGTGGGATATTCCCGGATCAGGGCTCAAACCTGTGTCCCCTGCATTGGCAGGAGGATTCTTTAACCACTGCGCCACCAGGGAAGCCCACTTTGGGAGTTCTGTTCAACAAAATCCAACTGAATGAATAAGTGATCTCTTAAAAGCGTAATTCAGGTATCACTCCCCCACTTAAAATCCTTCAGTGGGGAATTCCCTGGCGGTCCAGTGGCTAGGACTTGGCGCTTTCACAGCCATGGCCCCGGGGTTCAATCCCTGGTCAGGAGACTAAGATCCCACAAGCCGCTCAAAGGGTAAGCATGTGCCAAATTATCATGGTCTTTATAAGCCATACTTAAGAGTCAATTGCCAGAAAACTGGGGGAAAGATCACTGTAAAATACCAATGTATGCCCAGTAGAGTGGCAAAAACTTTCAAAATCTAAAACCTGGTGTTGGAAAAAGTGAAAAACAAGATTTTATATATGGCTACTAGGAGTTTAAAATGGTCCGAAGAGTTTGAAAAATAATTGGGCATTACCTTACAGAGTAGAACCTATGACCCAACAAATATACTCCTAATCAATGATGAAAAATATAGTGAGTACAAACGAGACAGCTAAAGTTGGGGGTGGGGGAGAGAATACATTTTAATCCACTTTAATAAAACTTAAACGTGAGCAAAACAAATAATATACTGTGTAGGGTAAAATACATATGTATTATCATTATGTAAACAAGGGAATTACAAAAATAAAATTCAGATAGTGGTTACCTCTAAAAACGGCCCCAAGTTCTCAACTATTTTGCTTGCCCAGGGGACATGTGGTAATGTCTGGCGACATTTCTGGTGGTTATGACTTGCAGGGGGTGGGGATGGGTGCTACTAGCATTTAGTGAGTAGAAGCCAGGGATGCTGAACACCCCACAACGCACAGGACAGTTCCCCACAATGTTACTGCCCTTGGGGCCCAGATGACCCTTTGTTCTGGAGGGCTATCCTTTACACTGTAGCGCATTCAGCAGCATCCTTCACATAGCCCCGGTTGTGACGACCAAAGATGTCTCCAGACTTTGTCAAAAGACCCCTGGGGAGGCAGGATCACCCCCAGGTTGAGAACCACTGCTCTCAAGGGAGGCTGGGGGATAGGAACACGGAAGAGCAGACAGGTGCTTTCACCAGCGTGGGTAACGTTCACAGCTGTTCAGTTTGGATTTTTCCAACTGGAACAGAGTCACAGGAGGAGTTTCCTTGGCAAAGGTCTTTCTTCGTGTTTACCAACACAATCTTTTACTGAATTTAACTTTCACTATGTATTAGTGGGCACAGAAACCTGTGAGCTAGATGTTCCATCTCTACATCTGATATTAAACAGAAGAAAATGAAGATCAACCCCAAACTGGAGAGATCCAACTGTAAAACACTAGAATTTCAGGAGTCCCCAACTATATTACAGTATTATCCAGCTGAGCAGATAGTAGCTGGTCACCAGCTTGATCATGAGATCAAGTTTTTGCTGGTTTCTGTTTTGTTTTTCGATTTCACAACTTATAGACATAATACCACGGGGAAACAAACCGAAAAAAGCACTTTATCACCCTTACCCTGGTATCTTCGCTTATATAACCACACATGACCTTCTCATTCTTGACCCACAGCTCCCCGGCCTGCGCCCTGAAAGGACAGGCACACGTGTTATTACGAGTCCTACATAAACCGAGAAGAAACAGGGGTGCCTTTGGGGTGTCTCTCTCTACTCTATCATTTACACCCAAATGACCTGGCCACTTACAGATTTCCAGAGGGCCATGAACAGATTACACAACATAAAGAATTCTCAGAGTACGCTGAATCTGTACAACAGGAGCTCTTAATTTGGGGGTCTGCAGACAACATGTGGGTCTAAGGAAGGGCTTCGGGGAACCCACGAACCCTCTGAAATGATGCAAACTTTCCTGAGCACAGAATTGTACCTTCTGGCAAACCTCAAAAGGGCACACGTCACAAAAACAGTTAAGAGGCACTGATGAACAAATTTGCTAACCCCAGCTTTGAGTCAATGAGTTTCAACAAAAACAAGATCCACTGCAGTACCAAATTAGAAGACAAGAAAGAAGTCAGGGGGCACAAAGGGACAGGGTCCCTATTCAATGAAGGCCATTTTGCTGAAAAATTTTTATGTCAATATTCAGTAATGTAATATTATGTCTTTTCCCCCTGCTTTTTTATTCTGTTTTTCATATTGTCTACAATGAGCAAGCACTGTATGTAAAAATACTTGGCATATGCCTGATACATAGCATGTGCTAAACAAGTGGCACTTGACAGTATTAATTCTATAATCAGGATAGGTGTGTTGAGACTGGCCACCATAGAGTCAGAGCTCAAGTCAGAGAAGATCCCAGAAAATCCTCTGCAGTGGGGCAGATCTAGCAGGAAAACACCCAAACTGGATGTTCCAATGCGCTTTAAGTATGACTCTCAAACAGATCTGTCTGCCCCAGGACAGCTGGGAAGTCACGGCCAGAAATTATTCAGTGTTGCTCTCTCTGGAGTGTGAGTTAGAAAAAAACAACAACAAAAAAATTTTTTTAAGTTAAAAAATGTAGGCAGCTAGTCAGTAATCCCCAAAATTATATCTGGGAACATGGTATCTCTTCACAATAAGATCAAATAGACTAGGTTTCTAAGTTCAATTTTTAAACAATATTTTTTTTTTTACTGAAGTATAGTTGCTGTACAATACTATATGTTACAGGTATACAGTATACTGATTCACAATTTTTAAAGGTTATACTCCATTTATAGTTATTATAAAATATTGGCTATATTCCCCCCATTGTATGATATATCCTTGTAGCTTATTTTATACCTAATAGTTTGTACCTCCCACTCCCCCCCCACCTATAATGCCCCTCCCCACTTCCCTCTCCTCACTGGTAACCACTAGTTTGTTCTCTGTATCTGTGAGTCTGCTTCCTTTTTGTTATATTCACTAGTTTGTTGTATTTTTTAGATTCCACATATAAGTGATATCACACAGTATTTGTCTTTCTCTGTCTGACTTATTTCATCGAAGTTCAATATTTTAAAAAAGCAGAGTGCTGTTAGGAGATAGATTTTAGTGCAATATTTTTCTTTAAAATTTTTCTTCAATTTTTTAAAATACTGATTCTGAAGTTTTTTTGATTTTTTTTTTTTTTTTAAGAATACATTGTGAATTTACTGAGAGAAAAACAAAATGTTTACCTTTAAGGAAAAATAACATTTCAAAGGTAGGGTCTCAAGGTAATGAAACTATGTCCTTAACTGTTGACTAAATTACCAGATTAAAAGGCTAAATTACACAGAAATTCTCTAATAATTTATTATGATTTGATTTTATTTTCTCATATGAGGCCCAGAACACTTTTTTTTTTTTGGGAAAAGAAAGTGACTTTTGATTCAATGTAGAAAGACTATAAATTTTTTGGAAAAATGGTAGAAGATTTTGTGGTTTACATTTAACCATGAATGAGCAAAATATTAGGATAGATCTTGAAAAGTCTAAAACTGACATTATGTCAGGGTGTATGAAGGCACTTACATGGAGAAACGAGGAATTTAATTATGAAAGGGATTCTGAGAGGGTTTCTAAACCAGGACTCATCAAACTGTAGCCTGCAGGCCAAATCCAGCCCATCTCCTGTTTTTGTAAGGCCCACAGCTAAGAGTAGATTTTACATTTTTAAATGTTAAAAAAAAAAAAAAAATTGCAACAGAGACCTGAGACCCACATGGCCCAAAGTCTAAAATATTTACTATCTGGTCCTTTACAGAAAAAGATCCTAAACCTACCACTTCATTTTGCAGAGGAACAGATGCAGAGACTCCCTGAGCTGCACAGCATCACCCTGCTAACCACTGGTGCTGCAGGAATGGAATACAGGTTTCCTGACTCCTGGCCCACCACCTGGGAGAGACCAGCTTGTATTTGATGGCATAAATAGGTTGCATTTCTTGTTCTGCTTGAGACTTCATCACTTCTTGAACTGCGCTTTAGTTGCTAAAATTTTTTCAAAGAATTTTTGACCTTATAACAACTTCTAAAACATTCCCTTTTCGAAAGAAAAAAATGAATCTTTTATCCTTTCTTTCTTTCAGGATCAGTAATTCAGACTAACCAAATAGCCCTCATTGCTGGTGAAAGGTCTTTACAAAAGGATTCTGGACAATAAAGGTAAGAGGAATGGCTGAATTAGAAAATCACCATCTTGCAATAATCATCAACAGATGAAACCATTCTGTGAAAATCTGATGGGGAATTTCATAACAGGGCAACAGGCTGCATCACCAGAATCCAGTGGTCAATCTCACGTTAAAAGTGAGTCAACCAGGGCTTCCCTGGTAGCGCAGTGGTTGGGAGTCCGCCTGCCGATGCAGGGGACACGGGTTCGTGCCCTGGTCCGGGAAGATCCCACATGCCGTGGAGCGGCTGGGCCTGTGAGCCATGGCTGCTGAGCCTGTGCATCTGGAGCCTGTGCTCCACAACGGGAGAGGCCACAACAGTGAGAGGCCCATATAACGCAAAAAGAAAAAAAAAAAAAAAAAAAAAAAAAAAAAAGTGAGTCAACCAGATGTAAATATGCTTGAGTATATACAGTAAATTTCAAGAAAGATACAGTTTCCTCTAGGGAAACGGACATATTTCTTACACACTTTTTTGGTGCTGTTAAGCCTTCACTATGTGGATATTTTGCTTTCTGAATTTAGAGGGGGTTTCAAAAAGTCCCCTTCTCTCTCTTCTTCACAAACTGAAATACAGAAATCATTTTAATAAATCAAGAGCAGTGTGATATCTCTAAAAAGGCAGCAAATCAGGAACTATTGTGCTAGTCATTTTATGTCTCCAAACTCTTAAACTGTAAAACAAGAAAGTTTGATGAAATATGTTCATCTAAGGCTTTCTCCAGTTTTAAAATTGTGAGTCTATCCCTCTTTTGTTCAGAATACCAGGCGGCTTCAGCAACATCCACCCATCTTAAAACTACTACAGTGCATTTTGGGGTCTTTTGGATTGTCTTAGCTACCACAATCTAACGTTTTAAGCTGTTGTGTATTTTATTATAAGGACGTCCACATGCCTCAAAGGTTGTATGTAGCAGTTACTGCACTACATGCTACTCCCAGTTACAAGCTAATAAATCAAGAGTGACATAGTATCTACCTGATGCCAGCAAATTCCACCTTCTGAGTGATATAGGCACATGTGCTGACCTAAGGGAAAAGAGAGAGAGAGATTCAACAATACATCAAGGCCATGAAAGGTCACAAAGAACATCTCCTGGCTTTCGAATCTCTTCTATTAACCCAAAGTTCAATTAACATGGGAGTAATAGATTTATCCCATAGGAAAACCTGCTGGGGCAGGTATAACAGTAGGTTCTTACGGCTTTGGCAAGTATAGACAATAGTAAAGACCAAGTGGATAATAAGTGGCCAGCTTCAGTAATATACTTATGTTCACCCACACTTGCATACATATGTACATTTACATATGGAACATTTATTTCTCATTTTAGAAAATGGAACCTTCTCCCACCAAATAAAACATGAGCAAAGATATCTCTTTCTGAAAATATACACTGTGTGGACATTCTACCTATGATTTGTTGTTTCATAATGGCCAAAAAGTCCAAAAGGAGAATTTTCAGCAGCAGCTCACAATTCTGATGAACTGATCATGTTCAGCGGAAAATGTCCATTAAAAATAAATAAACAAGGGCTTCCCTGGTGGCGCAGTGGTTGAGAGTCTGCCTGCCGATGCAGGGGACACGGGTTCGTGCCCCGGTCCGGGAAGATCCCACATGCGCGGAGCGGCTGGGCCCGTGAGCCGTGGCCACTGAGCCTGCGCATCCGGAGCCTGTGCTCCGCAACAGGAGAGGCCACGACAGTGAGAGGCCCACGTACCGCAAAAATAAATAAATAAATAAATAAATAAACAAGGAAAATGGAAGGAGGGTACAGCAAAAAAGCAGTCTAACCTGGAAGGAACAAGATCTGGGTTCCAGGGACTTCCCTGGTGGCGGAGTGGTTAAGAATCCACCTGCCAATGCAGGGGACACGGGTTCGAGCCCTGGTACGGGAAGAGCCTGTTCACCACAACTACTGAGACTGTGCTCTAGAGCCCGCAAGCCACAACTACTGAGCCTGTGTGCCACAACTACTGAAGCCCGCACGCTTCGAGCCCATGCTCCACAACAAAAGAAGCTACCGCAATGAGAAGCCTGCGCACCGCAATGAAGAGTAGCCCCCGCTTGCCACAACTAGAGAAAGCCCGCGCGCAGCAACGAAGACCCAATGCAGCCAAAAATAAATAAACAAAATAAATTAATTTTTTAAAATGTCTAAAAAAAAAAGATCTGGGTTCCAGCCAAGAGTCAATTGCTTACTAGCTTTCTCATCTTAACTCCTCAATCTCAGTTTTCACATCTATAAATTCAGGATAATAAATGCCTGTCCACAAGAGATGTGAGGAGCAAAAGAGATCAAGTGAAAACTAAAGTTCAAATGTAAAATAATATTTTACTCTCCCCATTCAAACCAAAAATGCAGAGTAAAACTCTCATAACAAACAAGCAAAACAAAGCTTATAAAAACCATGAAAAGAGAATGGGAGGAGACATACAACATGTTTACAGTAATTGTCTGTGATGCTGGAATCAGAAAGGATTTTATACTCTTCTCCATACTAGATCTACATCTCCCTGGTGACGTGGATTATTAACATAATGGAAAAAGTAACAGACTTTTTAAAAAATAATATCTTACCAAACTTTTCTTCAGTCGCCACATATCCCCACGGCCAATATATTGATCCTTAAAGGTTAATTCCACTAGGTCAAGGGTCACATCCTAAAAGGGGTAATCAAATACATGTCTCTGCTTTACTCTGTTGAGAGTCTGCCTGCCGATGCAGGGGACACGGGTTCGTGCCCCGGTCCGGGAAGATCCCACATGCGCGGAGCGGCTGGGCCCGTGAGCCGTGGCCACTGAGCCTGCGCATCCGGAGCCTGTGCTCCGCAACAGGAGAGGCCACGACAGTGAGAGGCCCACGTACCGCAAAAATAAATAAATAAATAAATAAATAAACAAGGAAAATGGAAGGAGGGTACAGCAAAAAAGCAGTCTAACCTGGAAGGAACAAGATCTGGGTTCCAGGGACTTCCCTGGTGGCGGAGTGGTTAAGAATCCACCTGCCAATGCAGGGGACACGGGTTCGAGCCCTGGTACGGGAAGAGCCTGTTCACCACAACTACTGAGACTGTGCTCTAGAGCCCGCAAGCCACAACTACTGAGCCTGTGTGCCACAACTACTGAAGCCCGCACGCTTCGAGCCCATGCTCCACAACAAAAGAAGCTACCGCAATGAGAAGCCTGCGCACCGCAATGAAGAGTAGCCCCCGCTTGCCACAACTAGAGAAAGCCCGCGCGCAGCAACGAAGACCCAATGCAGCCAAAAATAAATAAACAAAATAAATTAATTTTTTAAAATGTCTAAAAAAAAAAGATCTGGGTTCCAGCCAAGAGTCAATTGCTTACTAGCTTTCTCATCTTAACTCCTCAATCTCAGTTTTCACATCTATAAATTCAGGATAATAAATGCCTGTCCACAAGAGATGTGAGGAGCAAAAGAGATCAAGTGAAAACTAAAGTTCAAATGTAAAATAATATTTTACTCTCCCCATTCAAACCAAAAATGCAGAGTAAAACTCTCATAACAAACAAGCAAAACAAAGCTTATAAAAACCATGAAAAGAGAATGGGAGGAGACATACAACATGTTTACAGTAATTGTCTGTGATGCTGGAATCAGAAAGGATTTTATACTCTTCTCCATACTAGATCTACATCTCCCTGGTGACGTGGATTATTAACATAATGGAAAAAGTAACAGACTTTTTAAAAAATAATATCTTACCAAACTTTTCTTCAGTCGCCACATATCCCCACGGCCAATATATTGATCCTTAAAGGTTAATTCCACTAGGTCAAGGGTCACATCCTAAAAGGGGTAATCAAATACATGTCTCTGCTTTACTCTGCCATACTTTATAGTCTAAGATAACACTCACTCACCATGGAGAAACCTTTTGACAAAAGGACAACTACTGGAAGACCATTCAGTAGTAGAACCCTGACAAACAGAATTTTACCCTGCCCAAGAAGGCTTTGGAGGACAGGCAAGTCTCCAACAGATACTATAACTGCTGTATCGTGCGTGGTTAAGTGCAAAGGGCACCAGAGTAGTGATTCTGTGTTTTAGTCTTGATTCTGGCACACAAACACGACATTGAACTGTGGGCTTTATTTCCCTAGATAATGTCAATAATATCTTTTGGACAACGATTTTTACCTCTTAATTTTATAGCATCATTTCTCAAAAGAAAAAAAGAACACATGAAGAAATGTTAGTATTTTTATAGAAAATTTTACATTTAGCTTCACAAACACACATATACATACAGAATCGTTTTAGGACAAGATTTTGAAAAAGGGGTGAGGATTTTAAATGCAACCTACATTCTACCTATAATCTAAATGACCTATGTATGACCACATATTTAATAGCCTAACACTATACTTAAGTAACTCATTATTTCCTTAGAAACCTAATCTTGAGGAAGGGTGTTAATCATTCCTCAAAAGATATTCAAATCCAGAACAAAGACACACCTTAGGGTCTACGACATTCACATACACATCTTGATAAGGTCTTAGCCGAAACACTTGAGTCACCGTCTGGTCCACACTGATAGTTTCTGAAACGGAGAAGGAATCTGGATCAGGTAAATATATTCGAATCCATAACTACTCAGACATTCAACAAACAACATCCTTTGCCAAGAGCAAGACATGTTCTCAGCCTTCAGCAGCTTAAAACTTAGAGAGTTCTCTACTTTTCAGGTGAAATAAAACCTGAACCCAAGCAATTAAAAAATGAGAGAGACAAACAAATAATACAGAGACAGAGATAGAGACAGACAGAAAGAGAGAAAGGAAAGAAATTAAGAAGCAACATAAGAAAGTTCGAAGGGTTGTGAAAATTCAGAAGAAGAAAGAGATCCTTTCTCTTTTGGAATGAAAGTAGCAGGGGTAGTTAAGGAAGAAATAGACTTTTCGATGAGCCCTTAAGTCTGGTAAGTAAGAAACTTAACAGGTGGTAGGAGATGAGGTAAGAGTAAGAAGGACACTCAGGATCTGGATTTTACTGACTGTTTTCCCAACAAGTTAAAAAAATACAAAAGAAGTGGTTGACACCAAAATCCTTTAGAGCAAATTAAAAGTTTTTCTTTTTCTTTTAAGTGTCAGTTAAGGAAATACTTTATTAGCTATCAATAAACATTTTAGTTCCTTGATCAGTACAATATAGTCATTAGAGGAAAAAAGAAAGGATTTGGATCCAGAATGAGTAAGTAGAATCACTGCTCTGGCTCCTTCACTTACTGACTCCAGGCAAGCCCACTCATACTGGTAAGACAAAGTTTCCTCACTCTCTCAAGAGCTGGTGGGAAAATCAAGAAAGATAAATGACAAACAGGGCTTCCCTGGTGGCGCAGTGGTTGAGAATATGCCTGCTAATGCAGGGGACACGGGTTCGAGCCCTGGTCTGGGAGGATCCCACATGCCGCGGAGCAACTAGGCCCGTGAGCCACAACTACTGAGCCTGTGCGTCTGGAGCCTGTGCTCCGCAACAAGAGAGGCCGCAATAGTGAGAGGCCCGCGCACCCCGATGAGGAGTGGCCCCCCGCTTGCCACAACTAGAGAAAGCCCTTGCACAGAAACGAGGACTCAACACAGCAAAAAAAATAAATTAATTTAAAAAAAAATGACAAACAGCTCCCAGTACAGTGTCTTGCACAAGTGGCAGGTAATCAACAATATATGTTCCTCCCCTGCCCCAACCCAAAGTAGGTACTTAAATATTTTGTGAAGAAAATATAATATTGAGAAAAGCATGCTTTGCCAACAATCTTTAAGTGTAAAGCTTCACCTATTCAGATTAACCGTCCTCTTGACTCTAAACATAGTTTTTTCAGTGCCCTCAAGATGCTGACAAATGAGATTCCTTGGCAATTTTTATATCTGACAATTTTTTTTTTAGCAGGAACACAATTTGATAAGGAGAGAAGTACTGTGCCCTCATTCCCAGAGATTGTGAAGAGGGGTTTCTTACAGTTTCTCAAACAGTAAAGTGTAAAAATCTTAGAGAAGCGAGATGGAATTTTTACCTTTCTGCAAATCCTCCTTAAGTGACTTGACCTGCAAAAGCAGAGGGCTGGGGAAAAAAAGAAAAGCAACAGAGAGAAGGGATGTTGTCAGCAGTAACTAACCAGCTTTCTTCACCACCCACAAAACACAAACAGATCACTCTGGACATATTCTAACTGGCAGCACAACAATGGGAGAAAGTTCCCTTAGAAAACAAACCCTGCACTTGTATTCAAGGAAATGGATAAATGCTACAGAATTGTTCAGACTTGTCATCTCAGCTTTAAAAACAAAAAGAATGGACCACTTTTTAAAAGATGATGTGTTTATCAAATCCTGGAGGGGGGCTTCCCTGGTGGCGCAGTGGTTGAGAGTCCGCCTGCAGATGCAGGGGACACGGGTTCGTGCCCCGGTCTGGGAAGATCCCACATGCTGCGGAGCGGCTGGGCCCGTGAGCCATGGCCGCTGAGCCTGCACGTCCGGAGCCTGTGCTCCGCAACGGGAGAGGCCACAACAGTGAGAGGCCCACGTACCGAAAAAAGAAAAAAAAAAAAAAAATCCTGGAGGGCAGGAGCATTTTTATCCAAAGGCAAAGAGCCATCTTCCCCTTCAATCCCCTTAGACAAAATATCACCTGGTAAGAGAGGGCTGCCCAGTTAGTTCCCTGCTCCTGTCGGATGCTCACCTGTACTCATCGTTGGGGTGAGCAATCTCCACAATGTCTCCAAGCTTGATGTAAGGAAACACTTTGGGGTTCACGACTAGCTCATCATCTGAAAGACAATTCAGCCATCTCAGGCAGCAAAGAACTCACTTGGGCAGCAGGTTGCTGTGTATGTTCTCACACGGGGTCCTTACAACCCCATCATTTGGTATTATGACCCCATCTCGCAAGATGAAGTTCCATTTAAAATTGAGATTTAGCTCAACTGAAGGATTTGCACAGGAATCCAGAGCTAGTGAGTAGTTGAGGGGGACGGTGTTCGGGGACCTTTGTCTCCAGAGCTTTTCCTACTAGCCCACTGCTCCCAAGGAGAGGGTAACTCTTCTCTGGGAATTAGGCCTCTGCGGCAATCCTTGACTCCCTCAAATAGCATGTATCTGGCATATGCCAGGAACAAAACAGCCGGGGTCCCACATACAGCAAAATCCTTTCTATTTACAGTGTTTGCAGAACTTATAAAAATACTGTCTGAATGTGACCCTCACAATAAATCTTTGGATCTAACAGAAGCAAGAAAATGACCTAGGAGATAAAGCAACTTGCCAAAGGGTAGATAGCTAGTAACAGTACACCAGGACTGGTTACTAGTCCAGGGTTCCTAAACAAACCACCTCTTACACATGAAAATCAAGCCAGATAAAACACCCTGGACTTTGGAGGGCAGCACCTGATCAGGGGAAAACTTCATATATCAGTTCCCATTAGAGTCCAATGAGACCCTTAAAATATAAGGAGAATGTGATTTCATATGTTTATCTACCCCTGCCCCCCACTGGGGGTGGGGGAGAATTCTTTCAAATATAACAAACTCAGGATCATAAAGATAGGGTGATTTTTTTTTGTTTTGTTTTAGCTTTTAGGGAAA
>NW_006780020.1:308344-335836 GCF_000442215.2 Lipotes vexillifer
GGGAAAGACATGGCCTTCAGTTATGCTAAAAGCATGACAAATAAGTATGTCCAGATTTCAAATATAATCAGACCCAACAAAAATTCAGCCTAGGAAAGCGAAGTACTGGGTTAATCCCACAGTTGCTTTTTTTTTTGTATATTGTTTCCATTGACAGATGTATACCAAATCCTCTATGAAGTCTTCCCCTAACTTCCACAGTCTGAATTAAGCTCCCTGAACACATATTCCTTCCTGCTCCATTTTATCATTTCCTTTTTGCATGTCTGTCTCATCAAGCTGAAAGCTCCGTAGGGAGAAGGGACCTTGTCATATTCAAAATCTTTATGTCTGGTACAGGTATGTACTTAATAAATACTTGTTGGATGTATTTTTTAAATTTGATTTTTACTTTACTCATAGAAATACAGTTGATTTACAATATTGTGTTAGTTTTCAGTTGTTCAGCATAGTGATTCAGTATTTTTGCAGAATATATTCCATTATAGGTTATTACAAGGTAACAAGTGTATTCCCTGTGCTATGTAGCATATCCTTGTTGCTTATCTATATAGAGTAGTTTGTATCTGTTAATCCCATAGGCCTAATTGTCCCTCCCCCCTTCAGTAACCACAGGTTTGTTTTCTATGTCTGTGAGTCTGTTTCTGTTTTTTTAATAAATTTATTTATTTATTTATGGCTGCATTGGGTCTTTGTTGCTGCACGCAAGCTTTCTCTAGTTGTGGCGAGCGGGGGCTACTCTTCCTTGCAGGCGTGGGCTTCTCATCGCATTGGCTTCTCTTGTTGCGGAGCACAGCCTCTAGGTGTGCGGGCTTCAGTAGTTGTGGCACGCGGGCTCAGCAGCTGTGGCTCTCAGGCTCAGTAGTTGTGGCTCTTGGGGTCTAGAGCACAGGCTCAGTAGTTGCAGCGCATGGGCTTAGTTGCACCGCAGCATGTGGGATCTTCCCGGACCAGGGTTCAAAGCCCTGTTCCCTGCATTGGCAGGTGGATTCTTAACCACTGTGCCACCAGGGAAGCCCTCTGTTTCTGTTTTACATGTACATTCATTTGTATTATTTTTTAGATTCCACACATAAGTGATATAATATAGTATTTGTCTTTGTCTAACTTATTTCACTAAGCATAATATTCTCTACATCCATCCATGTTGTTACAAGTGGCAGTATTTCATTCTTTTCTATGACTGAGTAATATTGCTGGATGTATTTTATTTATTTATTTTTCTTTATAGTCCTGCAGCAGACTGGGTACAGCACAGAGCTACCTTTGTCTTGCACACGTGAAAAAGAAGACTCGCATACATTGTATATACACTGTATATACTGTAGCCTTGTATCTTTCCCTCCTCTGTCAAAAGTTATTTCTGTTGTGCCTTCAATTCTGCTCCACAAACGTTTAGGCAGCTTCAGCTGCATACAAAGTACAGTGTTAACAACAGACTGTGGTTTTGGCAGAAATAGTGTTTTAAATATAGCAATGCTTAGTATATCCTTGTCCTGGTAATTACAATGGCTACATTTATTAATCAGGTCAAAGGAGCCTGGTACTCTACTAAATACTATATGTACATCATTTTACTTTATTCCCATAAGACCTTATGATATAGAAACTATTATTTTCCCTTTTGGGCAGTCCTTGCCTTTGGGTGGCTTATACATATATAACACAGGAGTAAATACATAATAAAATACAATTTTAAAAACACTCACTGTGTTGTTAATTCTAATTTCTGAAGCAAATAAGGTTGTTAGGACAGAGGGAAATTTATTCCTTTACAAAAGAAAAAAAAATCATACGAGTAGGTGCTTTCCTGTTCTACAGGTTTATAGACTCAAGGTGCTAAGAGAAATGGAGAAATTATTCTAAAGAGCTGGAATTTGTAGTTAAGGTAAACTAGGGGCTTGCCCGAGGTCACAGGGAAAGTTAGAGGAAGAGCTGATACCCGGATTCATGTTTAACACAGGACAAGATGCTGTGTCCTGCCCCATCTCATCGTGCTTCAGAGCCAGGCAAAGGTTCATGCTTTGATCATACCTGTCTTATGCACATCCATTACTTCTTTCATTAAACATAAGTTTTTCTTATACTGGAATTTTGCAGAACATACACAGTAAATATGTAACAAAAAGATACAAACAAATCAACAAGGACCTAGCACAGAGAACTATATTCAATATCTTGTAATAACCTGTAATGGAAAAGAATATCTAAAAAAAAAATCTATATATACATATATATAGGTATATATATCTATATATCTGAATCACTTTTGCTATACATCTGAAACACAACACTGTAAATTAACTATACATTAATAAAAAAATTTAAAAAACAAAAACAAATGAAGAGTAGTAAGCTGGCAATATTCACAAAGTTTGTTAAAATGCAGGATGCAAATGCTTCTAGAAGGGTCCTGCTACTCTCCCCACTACAGTATCACACTTGCTGCTTCACTCAGTTAAGCTACCTGCTTAGCCTCGATTGTCACGAGTCAGTTTGAAAATTTCAAGGCACCGGACACATCAGAACCTCGGCCAACTTACACAACGCCCCTAAGACCAATCAATACTGACCACTGCCCCCAAAGCCCTTCTTGTGGATGACAAGTTTGTAGACCTTTGTTGTTCTCATCTTGTACTGTTGTTTCCTTCAGCTGTTCCAAGCTTGGGGGAGAGAAATCATCTTGCCTCCCTGCCAGTGAAACACAAACAAAAAGGCTGGAATGTCAGACTTTTCTTTGCAACTGCTCTTTGATTTCAGGGCAATGAAAATACTGCCCTTGCTCAGCTGAGAGGTGGCACCAACCCTCGGATGAAATCACTCCTCCAATTACCAGGAGGGACGTTGAACAAACAGAACCAGTGAATCTGGGAACGAAAGGGAATTCGGGCCAGGGTCTAGTCCAACCTCCAAGAAGATATTTTATCACACCCTAAAGGGAAAACTTGGGAGTGAATGAGGCATTCATTACCTTGCCTCTATATAAACCAATAACACCCAAATATTAAAGAGATCTTAAAAGAGATTAGGCACACAATCTGTAGATGAGGAAAGTGAGAGCCAGCGCAAGGGACTTGCCCAAGGTCTCTGAGACAGAGAGGCATTCCCACCGCTCATGTTTCGCCATCGATGTCCTGGGCAAGAAGAGTGTAAACAGAGGAAGGCTCATTCCCCAAACCTCCATCTGCACAAACTCTCAGTGGTTCCTCCCCGCACCCCCCACCCCCATATCACAGCTGAAGCCACGGAAGCTCAGAGACGGAGAGAGACTTGCCTAAGGTCACACAGGGGGTTGGGGGTGGGGCCAGGTTTCGAACCTGGGCCCCGGCCCCCTTCCTCCTGATCCCCAAACCCGGGCCCCGGGGGGGCAGCTCCACTCACCCGCAGCTCCGGAGCCCCTTCCCACTTGAGGCCGGGGTTCCGGGGGCCAGACCCTGGCCAGGACCCCCGCGCCTCCTCGGGACGCCCCGCCTACGCCCGCAGAGCCTGTGCAGATACCGAGCCAGAGCTGCAGGCGCCAGCCGCCCCGCCCCGGCCACCAAGCGCTCACCTGAGAAGCCGCGCGGCCCCGGTGGCTCCGCCCCGGGGCACCGCCCCCTTCCCGCCCACCCGCCCTGGGCCGCTCTGGCCGAGCCTCCGCCTCGTCTCGGTGTCCGCGCCACTTCCCCATCCGGGGCTCGTGCCGGGGGCGGGGCCTCGCGTGCGGCCTGTAGGGCGGGCTACTCACCTGAGTTTCCCGCTCCCGAGCCTGAGGGCCGTCGTCCCGGGAAAGGAAATCCTTTTCCTCCCAGACGTTCCGAAATAGATCCGAGCACAAGCGGTTCTCTTCCGACCTAGTGACTTCCTCAACAGGGCAAACTCGGGCGAATGTCCCCGGATCTGTAAACGATGTTATGGATCCTCACCAGGCCTCTCAGGGCTACTGAGAGGCACAAAATAGAGTTTCTGGGAGAACTTTTGTAAAATGCAAAGGGCTAAGCACGTGCGATGGCCCCTACTGGGAAGTATCCACTTGGGGGGCTTTTCAAATCCTTCCAAACCCCAAGTGGTGTTCCGTGCTTCTCTGGTTGTTAACAATAGCTACCATAGCTGTCACAGACATTCTTATGTAATCGTCACATCTCTTAGGTGGCATATACTATCTCATTTCACAGACAGGGGAACAGGCTGAGGACACCATACTCCTCCAAGGACAGATCTTGACCCAGTGGAGTCCAACTTGCTCCGAAGGCTGAGCGTTTAACCAGCATCCTCGTGTCTCACCCAAGGGTTCAGCCTAAGCCCTTATCTGTTGGGACATCTTTCTCTTCTCAAGTTAAAAATCAGAGCTGTGTGGGCAGTGCCTGAAGCTGGCCAAGGGCTGCTGGCAAGTTGCCAGCTCCATCTAATTGACCTACGGTTTTCAGAAATTTTCTGAATGTTGAAATAAAAAAAAGCATGACATACCACAGAAGGACTAGGGAGTGAGTGAAGGATTCGATTCGGAAGTTAACTCTTAAATAATTGTAATTATTTATTTATTTATTTTTGCGGTTCGCGGGCCTCTCACTGTTGTGGCCTCTCCCATTGTGGAGCACAGGCTCCGGACGCGCAGGCTCAGCGGCCATGGCTCACGGGCCCAGCCACTCCGCGGCATGTGGGATCCTCTCGGACCAGGCACGAACCCATGTCCCCTGCATCGGCAGGCGGACTCAACCACTGTGCCACCAGGGAAGACCTAATTGTAATTTTTTAATAGTAAAGAAAAACATGTAATCAAGCAGACTGCAACAGTTGCAAAACCTGTCAAGGATAAAATGTTAAATATAAAATACATGTTTATGTTGCCAATTCAGGGGGCACACCCAGATCCCCCAGGCTGTTTATCAGTAGCCGAAGTCCTTCCATCCCAGAGTTTAGGGGACTCTCTGTCCCTGGCCCTCAGGGGAATTTGATTCCGTCTCCTGAGAGATGTCCATAATTGGTGTGTCATATCTTGGAAATACAAATATTTCACTTTTTAATTTGGCAAAAATTTGTAAAAAACCTTGACGAGTTTTGAGATTTAAAAAAATTGCCTAGGGAATTCCCTGGTGGTCCAGTGGTTAGGACTCCATGATCTCACTGCCGAGGGCACGGGTTCAGTCCCTGGTGGGGGAACTAAGATCCCACAAGCCATGTGGCCAAGTCTAAAGCTGGTCAAAGTTAGGGGTTAGGGAAGGCTGGAGGGGGTAGCTCCCAGACTGGAGAGCCAATGGCCTACGTTCTACAATGTACAATCACTGTACTACAACCACATGGAGGATTGCCTGTTTTTAGCTGTGTGGCTTTGCACAGGATACTTCTCTTTCCTCAAATTTCTCCCCTGACAGATGGGAATAAAAAGTACATGTTCTTCCTCCTTCACAAGGTGTTTGAGGGCCAAGTGAGGTGAGGGACGTGTTAAGTCTTTGAAATTAGAAGAATTTAAAGTGCCAAGTAAATGTCACCAAAAGCATGGAATGTGTCAGGAAATTGGCTCTTCTCGACTTTTAGGGGATTGAATTATATATATGATACTTCTTTGGGGTCCCTTTGTGCTTAACACAGAGCTAGGAGCAAGACTGGGACTAGGGTGTGGTGGGTGGGGCTAATGAGACACTTGCCTTATTTAGAGCACAAAATGCTAAGGGGATGCCAAAAAACTCAGCAATGTAAATAATGTGACTTTTGTTTTTAAAAAAAGAATACAAAAAATCCATGTTGAACAAAATATCACATTTTTAAAGACGAGATCAATAATGGTGCTGTGCAATAATATTAGATCCTGAGGGAAAAGACAAACCAGTAATACTGAGTTTCTCAGATCCTCTTCTATAGGCACGTAGTTGCCTGAGAAAGAACTTGAGGACTTGGCTACTATAAGTGTAGAAATGTTCTAAAGTGAATTTCTAGTTAATTCATCCCAATAGCATCTGTGGTAGCCTATATGTGAACTGTGTATGTATATAGACGATGGATGGACTTACAGGCTGTAAACAATAGGGTTGGCATTTAGGTGTGTATATCTCCAGCCCTAACTAAAGCTGGGAAAACCACTGTCTTAGATAAAATGGTCCACATGTTGACTGGTTCAAGGATACGTTGATTAGAGAGGAGAAAATTAAAATCTCCCACAAACCACCAAACCTCTAGCTCTCTACTCAGCCAAGTTGATAAGCTCCAAGAGACAACAGATTTCTGTTTAACACAGGGCTGTGTGATTTGGGGATTGATTGCATTCTCTGGACCGTCTCAATTCCCTCTTGAATAAACGTTCTTTTCCTTTCTTCAAATATCTGTTGAGTGCCTGCTTATGCAGGACACTGCTCTAGGTGCTGAGCAAAGAATGATGAACAAAACAGACAAGAGTGCGAGGGACAGATGATAAACGAGTCGATAAACATGAAATGGCAATTTCGGCTAGTGTTAAAGCTATGAAGAAATTAAAACAAGATGCGAGAAAGGAGATGGATCAGGGGAGTGACATGATCTAAAATACTGATTCCAGGTATAAAAAGATATCTTGGGCTGCCAGGGTAGAAGCCGGGAGGCCCGGAGAGTTGCAGCCGTTCGGGCCAGAAAAGAGACTGGACCAGAGTGGTCTCAGTGGAGTCAGACACTGGACCTGAAGCTCAGCAGGAGCGGAGTCAAAAGATGTGTCCCCTTTAAGAGTCCTGGCCGCAGGGGCGGGGCAGAGGCCGCTGGAGCTAGCCGAGGGCGAGAGGCTTCACGCGGGAACAGCCGCCCCAGGAGAGCGCGCGCGCAGTGCGGGGGCGGGACCTGGGCGAGTCCGCATGGCTAGCTCGGGCCCCGGATGAGGAAGTGCGGGGCGATCATAGAGACGAAGAGGCGGCGGCGGCGGCCGGAGCGCCCCGGGCTCTCGGCTCCGCAGGCTCAGGTAGACTTGGAGGCTACGGGGCAGTAGCTGCAGAGGCTGGGCTGGCGGGGCGAGCGCGGGCTGCGGAGCCGACCTGAGGGTAAGAGGCCGGGGGCGGGAAGGCTTCGGGCGTAGCCACCTCGCCCCACTCCAGTCTGAGCGGACCCTTCGCCGGGCGGTGCAGGCTGAAGCGGAGCCCGGGCCCCCCGCCCTCTCGGGGCGCCGAAGGGAACGCAGGCTGCGCTGCGGGCGCGGAGCGACCCGGGGAGAGGGAGGAGACCAGGCCCCGCGTCGCGAGGGGAAAACGGCTTCTCCGAGTCATGGCTCCGGCGGGGGAGAACGACTCCTCTTCGACCTCGATACGGCGGGGGACCCCCAACTTCTCGGGGCGGGCGACGCCCCTTGTCGTGGGCGAACGCTCCTCTCCGGCTCGCTTGTCAGCAGAGGGAGACCCGCTCCCGTGGTGCGAGAGGGCGATTCTGAACTTATTTTCAGGAGGGATAAGATCTCTCTCGATTTGGTCAGCACCCCCCGGGTGGAGAGAAAGACTCAAGTTGCCTAAAAGTGACAGGGGGCTCTTCCTTCCCTGTAAAAGACTTATCTTCCCTTCTTTATTTTTTATCTTTACCCTGATACAGAGGGAGGAAGACCCTGAATTTACTTTATGGTGTTAGTCAGTCTTTCCCCTCCCCCAGTCGTGTCCACAGAGGGAGCCTCGCTTCTCCGCCCCCGAGCTTCTTGGTGTGCCTGGAGCTCTTTTCCCTCGCACAGTGAAGAGCGTGGCGTTTGGAGTGTGATGGATGCAAGCCCGCGTGTGTCCCACTTCCCACCTTTGTGACCTTGACTCATTTCTTAACCTTTTGTCAGTCCTCCCATCTCTAATTTGGGTACTCTCTTCAAAGAATTGTCCTAAGGGCTAAAGGAAATTTTGTGTAAGTGCTTAGTACATAGTAATCTTTTGGGAAACTGTTGCTATTACTGTTACTTAATTTTTTTAAAAAAGGAAACTAGTATCTTCCACAGAGAAACACAGATGCATGTCTCCTCCCATCCCTCCCCACACCCCATCACTTTCTGAGGAGGCTTTTTCCCGGGGCAGAGAAAGAGACACTTGTACTGTCTTAGATCCGACCACACTTCGCAAATTAACAAAGAGGGCCTCAGAATAATCTGCAAAAAGACTGCTTTTGGAAGCAGGTCTGTACTCCAAGAGGGAGACCTGATAGGAGAAGCCAACCTTTCCTTTGTCCACAGAAGCTATCACTCCTTCCCGACTGGTTAGAGATGCCCTCTCCCACTCCCCCTACTTGCTCTAGTGACAAAAAAGCTTCCTTCTATCTGATGTGCACACCCCCCTACACCCAAGATGGAGATTCCAACTTCTTTCTCTTGCTCTCCCAAGAAAAATAAGACTAGACCTATGAGAGGAGGACGCTTTCCTGCTGTATATTTGGAGTGGTACAGATGGTTTCTTTTCTCCCCTTCCTTTGAAAAAGGAATGAAAATCTTTTATGCAGAGTCTTTGTCAGTAGAAATCAGGAGCATTTTCACTGTTTTACTCCCCATGTGGAGACAGAGGGATCCTTTTTCTGCATGCTGATAAAGGGAGGAACGGGGGAAGCCGTGCTTGATGCTATTGAGATTTCTTGTGCACTCCGTGGGGAAGAGCCAGGCCCTGTTCAGTATATGGACTTCCCTGCCCCACTTTCAGTTTGTCTAGAGATCTTCTTCAAAGATTCTTCTTTGTCTGTTACTCAAGAAGAAGCTCCCTTCTCCGAATTCCCTTAGGGAGGGATTGGCTACAGTGTCCGAATCTTTGGGAAAGAAAGCCCCTTTCTCAAGGTGAAAGGAGTGTGGTGAACTTCTGAGGGCCTGATCGTTATTGTGAGTATTGTCCCTTGTCACAAGTGTGGTAGTGCCTAGTGTTATTAACTGCTTCGTTTGGTTAAGAGCAGCCCCTTTGCTTTTGGAATTAAAGGGAAGGGAGACCATCAGATGGGATTATTGGGGCACATGGCTTTCTGTTCTGTTGTTTTCTTTGTTTGATTTTTTTTCTTCTTTTGCTTACTGCTGTAAACTTTGTACCCCCAGAACTTTTGTTTTGGGGCATGTTTGAGTGACGAAAGTTGCCACTTTGTCAGGTTTTTAGTATTATAAAACATTCTAATGAGGCTGAGAGCTGCAATGTTAATCTTTCATTCGTAGTTTCCCCATCCTCCCCTTGGCTTTTGTTATTTGGTGGGATGGGAATTAACACTTCCACATTGCCTGAAGACACACTGAAGAACAGCTTTCTATCTTTTTCGTATGTAAAGTGTTCTTAAATTACCTTGTTTGCCCTTGAGTACTTGCAGTGGGGATTAGTCTGAGCTCTGTAACACTTTTGTTGGTGTCTGTAGGTCTGTTGTGCTGAAACAAACTGGAATAGAAAAGTTATTTAGAGTCTTGGGATTTTTACGGGTAACACAATGCTTTGCGATTATTTTGTTTAATTTGTCCATTTTACATGTGAAAAACAAGCCCAGGAAAGTTCAGTGACACACTCAAGGCCGGGCAGCTAGTGAGAGGCAGGATAGGGACCCTGGTCTCCCAGCTTGGAGACCAACAACTAGACTGCTTCCCAGCACTGATTAGGCATTTGAAGCAGAAAGACTGGGAGATGATAATTCTCAATTCAAAGGGCTTTCTTCTTTTATTGGAATAATTGTACTGCATACTCCTTATAAACGTTAGTCTTCACCCCCATCCCCACCCCTGGGATAAATCCATCCCCTAAACAATGTAATTCTTATTTGTGTTAATGGTAAAGATGACAAGCCAATAGCAGCAGGAGAGAGTTGTTTGTGAATTTATGGGTTATTTTCTGCTTATACCTCAAACTAGGTAATTATCTGTGTCTTCACCCAGTAGGTTGGTTATATATCATTAGTAAGGATTAAGCCATAAGTCCCTGTCTACATTTTATAAGCATGTGTTACTCTTTCCGCTTACTTCAAGTTTATTTAACACTTTAGTGTAAAAACTTTTATGATTGAGGGAGAGAGCTGACATTTGGAAAGATACTGATAAAGGGATAATATACTTACTGGTTATTCTTTATTGCTTCATATTTGGATCTTGAGATATAACGTTTTAAAAAAATTTTAACACGTGTGATAGACGCTCATTGTTAAAAAAAAAAAGTACAACATGCAGATAAGTCATTCATGATCCCATCACCCAGGGTAACACTGTTAATATTTGGCTTATAGTATTTAAAACAATTTTCCTATATGGATATATATTTTTCCAAAATAAAAGAATCCTAATATTTATCTAGCTTGATAAGACATCTCAGGCAACTTTCTATGGAGAGGTATATTTCTGTACCATCATTTTTAATTGCTCCATTGCATTCAGGAATTTAAAGAACTTGAATGGTAGAATTCTGTTGTTTCTGCAGTCTTGGGGCATTACCAATATCTTGATAGAGGGAGAAAGTTGAGAGGACAGTTTAGTGATGCGAGCTAGTGAGTTGAGAATAATTGTAAACTGCTGCTCTAAGCTTGCATCTAAATATGACTTCACCTCTGAGGGTTCCAGCTGAGGCACTTAGTTAGCTGTTCTTGGTGACTCCACTTCACATACTGCTGAGAAACTTGAGGACCAGAATCAGGCTGCAAAAAGGAGGGAGTGGTGCCTGGTTGTTTTACAGGTTGAAAAGTCTTATAATTATGTCTCTACCAAACACACATATCAAGAGATGGTAGTTTTGTGGCGTTTGGCTTTTGTATATTGGAAGTTATCTTTTGGTGACCAAGCTTTACAATTCTGTTTTGGTCCACACCAGTTTACAACATAGATGGAGGTGTAGGAAAGGTAATGGCACTGTTTTTCCTGAGGAATATTTTGAGCCATTTTATGTGATTATCAATATTGCCTCTTTGTGATAAGCATCTGCTTAGGAAGCATGTATTTGTGCGTGATTTTGTGTTCAGAACAAAATCTTGAGTTAGGACCGTGGGGTTGGAAAGGAGTGAGATTTGTTAGAGACACAGCTGGAGTTGGGACCGTTGGTACAAGTGCTAATTGAACGCCATGTGGATGGTCAGATATGGTTACGTCTGGGGATTCAAGTCTGAGCTCTGGGGTAACGGGTGCTATTACTAAGAGAGGCAATGGGATCAAAAATAAGCATATAAGGTTACTGAGAGCCTCTTACTCATTCTGTTTCTCATAGCTGCTTGCATGTAGCAATACTCGATTATTCACTGCGTTGAATGGGTTCTGTTTTAGGCATGTTACGTTTTGGGGGGGTGCCATCCTTGTGAGTGAAACGTAGGTCACAGCTTGAGAAAAACTTGGGGCAAGGGACAGATTTCTTTCCTTTAAAAAAAATCAGCTTGGATTTCCCTGGTGGCGCAGTGGTTGAGAGTCCGCCTGCTGATGCAGGGGACACGGGTTCGTGCCCTGGTCTGGGAAGATCCCACATGCCGCGGAGCGGCTGGGCCCGTGAGCCATGGCCGCTGAGCCTGCGCGTCCGGAGCCTGTCCTCCACAACGGGAGAGGCCACAACAGTGAGAGGCCCGCATACCGAAAAAATAAAATAAAATAAAATAAAAAATCAGCTTTATTAAGATATAATTCATATAACTTGTAATTCATCAACTTAAATTGTACAATTCAGTGGTGTTTGGCATAGTCTGAGTTGTGCAACCATCACCACAATCAATTTTAGAACACTTTTATTGCCCCCAAAAGAAAAACTGTCCATCAGCCACTCCCTGTTTCTCCAACTCTTCCAACAGTAAGTGGTCACTAATCCACTTTCTGACTCCAGAGTTGCCTGCTCTGGACATTTCGTGTAAGTGAGATCTTACAATATGTGGTCTTTTGTGCCTGGCTTCTTTTACTTACATAAGGTTTTCAAGGTTTATCCATGTTGTGTCATGAATCGGCACATCATTTCTTTTCATAGTTAAGTAATACTCCATTGTGTGGATAGACCACATTTTGTTGATCCGTTCATCAGTTGATGAACATTTTGATTTGTTTCCACTTTTTGGCTCTTGTGAACAGTTCTGCGGTGAACATCCGTGTACAAGTTTTTGTGCGGGCATGTGGTTTTTGCACATGTTCCTCAGAGTGGAGTCGCTGGATCATGTGGTTACTCTGTGCTTAAAGGGACAGTTTTGAGTCATCCTGTTAGCAGAGAAGCTGCACGAAAAGGTGAGGTCATCAAAAAAGTGAAGCCTGGGAAGGGAGGTGTATCGAGGGTTGAACTGGAGAACACCCGCACCCTGGCAGGCAGGGAGACCCACAGAGCCCGTCTCTACCTTCTCTTCTACAGTAGTCTTTCCTGCAGTTACTCTTTTGGTCCATATGTGGTATGACAACCAAAAGCTGGATTGTTATCTGTCGATGGGAAAGGGAAACTGAACCAAATTAAAATGGAGCACTTCCAACCTTTTGGGAGCGGGGGCATCAAATAGCAATTTCACTTTATCCCTTAGCCCCCACGTATATACACACACACACACACACACACACACAAAATGGCTTAAAATCTAAAGTACCCCTAGAAATCCAGGAGCTAGTGGAGAAAGGGGAAGACTAGCTCCGGAAAGGATGCCTTTGTCGGCACGGTTTATGAAAGTCCCCTGTGAGTCTCACCTCACTCCTTTGCACGCCAGTACGTCTCTCCTTGCTTCTCTTTTGGCTTCAAGTTTCTTCACCAGCCCTCCTGTGTTACCTCAACCTTATGGACCAGCAGTCTGCTTTCCTGTAATTTCTAGTATTCGTATTTGTTAGTGGTATCGCGTTGATGTCCTTTCACCTTTGAGTAGGGTTCCTTGAAAACACTAAGGTGCTCACTCAGCAGATGAGAGCATAGGGACGTGAGTAAACCAGCCACCACAGGTTGGAAAACCAGGAGAAGGGCAGAATGGTCTGGAATGAGAGGACCTGTCATCTGCCCTTCCTCAGCCCCAGCTCCAGTCCAGACAGCACAAGCCAGTGTAGGGGACCTTCTGTCAAGGAGGAACAGTCGTCAACCCAGGAGTGCTCAAGGAGCGGGCTGCTCATTGACGGGGAGGCAGAGCGTGTGCCTTTGTGTAAGTGGCATCGGTGGGCTTTCCCCTATAATCAGGGTACGAACAGAGACAGGGCTCAGGGCCGCTGGGTCGTAAGGAGGGAGTTACGTGGTGTCTCGGAGAGTCCCTCATGCTCAAAAATCTGATCGTGGTGGGTGGAGAGATGGTGAGACAGCCTAACAGTCAAAAGAGTTCAGTAGCAAGCTCTGGGTATTACTTGTATGTAACATGTTTATTTTGGAGAAAGATGGACATTAGGAAGTGGTGAGAGTACATCTGAAACATCCTTTCCTTTGTATATTTCGGCCAAAGGAATCTGCCATAGGGTACTTCTGATAAATTCTTGTCATGAACTTAGAGATTCCAAATATTTCTCACCTTCTCTCTCCTCCTGTTTAGGGTTAAGGAAAACATCAAGAATGAAAGCGCGCAGTATCTCATTTGGTTATCATTTCCGCCTTGGTCAGGTCAAGTGGATTTTGTGGTGGAAACCACACGCGTTTGGTAGACTAAAATGGAAAAGTTACCGGCCAGGAGACCCTGGTTTTGGGTGTACCATTCCCTATCTGTGTGTGCGTTTGTTTTGATTACTTTAATAATACAGTATCATGAACTACTTAAATATGTACATTTTAGCAAATAACCCATGTTCCTATTACCCAATGTGAGAAGTGAAACATGACCAACACAGTGGAAGCCCTGGGTGTCCCCCGACTCCTTCCCTCAGTTAACCATGTAATAGGTCTATTGTTTAGATCCATGTTTAGGCAGGTCACCTTTACCCTCTTCACGTGTGGTGTTAGAACCTGTAAGAGGAGGACAACAGCCGCCCTGCTTAGCTCACTGGGTTGTTATGAGAATCAAATGAGTGGTGTCTGTGAAGGCACTTGAAAAATCTCGAGGTGCTGAGTTGAAGTCAGGAAGGATTTGCCCAAGAGCTGATTTAGTCGTGTTGGGTGCCAGCCTGTGTAGACACAGCTCAGGTGTTTAGTGAGCACTTTTCTCTATATCTTCTTCCAAAGAGAATTCTTAATGAAGAAAAGTCAGTGAATTGAATTCTTCAGAGTCCCTCAGTATATGTTAATTCAGCAAATATTTTCTGAGTACCTGCTATGTGTGAAACAACTATTCCAGGCAGCAGGGATATAGCAGCGAACAAAACACGCAAGGTTCACAACCTGAAAACAATTCAAAAACAATCTTTATTTTCTTATTTACATTGGGTCTATCCTTGGATGCTTAGACATGTCTTATTCTCATCTACATTTGATGAGATCTCACTTAAATCCAGATTTATACTAAGAATTGTTCACAAGGCAGTATTTGCATTGAAATTAGACAGATGTCATTAAAGGTTTAAGGTATTTATTTTCCTCAAACTCAGTCTCTTACAGAGAATTTTTTGGTGCCAGATAATGTTGGCATTTGAGTTAGAATTTTTTGCCTTTGTTGTAGCCAGTTTAAGCTGAGACAGCTTTCTACTACCGTGCAAGGTTTTAAACTTTTATCCCTTCCTTTGATTTGTGTCAGGGTGAGCTGTTTGATGTAAAAGACTTGACTCCAAATCTGCATCTGCCCCCATGCTGTCATCCGGCGTAGAGACCCAGCCCGTTCCACTCGATTCCTCCATGTCTGCCGAGGTGCAGGAATTATACTCTGAACTCCCAGTGAGTGTCTCCAAAGAGCTTCATGCTGACTCTGAGCCAAGTGCAATTCCAGATGTAAAACCTGGAGCCTCAAGCTCTCGTGTAAGTCAGAGTAGGGCAGTGCCCTTGGAGCTGCAGAGGACTCCTGTGGAAAGTTGTCACGAAGAAACCCCTGAGACCGTGGACCATGGGGGTGAGCCTGGGCGGTATGGGCTGGTGGACCCCACAGCAGAAGGTTCTGTGGCTTCTGGGATCTTGGATAGGGAAGTGAAAGCCAAGAGCATGGAGCAAAAGGTCTTCAGAGATGGAGGGGACCAGGCGGAGAGTGTAAGAGACCCCTGTGAGGGAGCAAAGGAAGACACACGTCAATATTGCACAGCTACTGAAGAGAAGCTCTGCCCCAGCCAGGTAAGAAATGAGATCTTGATGCAGATCAGTTGAGTGGGGATGGCATCTTTCCAACTGGACTAACACTTCTCAGAATAAAGTACAGAGTCTGACAGGTAGCTTATGATTTATTGAAGCATTTCCAAAATGTTGATTTTGATGTTAACTTTCTTTTGATGATTTTTAAAAACATTCGTGTCGCATCAGACACTTGAGGAGAGGAAGTGCTTATCTCATGAAAACGTGTCAGTCCTCTGACACAGCTACTGAATATGAAATGTTGAGTCTCTCTGTGACGGTCGTGTGGGATTTCTGTGTCTGATGTTAAGGAATGATGTGTACTCATTCCTTGAGTTTTGGTAGCGTCATGGTTAGGATAGAGTGAGGTGTCACAGGGGTATCTTTGAGGGAGACTATTGACCCAGCTAGGGCTTCATAGGATGGATACCCTCGTGGGGGTCTCCATATTTCAGAAGTAAGTCCCAAGCTTTGCAGGTCTAGAAACTTGACTTTCATCTTTTGTACGTCAGAGGTGATGATCTCCAAAAGACTGATCCAAGCTACCTCCCTTCATGAGAGGCTGAAGCTTAAATCAGAAAGCCAGTTCTTTAACTAATACACAGTGAAAAGTGGAATCACTGCTTGGTGTGGCATGGAAAATCCCATCTCTCTGAATTTGATATTGGAATAAGAGGGATTAGTTAGGTGAGACTAATGGTTAGTGAGCTAAGGTAGCCTGATGGACCCCAATTCCTAAAGGAAGTTTTATCTGCCAGGTGGACTAGAAAGCTTACTCTTTGCCCTGGATGGTGCCTTAGATCAAGAGTTAGTAAACTTTCTGTGTAAAGGGTCGTAAAGTAAATATTTTAGGCTTTGCAGGCCATATGGCCTCTGTTGAAACTACTCAACTCCGCCATTGTTGCTTGAAACCAGGCATAGGTGATTCTTACAAAAATTAGTGTGGCTGTATTCCAGTAAAGTGTTGTCTATAAGCACAGGCTGTAGTTTGTCAACCCCTGCTCTATGTACTAATAAATTCCTATTCTCTGGACTTCCTGGGCTAGGCTCCATTCCCCACCTGATAAAAATACATCATTTCTTTACACAGGTTGCAGGGCAATTGACTGTCATTAGTAGGCTGCATATATTAACCATAATTAAGAATAGATAAAGCGTGAAGTAACAGTTGAAAAAAATATCAGATTTTATGCTGTGATGACCTATCCTTAAAAATATAGTTAAATTAACAGACCCAAAGTTCCTTACTCCTTGCTATGGTGGGCTGTGTCTAACAAGATGGAAAGTTTTCTTCGTGTAAAATTTGATACAAAATGAAATTATGCATATATAAATGAACACAACATACTTATATCAGTACATGTTTATACATACATATATACGTACCACCCAACTCGAGAACTAGAAGATTACTGTCTCCCTATTCCTTTTCTGAACCATTCCCTTTCTCCCTTTTAACTCCACCAGAGGTAAATTCTATTTTGAATTGTGTAAAGCAAAATGAAATTTAATAGATACAAATGCAAGATTTTGTACTTGGTTTCATAAAGGGAACTACACACAAGTGGAAAACAGAAGTGAAAAACAGAAGCCCCACAGGTTTTAACTGGTTAATTAGAATTGACTCTGTAGCTGCCAAGAAAAGCCAGTTTGCTCTTAATATACATTAACAAAATGTGTTGACTGGACAGAGGTGGTGGTTGTGTGCTTGTGTGCTGGTTCGCCTGTACCTAGAGTATCATCCTCATGGTTCTCTCTCCCCTACCCCTCCAGCACTCAGATGAGCTCAAGATACAGGGAGGATGGGGTGGGGAGCAGAGGGGAAGCAAGGAATGAGTCAGTGTTGGGTACCTGGCCAAAGCAGAGCCTGTCCCTTCCTTTTCACATTGAGCCTGGGGTCATGTGGGAGGAATGTATTCATGGATAAGAATTCACACTAAGGACACAACGTGAAAATACCCCATTGGAAGCCGAGTTGCTGGGTCTTCCTGAAAAATCAGGAGGAATGAGAGAAGCCTTTGAGACTTTGGAGGGTTGAGCAGAGCAGTTCTGTTGGGCACAGTTAAGCTCAGGGGAAGACGGGTGGGACGGTGGCAGCTCCTGACATTCTTAGGTCACAGCACCATTGGAAATCTGGATGAATGCTGCAGGCCTCTCAGAAAAGCAGACATGCCATTCCGGAAGGTCTGCAGACTCCAGCCATCTCTGGACCCCAGGTTAACTTGCTAGATGGCAAAAACACCACAAACATAGTCAAAAGACAACTGACACATTGGGAGGACATATTTGCAACGTATATCATGGATAATGGGCTTATATCTCTAATGTATAAAGACCTCTTAAATTGGGGAATGAAAAAACCCAATAGAAAAATGGAGGAGACACTTGATAAGTCACTGTGCGCATGTGTGTTTGTGTGTGTATTGTGTTTAAACACATGAAGATGGCCAACCTCACTCATAATTAGAGATGCAAATTTAAACAACCCATTACACTACTTTTATGAAACCTATCAGATTGGTGAACATGAAGAATTATGACAACACACCTGGTTGGCAAGGCTGTGAGGAAAACGGCTGTTCTCACACATGGCTGGTGGGAATGCATACTGATACAACGTTGCAGAAGAGGAATTGGGCTACACTTAACAAAACTATGCCCTGACCTGTTGACCCAGAACTCTCATTTCTAGAGAGTATCTACCCTGAAGATACACCTCCCACAGCGTAAAAATATGTATACACAAGGTTATTGTTTGAAGCGTAGTTTATTATTGCAAAATGTTGGAAGCAACCTAAATGCCCACCTATAGGAGACAGGTTGAATAAACTATGGTATATAAACATCCTTCCCAGGAGCCCTGTGCAACTGTAATAAAGAATGAAGATCTTCATGTACAGGTACAGGTGTCCCCTAGACCACTTCTGCGTTTGGTGATTCTCTGGAATTCACGGGACACTGCACATAGTCAGATTCACAGCTAAGATTAATTACAGTGTAAGGACATAAAGCAATCAGCAAAGGGAAGAGGGCATGGGGGCAATGTCTAGAGGAAATCACGCACAGGCTCCCAGGAGTCCTCTCCGAGTGTAGTCACACACACTTCACTTCCTCTGGGAACAAATTCTGCTCATACATGTGAAATGCCTACCATGGAAGCTTGTTAGAGTTCAGGCTGGTCACATGGGCATCCTCTGGCTGGTACATACCAAAATCCCAGACATCACAGGAGGAAAGCAGGGGTTCCCCATGAATCACATTGTTGTATAGGTGTCGTGAGCCACTCTGATCATTTAGGAAATGGTGGAGACTCTTCTGCAATCTAAGTTTCCAGATGCTAGCCAAGGCTACCCTTGTAAGCATGCCTTTCTTAGAATAACAGTCAGGCCTGCTGCTGTTAACTCTTCTGCAAAGGAGGATATACTAAGTGAAAAGAGCAAACTGTGAAGGACTTTCTATAGTATCCTCCCTTTCATGCATGAAATAAGGGGAAATAAGTGTACAAGTGTGTGCTCATTTGTATAAAACACACACATGTGTACACACAGGAGGGATGAGCCAGAGAAGAACCATGTCACTTCTGTGGGGTTCCTGCCCCCCAGATGCACAACCAGGATCTGATCATGAGGAAACATCTGACAAACCCAAACCAAGCAACTTTCTTTCCAAAAGTTATGAAAGATGAATACGTACGGAACCCTCTTAGTTGAAGGGAGACTGAGGAGGCATGATGACTAAATGCATTCTGGAAGCCTGGATTGGATCCTGGTCCCGAAAAAGGGTGTTATGGAGCCATTAACAAGATTTGAATAAGGTCTTTAGACTAGTTAGTATTTTATTAGTGTTAATAACTATACTGTGGTTATGTAAGATGTTAACATTAGGGAAAGCTGGATGAAGACTATACAAGAAATTTTTTTGACCAATATTTGCAATTTTTTGGTGTATGTAAAAGATTATTTCTAAATCAAATGTTTAAAAACTTTAAAAATATTATAACAATTAAAAAACAAAACAAAAAAACCCCTCTTCTTGATAGAGGGAGACAGAATTTAACTCAGTATGAGAGGTGCTTTTTAACAGCTAGACCAGTCTAGAAATGGCTTAGGTTACTCAGGGAAGTCCTGTTTATAAAGAGGCTCAGTGACTGTTGGTCAGGAATATAGCAAAGGGGATTCTAACTCAGACAAGCAACCTCAGAGGTGTTCTTTTCCATGCTGACATTCTGTGATTTTGTTCTAATAGTTGATTTGCCTTTAGCAGCATTCCACAAAGTTTTTTCCTTCAGCTGTTGTTCATCTCAAACCAACAAAGAGGCCCACGATCGTGCACTGGCTCCAGTTTGGGGAAAAGTACTCAGAGGTTATCACTTAACCCACTCTTCTCTGTTCCCTCTGAACCAAAATCAGTCAAGGCGGAAGGGTACTGACTTCAACAGAGCTCGGCTCCAGGAATAAGAACTTGCTGTGGTTGTGAAGGACGGCCACCTACACTTTCCGGCGTGGATTGCATGAATTAAATGAATTTAATGAAGTTAAGTCTGCTTGGTGAATTTCCCAGTTCATGGAGAAGAACAGCACCAATATTTAGAATTAGAAGTTTACGCTTTTTTTGTACCTTGGGCCCTGATGAAGCCTAAACTGTTTTTGTGAAATATTCATTTCATTCACTCATTTAACCTCTCGAGGTCATTATTAGTTGTGTTTTTGTTTTTCTGTTTTTTTGGTTGTTGTTGTAAAAGAAAAACAAAGTACATGTTATCTTATGAAGCAACTTATTTTTAAATGTTGGTCTTAACTTTTCTTTTGGCTTTTTTTTACTGTGGTAAAATACATATAACATTTACCATTTTTATTATTTGTAACGCTTCCGTGACATTAAGTACATTCACATTGTTGTGTAACCATCACCACCATTCATCTCCAGAACTCTTTTTATATTCCCAAATTGGAACTCTGTCCCCATTAAACAATAACTCCCCATATGCCCTCCCCCAGCCCCTGGTAACCCCCGTTCGCCACCTTTCTGTCTATGAATTTGTCTGCTCTAGGGACCTCATATAAGTGCAATCATACAGTCTTTGTCCTTTTGTGACTGCACTTGACATTTTCTTTAAAGATCCATGTGGGGCTCCCCTGACGATCCAGTGGTTAAGACTTTGCGCTTCCACTGCAGGGGGCAAGGGTTCAATCCCTGGTTGGGGAACTAAGATCCTGCATGCTGTGTGGTGCAGCCAAAATATTTAAAAAAAAATTTTTTTTAATAAAAAATAAAGATCCACTTAAAAAGTTAAAATAAATATTCCAGTCATGAAATATTTCAATCATGAAAAGTTAAACCAGCAAAAAAAATCATTCTTTCCTGCCTTATGATTGTGTCAGAAAGATATAAAGACTTGTAACTGGTACTTTTGTCCTTTGATCTGGGATATTCTGTTATCGGGAGGGGAGAAGAAAGGCAAAAACGAGGGGAAAGAGGCTGGGAACAGATGCGTGGAAGGGACAGCTGCAGGAGCCACGCTGAGTGGTGAAAGAACCGTTCAGCTGTGACCTCTGCACTCACAGGAGGAAGGTCAAGAACTACGGTGCACACAGAGGTTACGGACCAGGATACGGAAAAGACTGGTCTTATTTAAGAATAAAGTGGAAAGATGGGTATGCGACATCCCACACAGGTGATTTGACATTGAAAACCTTTTTTTTCCTGATTTGAACAACCAACTTTATTTTCTTTTTTTTAACTGAAGTATAGTTGGTTTACAATGTTATATTAGTTTCTGGTGTACAACGTAGTGATTTCGTTTTTGTTTTCTTGACTGCGCAGTTTGTGGAATATCAGTTCCCTGACTAGGGATTGAACCCAGGCCATGGCAGCAAAAGCCTGGAATCTAACCACTAGGTCATCAGGGAATTGCCCAATGTAGTGATTTTTGACATTTTTATAGGTTATACTTCATTTAAGGTTATTACAAAATATTGGTTACATTCCCTGTGCTGAACATTACATCCTTGTATCTGTGAAAACTGTTTATACCATGCTTTGTTTGTTTTTCTTGGTGCTTAGATGTAAGCTGTACACAGGGGTAGATCTGCCAGGGTGAACGTGTTGTAAAAGCTTTGGCTTCAAGATACATCATTCATGCTCAACACAGACACAGAAAAAGTTCTGAATTGTCTGTTAGCGGAAACATACGAAGACTCGGTATGCATCTTTTGACAGATATTTGAAAGCATATGGACAGGAGACATCAAGTCAGGAAGCACAATGGCTGTTGATCACCTGATGCATGTTATGCTATTGGAGAAACTTGTTATTTAATGGCATGTTCAGAAAAGACCCAATCTTGTGCAATTTATGTGACTTTACTTAAGGGAAAGGCTGTTATGCTAAATGCCCATTAAGCTTCCTTCCTTATCACCCTAAGAGTCTCTGATCCTAAGGGAAATTTGCAATAGTGTGAAGCGGCTTGCTGTTTGCTTAAAAGGAAATCTTGTTGGAAAGAACTCATTTTCAGTGATTTAAAGGTGAAAGAATCTGAACTTCACACTCTCAGTAGTACAGTTGGTAGCCATAAGGTGTTCTCCCGGTCTGCCAGGGTACCATGGTCCCCACAGTGATGGTTTGCCTGTGGTTCTCAGCTCATATTGTTAAAAGTGTGTGACAAAGAAGTGCCCAAAGCACCATTCACATATTGCTGGGACTTAAGGTGGAACTTTCTCCTCATTAGTTTAGCAGTTCTCTTAGATAAATCCTTGTGGCGGACTGTTACTAAATGCCTTACGCAGCTAACTTGATTGGTGCCTCATTTAAAGTTTTTCTGAATTGAGATAACGTGGAGGAAAATTTCTTTTTAGGCTCAGTAAAGATGATTTAAAGTTACTGTCCTACAGCTCTTCCTAGATATGCAAGCGTAGGAAACTGAAAGGTCCATCTAGAGATCCAACGTCTTGTTTATTTTCAGTGTTCTTCACTGTGAACATGATCACTGCTGTTCCCACAAGTGCCAGGAAATTGAAGGTATCTCATTTGCTCTGTGTTGGGGCCCTATTGTGTGTTCAGTGTGTCGGTAGTCCCATGTCGGCAGTCCCACCTGAAGCTGGGACCACCACTGCTCCAGCTCAGGAAGCTCAGTCTTGGAGGAGGTCGGCGAGATCTGCTTACAACCAGGGCTCACGGCTCAGGTGTACCTCAGGCCCTGAGGAGCTTATAACTACCCTGCTTATAAAAGCTGAAGGGCCTGGTGTATGTTCATTTCCCTCCTAAAGATATTTGTGGGGTTTTTTTTTTCTGGCTCAATACTAGCCTCATAGGAATGAATCAGTATTGCGTCTTTTCCAGGATAAACAGCCAGCTTTTTAAATTTTTATTATTTAATTTAATTTTATTTTTGGCCGTATTGGGTCTTTGTTTCTGTGCGAGGGCTTTCTCTAGTTGCGGCAAGCGGGGGCCACTCTTCATCGCGGTGTGTGGGCCTCTCACTGTTGCGGCCTCTTGTTGCGGAGCACAAGCTCCAGACGCACAGGCTCAGTAGTTGTGGCTCACGGGCCTAGTTGCTCCGCGGCATGTGGGATCTTCCCAGACCAGGGCTCAAACCCGTGCCCCCTGCATCGGCAGGCATATTCTCAACCACTGTGCCACCAGGGAAGCCCCACAGCCAGCTTTTAATGGGAAATAAGATTACAGACGAACAGTAAGAATGGTTTTCAAGACCCTCCTAAAATCTGCCTAAACTTTGGAGAAGTATTTTAAGTTGGTTTTGATTCCAAGCAGTGGGCAGGAGGGTGACATGTTGGCTGTGCCAGGCTGAGGCAGAGAATTTGCTGTCAGTTTGACAAATTGCACTATTACGTGGCATTTCCTATTTTATATAGTTTATACAATGCTACAAACTACTGCAATTATCTCATTTGATTTTGCAAGAGGGATCCACTTGAACTTTTATCTTGGAAACAGATTTTGCAAGGAATGTTAGGATATTAACGATCAGATGTCAAGATTTAGTGAAATCTAGATGGTAGAGAGAAATGTTTAGGACTTTACCTCTAGGAATCCTGAAACTTAGAACACTTAGCTGATAAAATATTGTAGGAAAAGGATATTGTGTCTGATAAATTTCTACAAGTGTTTATTACATGATCCGTTGGCTCAAGGGGATGGAGGGAGTTGCACACAGGATGCTTACGCTACACGGCCATTGCTTGCAAGTGGTCTGTTCTGTTCCTTCATCTGCGTTTGAGACCCAAGGCTGGTTGAGCTCCCACCTGATCTGAAGATGGCCCACCGCCGTGGTGCTGGTGGTTGGGGGTCCCTCACATCTGAACTCAGCCTCACACTGTTTTTCAACCCTGTCAATTCCTGATCATATCTAGACTTAAAACTTTGTAGGGTCCACAGCCCTCTGTGAGGGGAAACTTTGTTTTTCATAACTCAGAACCTTTCAGGAGAAGTCAGCAAGGCAGGGGGAGAGAAGAGTCTGTCACTCCTTGCTTCTGCTGCTCCCTTTCACTGTTAGGAGTCGTGGCTAAGCAGGGAGACGGGGGGATGGCTTGAAGCAGTCAGGTTGGCACTCCACCAGGGTGTGTGCAGGCTCCAGCTAAGACATCTCCTTAGAGCAGCAGGTGGCGCCAGACTAAAATCCCAGCAGTCCCTCCAGGAGCCGGAGCCCTTAGGGTTCATCATACGAGCTCACCAGAGTCCTTGGGAATCTGAGGGGACCTGTATGCTGCTGGCAGGTCAGCTCTCACTGCAGAGTCTCTTTTAGGCCCAGAAGAGCTTAGGGCGGTCACTCCAGATGACACTGGGCTCTGTTGGTGACAGTCCTATTGGCTTTTCTCACAGGAAAGTGAGATCTAAGGTCTAAGGTCTACTGGATGGTGAGAGCTTCTGCTCATGGGGCACCCGTCCTGACGGGGCATCTTGCGAGGTGTCTGTGGTCCCCATTTATAAAACCACCTGTAAGCATGCACTCTGTGCAGCAAAGCTAGCAGTTGGGAGTCCTGCGGCTGGAACGGAGCTGCATCTGACTCCTCACCCCTTGGCTTTTGCTCCAGCACCCGGCCTTTCCCATAAAGTATTAACCTGAAGAAATACTCTAAATAGCATCTAATCTAACACTTCAAACATTCAGTCTGAGAACTGGAAGTGTGGAGAAAGGATCAAGGGTAACTACAAATAATGATGTTTTCTTAACCTCTTATTTTGAAACAATTTGAGACTTACAGAAAAGTTGCAAAAGTAGTGTGAAGAATTCCCATTACCCTTCATGCGTATTCCTCACATGTTAACATTTTACCACATTTGCTTTTTTTCCCTTCTGAATAATTTGAGCGTATAGTTGCAGACGTGATGCCTAAATACTTGACTGTGTTTCCTAGCAAACAACGGCATTCTGTCAGGTGACCACAGTACCCTAATCAAAATAAAGAAATTAACACTGATCAGAGTACATTTGGCCAACTGTCCCACTGAAGTCTTTTGTAGCAAAAGAAAAGAAAATGCTTTCTTGGTCTAGGAAAAGTCCAGGATCATTTGTGGCATTCAGTTGTCATGTTTGTTTAGTCTCATTTAATCTGTAACATTTTCTCAGCTCATGACCGTGGCACTTGAAAGAGTACAGGCCATTTATTTTGTAGAATTTTCCTCAGTTTGGGTTTGTATGATGTTTCCTCATGATTAGATCCTGGTTGTGCATTTGGGGGGCAGGAACCCCACAGAAGTGATGTGGTTCTTCCTGTGCATCCTCTCAGCAAGCGCCTGACATTGAGGTGCCTCATTCCTGGGCAGGGGAACTGCCATCACCTGGTTCAGGTGGGGTCCGCCAGGCTTCTCCACTGTGAAGGTACTATTTTCCCCTTCATAATTATTAAGTATCTTGTGGGGAGATATTTTGAAACTATGTAAATATTTCTGTTTCTCATTCAAACTTTTAGCAACTAGTTTTAACATCCATTCATGATTCTTGAGATAATTATCACTGTGATGGTTGCCAAATGGTGATTTTCTAATTCCATCATTCCTTCTACGGTAAGTAAGAGCTTTTCTTCTCCCCATTTACAAATAAATTTGACCTGGCATCACGCTAGAATTTATACTCTTTTGGCCAAACGTGGTAACACATAAGTTCTGTGGGAGATGGTTGTTTTAAGTTCACGCTGTGCAAAAGCATTCCACACTGAAGTTGCAATAGAAAGTGAAGGAACAGTCCTGCTTTGTACATGACACTCCACGCCGAGCCTCTTCTCTCACTTCCAGTGATGATGCTTTATTTCCTCCTGTGTCCACCTGTATTTGCCATCACTTTGATCTTCTGTTTCCACCACAGAACTTTGCTTAGAAATGAAATGGTTTTGCTTGTTTGTTGTTGTTGGGTTTTTTTGTTTTTGTTTTTGTTTTTTGGTACGCGGGCCTCTCACTGCTGTGGCCTCTCCCGTTGCGGAGCACAGGCTCCGGATGTGCAGGCTCAGCAGCCATGGCTCACGGGCCCAGCCGCTCCGCGGCATGTGAGATCTTCCCAGACCAGGGCACGAACCCGTGTCTCCTGCATCAGCAGGTGGACTCTCAACCACTGCACCACCAGGGAAGCCTTGTTGTTGTTGTTTTTGTTTTGGGGTTTTTTGGGGGGGATTGTTTTTGGTGGAGAATGTGGGCAGTGATTTTTTTTTTAAGTGCTGTAAAAGTTATCAAGCATTGTAGCAGTGATTTTTACCATCTGTCAATTTAAGTGAGTGCTATGTCAGAATCTTTTACTTACCAGTTAAATCCATGTGAAAAAAAAAATCTTTGGGCAGAAAAAAGAGGTGACCCAGAAGGAAACTTTGATGTCAGCAGCCATCGTTGGTCTGTCAGTGTCTCCAGCTGGTCAGCCTGGTCGGAACCTTTCCTCACGGGGCCCCATGCCACACATGCGCTGCTGCTGCTGCCCCTTCCCATTTTCCTGAAGTCCCTCTGTAGGTTGTCATTGATGATGTTCCTCCTTATACCCTCCTCCAGTGAACAGGGATGAAAAGGAAATATAGCTCTTCCAGGAAGTTTGAGAAAAAAATGAGTATGTGATGCTGAGAATGGTTAGGGATTGAGTTATATTCAACTTCCTGATAGTTTCCATTCAGATTTTCACTTAATTAAGATCACATTGCATCAGTGTGTTTCTTGATTTGGAGGATACTTACAGGGTTTTGTTTGGATCTGCAGCCCAGCATTCTAAACCTCTGTTATTGTCCAGACCTTGGGAAACTTGGCTTTTCAAGCTCAGATTCTAGAGAAGTGGAAGTTTTATTGATTATATTAATTTGAATTTGAGGTTTGCTTCAGTTCCCAGTCCTTGTGACTGCTAGCAAATTTCCAGGAGTTGGAAAGAAGACTCTCAGAGAATCATTGGCATTGGTGAGCTCGGGTGTCTCTGGATCCTCCCTGACCGCTGGATTTTCTTACCGCAGGAGGACCTCCTGATGCAGGCAAGCAAAGAACCTCTATGCACGGACCTCCCTGAAGATGGTCTCAGGAACAAAGGTATTTATTTTCTCTCACATCTTTTCCTTCTTCCATTATTAAACACACAATTTTAGTTCACACTGGGAACGTGAGGATTTTAGGTCCCTGCCTTGCCAGATGGACTTCACTGTAGCAGCTCTTGGTATCATTGCCCACGGACGTACTCGGAGGCCCCTGGTCTGATTGAGCGATGCCTCATTTGTGACAAAAGTTTGCTTCCCACTTTTTCTATAATGAGTCCCCATTGACTGTGAGTTGAACCTTAATGCTGGTTTGAAATCTTTCATTTGAATTTATAAAGCTGCACTGCTGTGTGGAAGGGTTCACGTGGATGGGGAGGAACCACTGCTGGCCATGCAGGGCATCCTGCTCTGTTCTCGTGGACAATGTGTCCACTCCTGGTCACCATGAGAGTTGCAGAAGTTTCTCACTTCTGTTACCTCGTTTACTCCTCAAAACCATTGTTGAATATGGGCATCTGAGATACTGCCTTTAATTTGATTGATTGATTTGATTGATTTGATTGAGGAAGAAGCCGAGGCCCAGAAGAGAGTGCTGAGCCAAGATTCTTCTCCCACTGCCCCAGGCTGAAAATAATCTTAGGCAATTTTAGCGAGGACTCTGTGTATCTATTTTATAATTAAGGTTAACAATGTAGAATAATCAAAACTGCAAAAAAAAAATACAGCAAATATGTTTGTGTGAACATTTTGTTACTGTGATACAACGTCAGATTTGACTCTGCTTCTTGGCAGCCTGGACAGAAAAGGAAGCACAGACCATCCCTATGAGAAAGGATGCTTGTCCCAGTTTATCACCCTGCTTCCTGCTGCTGGAGATTCTCTCTGTGGCTCAAAGCCTTGGCTGTCCAGTAGAGAGTAAAGTTCTGAAGATGAGAAATGTCACTTTGTGCATGTCTCACCTAGTCTCAGGGCTTTACTAGGGATGCAGTTTAGTGCCATCACCTGTCCCCACCTGGATCTTTTTTTTTTTTTTTTTTTTG
>NW_006780020.1:335932-337864 GCF_000442215.2 Lipotes vexillifer
TTTTTTTTTTTTTTTTTTGGCGGTACACAGGCCTGTCACTGTTGTGGCCTCTCCTGTTGCGGGGCAGAGGCTCCGGACACCCAGGCTCAGTGGTCATGGCTCACGGGCCCAGCCGCTCCGCGGCATGTAGGATCTTCCCGGACCGGAGCATGAACCTGTGTCCCCTGCATCGGCAGGCGGACTCTCAACCATTGCACCACCAGGGAAGCCCCCGCCTGGATCTTTTTAGTGGGACTCCAGTACTGGTATACTGAGTCGTAGGTGTGTTGGTGTATTTTCACCCACATCTTATGACAAAATTCACTGTGTATGTTATGAACTACATTTAACTACTTTCATTTAACCACTGAATGGACCTTTTAAACAAGAGGACCAGAGTTATTTTCTATGACGAAATATGCATTCTCAGACTTAACTGGGTACTCTCCACCTAAAAAGCTGGTCCCCACTGGACCTGGGTAAGTTGAGCTCTTCTGAAAAGTGTTCTGAAATAAACTGCTCTGTGGCACTTTTCTTCCTGTCCTAATGCCATTCTTCTTTAGTGACTTAAATTAGTAAAATGAAATTGTTTTCCTCCCAAGCCATAGGGACGGTTCTCAGGTTGATGTGGGGGAGCTGGAAATGGCAGCTCTGCCTGACTTTTAGCAGCGATGGCCTAGTGCCCGACTGTGAGACGTTCTTCATGCAGCCCCCGAGAACCTTGCAAGCTGGCCCTGTGTTACACTTGCAGGAACCAGCTCGGCTGTCCAGTGTCCCAGTCAGACATGGCCAGGCAGAAAGGAGGGTTCTAAGCAGGCAGGTCTCCGCAGGAATTGAGCCCTGAGAGTGCAAGCAGGCCGTGCAGCTGCCACCACAGATTTGAGTTAAACAGATGCACATGCTCTACTGTCGTGTGACCAGCATTTCAGCTTGCTTTGCCAAGTTCAAGGTCAAACATTTACTAACTTACCATTTACTACAGAATTGAGAGGTAAATGATGTTTCTTGGAAATCTGGTTGTACTGTCTCTCCAGGGGCCCCAGCGGCCAAAATTTTCACTCTGCCCCGGATTATAGCTCCTAGTTCTAGACATGTTAGATATTTTAAGTTTTCCTGATGGAAATCTAATGGATCCTTGCTACCTTTGTTGTGAGCGTTTGTACCGTTGAACACTGTGCAAATTGCTGTACATAGTTTTGTTTATACTAAGTTTTGCTTATTCTGAAATGGGGGCACCTCTGAGGTCAGTGTTCTGTAATAATTTGTCAATTTGCTGAGGGGTGAATTTGGGTCCCCCGTACTGAGCTATCTAGTAAGTGACCCTGGTGCAGCTCCCTTCTCTGTGTTGTTTTTCCTTCTCTCTATAAATGTCCCGTTCACAGCACACTCCCAGGTTCACATGGGATTCCAGGCTTTTGAGCCTCTTTACAGTCGTTCTGTCTGCTGTGGTTCAGTGAAGTAAAATGAGAACACGATTGACTCCTTAATAAAAAGGACCTTTGTGTTAACCAAAAGGAGTCTTTAATTTGTAGAATGCTATTTTGCATATCATTCCCTATTTCTTGATTGCCGTGAGGCAGATCCGAGAGAAACGGGCATGGGGACCAGTGCTGGGTGTTAGTCAAGAGGCCATTTCACAAGGGAAGAATGTCCCATCAGGCCCTCTGGCTGTGCCTCTCCCTCCCTGCTGTTCTGAGTGTTAAGCCGGCTGTTTCACCATAATTTTCTGTTCAATATTTTATAAAACTAATGTTATCAATTATTTTTCCTTGTAATGGGGCTTGATTGGGAAGGTTGCATAAGAAAGATGGAATGGGCTCCAGGAAAAATACAAATATTAGTTCCCACTAATTACTGTGAGACTTAGTTCCCATAGTAACAGTCTCCGTTAAGGCTTATGTGGGAATCCTCTGAAATAGTAGGGTCACCAGAAATTGGAAGAGCGTTGAGGAA
>NW_006780020.1:337874-340554 GCF_000442215.2 Lipotes vexillifer
AACAAACTTTGATGCAGAGGTGAAAGCATCAAGGAGGGAAAAGCTACCTTATATAATTTTTGAAACTAGATAGTTTAAATTATTTAGAATAACTAAAGTTGAAACAATCTTTTCATAGCCTCTATTTCTATTATGTGAATAAATTAAGCATTTAAAGGAGATGGAATGAACCTGTCAATAAAGCCCTTAGGTGGTATATGCATCCAGATTCTTGGAGTTTACTGATCTGTTTGTATAGTTTGGAATTACTATCTCATGTTTTGTATTCCCTGTTTATGTCATTATCCTCCTATAATTTACATTTTGGGGAGTGGAAAGTTGAAAAATCAGCCAGTACCACACCCATTTAATAGTCTACAAGGAGGAGGTGTAGACATTTGGGGAACTAGTTTTTCATTTTAAAAAAAAATTAAGGTATAACTTAGATATACTGAAATTCACCCTTGTTTTGGGTGTGTATATGGTTCTATGAGTTTTGACAAATACATACAATTGTGTGATCACAACTGTACCAGCACAATCAAGAAATAGAACATTTCCATCACGCAGCAATCTCTTGCAGGCCCCTTTTATAGTCGGTCCTTGCCACCCCCAGCCCTTGGCAACCACTTATCCATGTTATTTCCCTATCGTTTTGACTTTTCTAGAATGCCGTATACACATAATCATTTGGGGGAAGCCTATGAGCCTGACTTTGTTCATTTAGTGTAGTGCATTTACAATTAATCCACAGTGCTGTGTGTATCGTAGCTCATTGCTTCTTACATCTGAAAGGTATCCTGTCATCTAGTTGTATCACGATTTATCTGCTTCTCATTTGAGGGAAATTTGAGTTGTTTCCAGTTTTGGTAATTATGCATAATGCTGCGGTAAACACTTTCATGCAAGTTTTTTTTTTTTAATTTACTTTCATTTATTTATTTATTTATAGTTTATTTTGGCTGCGCTGGGTCTTAGTTGTGGCGTGCAGACTTCTTAGTTGCAGCATGCATGCGGGATCTAGTTCCCTGGCCAGGGATCGAACCCAGGCCCCCTGCATTGGGAGCATGGAGTCTTACCCACTGGACCACCAGGGAAGTCCCTCGTACAAGTTTTTGTGTGAACTTGAGTTGTCATTTCACCTGGGCAAATACCTAGGCTTGGGACTGCTGGGTCATTTGGGAAGTATGTGTTTAATTTTACAAGAAATCACCAAACTGTTGTCCACGGTGCTTGTACCCTTTTTTATTCCCACCATCAATATATAAGAGTTCCAGGTGAGGAGTTGAATGCTATCTCATTGTTTGTTGACTTTTCTGGAATTCAGAAAGCCAGGTGTCCAGTGGTCAGTACAAGCATAGGAGGTGACGTAACTTGTAGGGCTGTCTGCCGCAATCCTACCACCAGTAGGCAGCCTTTCTGAACCTCCACCAGAGAGCTTCCTTTTATAAGGCATTTCAACATTGCTAACCCATTACACATCTTTCCAAGGACAAGATGCAGGATAAACCAAAACTTACGTCATATCTAGTTTCCATGTCTAGCCACTTAAATTTTGATCCAGGAAAATGTTGTCATAGAAATGCTATTGAATCTTTGTCAACCTCCAGCATTTCTGTCCTGAATTAGGGTCATTTGGAGATAACACCAAAAATGTGTCTGAGTTTTCTGATGTAACTTTTATTATAATTGGAGTATGAGCACTTTTTGAAAAAAAATTTCATGGAGATATAATTTATAGACAATAATTTTCACCCATTTAAAGTATATACTTCAATAATTTAATTTTTATCACTTCCCAAAGAAACCTTGTACCTGTTAGCAGTCATTCCCCATCCCCACATACCCCCAGCCCCCTCCAGTCACTAATCTACTTGTGTCTCTGTAGATATGCCTGTTCTGGACACTGTATAAATGAGACCTTACAACATATGGTCTTTTTGTTTTTGTTTTGTTTTGGCTGCATCCTGCAACTTGCAGGATCTTAGTTCCCTGACTAGGGATCAAACCCGGGCCCCAGCAGTGAAAGTGCCAAGTCCTAACCACTGGACCACCAGGGAATTCCCAAAATGTTCCAATTTCTCCACATCCTTTATCAGTTATATTTTATTTATTTTTGGCTGCATCGGGTCTTCGTTACTGCACGCGGGCTTTCTCTAGTTGTGGCGAGCAGGGGCTACTATTCCGTGTAATGTGTGGGCTTCTCATTGCAGTGGCTTCTCTTGTTGCGGAGCACAGGCTCCAGGCGCACGGGCTTCAGTAGTTGTGGCATGTGAGCTCAGTAGTTGTGGCGCGTGGGCTTAGCTGCTCTGCGGCATGTTGGATCTTTCCAGACCAGGGCTTGAACCTGTGTCCCCTGCATTGGCAGGCGGATTCTTTAACCACTGTGCCACCAGGGAAGCCCCCAACAGTTATCTTTTGTTTTCTTTTGAATAATAGCCATTTTAATGGGTGTGAATTGACATCTCATTGTGGTTTTGATCTTCATTGCTCTTCTGACTAATGATGTTGAGCATCTTATAAGCCTATTACCATTCGTATGTCTTTGGGAAAATGCTTGTTCAAGTCCTTTTCCCTTTTGTTTTTCTTTTTTAAAAAATTAATAATTTTATTTGTAAAGCAGTGTAGGATTTACAGAGAAGTTGAGCAGATGACACAGAGGGTTTCCGTCCCAACCTTCACTCCCCTCCCCCCCCACACC
>NW_006780020.1:340619-362397 GCF_000442215.2 Lipotes vexillifer
CGTTTCCCCTATTGTTAACGTATCAGTATTGTATATTTGTTACAGCTCATGAACCAATGTTGTTATACAGTTCATAGTTTATTCCGATTCCCTTAGTTTTCCCCTAATGTCCTCTTTCTGTTCTAGGGTCCCATCTAGGATCCCACCTCACATTTAGTCCTCTTAACCCCTTAGGCTCCTCTTGGCTATGATGGTTTCTCACACTTTTTTATTTTTGGTGATGCTGAGAGTTTTGAATAATGCTGGTCGAGTGTATTGTAGAATGCCTCTCCATTGGGGTTTGTCGGATGTTTTTCGCATTAAGACTAGGGTTATTTATGGGTTTGGGAGAGGAAACTCCCACAGGTAAAGTGCCACTTTCATCACATATCAAGGGTACTTACTATAAACGTGAAGTGGTGTTTGTAAGGTTACTCCCCCTCCCCCTTTCCATACTGTCAGCTCTTTGGAAAGAAGTCACTGTGTACAGACAACACTTGAGAAATGGGGAGCTCTTTTCCCTCTGCCTATTTTTAAATTAGGCTTTTTGTCTTTTTATTGTTTAGTTGTGAGACTTCTTTATATATATTAAGTACAAATCCCTTATCAGATGGTTGATTTGCAAATATTTTCTCCCCATCAGTGGTTTGTCTTTTTGCTTCTTGATGTTGTCCTTAGAAGCACAAAAGTTTTGGGACTTCCCTGGCGATCCAGTGGTTAAGATTGCAGTTCCACTGCAGGGGGTGCGGGTTCGATCCTTGGTCGGGCAATTAAGATCCCACATGCACGGCCAAAAAATTTTTTTTAATTAAAAAAAATGTTTAAAAAACACAAAAGTTTTTAATTTTTTTTAATTGATTAATTTAACTTTTTTAAAAAAAAATTGAGGTCTAGTTGATTTACAATATTATTTTAGTTTCAAGTATAAAAAGTTTTTAGTTTTGATGGAGTCCAGCTTATCAGTCTTCCTTTTTATAATCACTTGTGCTTTTGGTTTCTTAGCTAAGAAATCATTACCTAGGACTTCCCTGGTGGCACAGTGATTGAGAATCTGCCTACCAATGCAGGGGACACAGGTTCAAGCCCTGGTCTGGGAAGATCCCACATGCTGCGGAGCAACTAAGCCCATGCGCCACAACTACTGAGCCTGTGCTCTAGAGCCCTTGAGCCACAACTACTGAGCCCGAGTGCCACAACTACTGAAGCCTGCGCGCCTAGAGCCCGCACTCTGCAACAAGAGAAGCCACCCAATGAGAAGCCCGCGAATCACCGCGACTAGAGAAAAGCCCACATGCAGCAACAAAGACCCAAGGCAGCCAAAAATATAAATAAATAAATAAATTTTTAAAAAAGAAAGAAAGAAATCATTATCTAACACAAGGTCATGAAGATTTACTCTTGTGTTTTGCTTGTAAGAGTTTTATAGTTTCAGCTCTTACATTTAAGTTTATGATCAACTTTGAGTTGATTGTTTTGTGTGATGTGAGCTAGGGTTCAAATTTATTCTTTTGCATGTGGATATCCACTTTTTCCAGGACCATTTGTTGGAAAGGTATTCTTTTTGGTCCCTTTGTCAGAAATCACTCGACTGACTATAAATGTTAGAGTTTGTTTCTGGACTCGGGGTTCTGCTGCATTGATCTTTATGTCTCCCCAGCGCCAGGGCCACACGGACTTGATTATTGTAGCTTTGTAGTAAGTTGGGGTTTTTTTTTTTTTGCGGTACGCGAGCCTCTCACTGTTGTGGCCTCTCCCGCTGCGGAGTACAGGCTCCAGACACGCAGGCTCAGTGGCCATGGCTCACGGGCCCAGCCGCTCCGCGGCATGTGGGATCTTCCCGGACCAGGGCACGAACCTGTGTCCCCTGCATCGGCAGGCAGACTCTCAACCACTGTGCCACCAGGGAAGCCCTGTAGTAAGTTTTGAAAGCAGGAAGTATGAGTCTACCAGCTTTGTTCTTTTTCAAGATTGTTTTGGCTGTTACGTGTCCATTGCATTTTCATACCAGTTTTAGGATGTTTGTCAATTTCTGAGAACACACGCACCAGTTAAGCAGTTATCATAGAACTACAAATCCAGGATCTTCAGCTGAGGTCATGAAACTCCTGTGCTTCTTAAGTGGGCACATACCTCACAGAATACACATTTCACCGTCCAGGGTACCTAATACTTCTAACACCTTCCCTCATTTAATTCTTCATTCTGCTAACATCTGTTTGTACCTGCCAGTCTCCAGGTCACAGTCGGGTACTGAGTACACAGCAATCATTAAGATCCAGTTTCTGCCCTCACATACCTCCAGTCTCATGGAGCTGATAAATGAGACACATAATTGAGAAACAGCCTTACAGAGGCTTTGAGAGAGATGTTGTACAAGGGAGTGAAGTTCCAGGGAAGTGGTTCGCACTCATTAAGCGTGGACTCCGTCTGGCACTTCTGACAGTTTTACCTGTCAGAAGTAATGGACAGGTCACCGACCTGTCTTTACAGGTCCTGTGATGTGGATACTCTTTTTCTCCCACATTACAGATGAGGACCCAGGTCAGTGTTCCATGGCCTTTTGAAAGCTTACTAATAAATAGAAAACTTTCTTAAAGGCTCCTTTAAAGTTCTTTGTGATTTCACAATAAATGTGATTAAAAACAAGCCAAAAGCGTGGGCAGAGTATCATTTTGCTTTCACTCCGTCCACAACCCCTCTTCCCCACCCGCCCCTCTGCCCACCATCTGGGAAGTGGCTGCTCCCCAGCCTCCCCACTAAGACTGGGCGTGTGGAAAACAGGCGGTCTTCCAGCAGGTGGGGGCTCGAAGCACGAATCTTGCCTTAAGTGCCTTGCACAGTAAATGGTTTGGGGTTAGATGAAGAGTTTTAGTGTTTTCCTGAGTAGATATAGTGAGGGATAGGACTAGTGTGGTGCTGGAACAGAGAGGGGAGTGGGGGAGGGGCCAGAATATACATGACCGGTTTCATGAATGCTGCTGCGTCCAGCAGAGAGACATAGTAAAACCATTTGGAGTATTTTGCTTAGAAATTCATGAATAGGTTAGAATTGTCTGCTATGATATGGAAAGTGGGCCAGTTTCAAAGATAAATACTCTATGGACCATTAGGATTTCAAGGCTGCCTTTTGTCAGTGATTGGTAGCTTTGCACACTTATGGAATGCAGCACACATTTATGTATCTAGTATTTGGTGACTCTGAGTATTTCTGAATGCTGTGTCCTAGCCTAGTTATTAAGTTTATCATTTAAGCTATTCTCAGATTCAGTAAAATAACAATCAGAGAGAGCAGAACAAAGGAAAAACACTTTTCCTTTATATGGCAGGCACTGTACCAGGTGGTTTTTTTTTTTTTTGCGGTACACGGGCCTCTGACTGCTGTGGCCTCTCCTGTTACGGAGCACAGGCTCCGGACACGCAGGCTCAGCAGCCATGGCTCACGGGCCCAGCCGCTCCGCGGCATGTGGGATCTTCCCAGACCGGGGCACGAACCCATGTTCCCTGCATCGGCAGGCGGACTCTCAACCACTGCGCCACCAGGGAAGCCCCCAGGTGGTATTTTATATGTATCATTTAATTTAATCCTCAGAGTAACACTGAGGTAAGTATACTTACTCTCTTTTTACAAAGGAGACTCAGAGAGGTGGGTGACATAACAGAGCCCAGCTGGCTTGCCTTCAGAGTCACTGCTCTTTCTCAAAATTGCTGCTCTCAGAACTAGTTAAGAAATGACCAGGGAAGCCCTAGGAAGACATTATTAATAGCATTTGTTGATGTCACCCAACTGTAGTCATTTATTAACTCCACAAATATTTATTGAGTGCTATTACATACCAGGTATATGCTAGACAGTAGGGAGGTGGAGAGACTAAAACAAACGTGATCCTTCCCCTCGTGGAGCTTATGTTCTAGTGGGAATTAGATTTATAGATGGATTTGCATTTTGCTTTATCTGCTTAATGCAGGTGTCCTCTTATGTACATGCATGCATATGCGCATTTACATTTACGTTAATGTGAATAGCTTCGGGTTTGTTTTCTGTAAAGAGAGAAGGATGAAAAGTCTTTTGTAGATTAGCACGTTTGGGGAATTTCTTTATATTACATCGTGTGCCTAGAATTTCAGAGAAACTCTGTGCAGTAAACTCCTTTACGAATTGTGTTTATATTCTGCTTAGAAAGGTTTTTTGTTTGTTTTTTAACATTTTGTAACGGAAAATTTCATATTTATTCAGCAGTGGAAAGGAGAATGTATTAAACCGCTGTGTACCTATCACTCACCTTCAATAATTACCAACTAATGACCAGTCCTGTAGGGAGGCAAGCATTGCAGGTAATTGGGTTCAAGACTAATATTCAACTTAAAGATTAATCTCTTTTACATAGGTTTTATGTATAACTGTTCTTTGTCAAAGAGATAATTTTATCTATTGTTTATTCAAGTATTAAGAAGATGGTCATTTAGTAATATAAGCTATTTTATTGTGAGTCTACTTTATTAATACTTTAGGATGGAAGCTTCCTAAGATCTGAATTAGGCATATGTCTCCCCATTATATTCATTTGTCCAGCTAGGTAAGTGCATTTAAGTAAGTAACATTTAAAGAAGGCATTTGTTCAAAATAACCTGTTTCTTCCAGGTACTCTTTTGGCCCTCTGTCATATTTTGCAGAGAAGAACAAGGCCAATGGTATTGTAACACTAACTTCACAAGTCTCTTTGTGAGTTGGGTCTTTTTTGTTGCTGCCGTTTGGTGCATGATTAAATTTATGATGATATAGCAAATGGTTGGTTTGTTTTAATGATTACATATTGATTTGGATTTCTTTCTCTTGTGCAGAAGGAAATGTACAAATTACAGCTGAAACTCTGCTAAAATCTACTGAGGAAGTACAAGGTATGAAGGTCAGTGGGACTAAAACGGATAATAATGAAGGACACGAGAATGGCCATGTAAGTAAAGGTCTCTCAGCTGGGTGCAGCGGATACCCAGAAATAGACAAAATCACGACCAGTGGTGAGGTTTCAGAGACTAGCACGTTAGTTTCCCTAGAGCCTTTAAACTCTGTGGACCCTGGATTAATAGAAGCAACTAAAGAAAAAGAATGTGAAGAACTAAAAACCTGTCCTCCTTGGTTGTCATTATTACCAGGGAAGAGTGCCATTTCCAAAGTGGACAATGGAAAGGAAGAGTTGTGTACATTAAAACTTGTCTGTGAAGCAGATGACAATCGCCAACAGGTTCCTGGCCGTCATAGTGAGAGACACAGTTCTGCACGTGGTAGTCCCAAAGCCATGAGAAAGGTGGTTACTGTAGAACCCTTAGAAGAAAATTCTGAAGTTTCACATTTCACATTATGTTTGTCTGGTCCAGAATCCAGAACAACATCCTCAGAAAAGTGTGGTTTTGATAGTGATAGCTTGCCAAAGGGATCTGCTAAAAAGGCAGACAGTTCCTGTTTTGATGGGGATGATCAAAGCAAGAACTTGGCTTCTAGAGAAGAAAATGAACAGCCTTTGAACCCCAGGAGTGAAAGAGAGGAACTGTTTCTTGTTAATGCCAGGCAAGCAGAAGAGGATGCTAGTGGTAACTATTCTGGGAAAAAAGAGGCCGTTGACTTCCCCAAAGAAAATATCCACGATCACTACTGCCCTCAAGGCAGTATCCATACAGACTGCTCTAGTTCTTTAATGCCCAATTCTTTTACTGAAGCCACGGAAATAATGTTTAAAAAAAATGATTTAAAAATCACTTTAGACATTCAAGATAACTTGGCAAACTATGAGGACCATAGAGGAACTTTTGCTAATATAAGCTATCCAGGCACACACTCTGAAGAGAACCATTTTTCCTTCTCGATGCAGATTAAAGAGCCAGAACAGACAACCTCTATAGAGCCCGGTATGTTAAGGGAAAAGATTTACAGTAAAGACTCTGACTCCTTAGTCAGCACCCAGAGAAATCTGGAAGGCAGCACCCAGTTAAATGAAGCATCACGTTACGGATTTCTGATTGAAAGAAAATCCCCTGTGAGTTTAATGCCAGAGGACCAGATAAGTTCTATAAATGAGGTGTTGAAACCCAAGAAAGGGATTGCTCCGTTACTGCCAGCCCTAGAATTTGATGACAGGCCTGAGTCAGAAATAGCTGTACAGAACTCCCAGGACGATGGTCCCCATTTAGATAAACAGAGCGCTGCATGGGAGGTGAATGAGCTTCCTTATGCCAACGAACTAGTTGTAAACAAAATAGGAAGTGAATGTGTTTTAAATCAAGTGTCCCTTAATTCTCAAAACCATGCGAAGTTGTCAACTGACAAAGAGATGCCTGTAGCAGCGAGCGAGGGCTCCCGACAGAGCCAGCACCCTCCGTCAGAGGATGGAGCAGATGTCACTGCTGGTACCCAGACTGTTCCTATAAAGACAAAAATGAAAGACATCTCTCCACCAGGTGACAAAACCTGTGGTGCCTCTTCAAACAATCCCACCGTAAACAGCAAATCAGAAAGCCTAGAAAGAAAAACTGAAACAGCTGATTCAGGAGCAGAAGGTCTGCATTCCAGACTTCTCTCAAATCAGAAAGAAGCAGCAGGCTTGCCTCAAGAGGTCTCTGCCATGGAATGTCAAAGCATTCAATCTCGGGATCTCTCTAGCTGCCCTTGTGTAAGAAAAAACATCCCAGAGGAGAGCACGTGTTCTGCCCGTGCTGCCCTGGAGCCCAGCGAAACCATCCTGGGAATTGAGAACTGTCTGATAACCAAGTATGAAAATGCATTTCAGCACAGCGATCACCGCCCCCAAGGGAGAGAAGCCTCCGTGGAAAGTTGCATCCATAAAGTGAGTTGTACATCGGCGGAAAGTGAGCCAGATGGGGGAGAAACTGAAGGCAGCCTTCCAGGAGGTAAGATCAGAAACGAAATGATGGCAGGCATGTTAAATAGTGAAGCTCCAAACAGGACCATCCACACCACCTGTCACATCCATCCCAGCGAGGAAGGGCTAGAAGAAAAAGAACAGGACACACCCAAAGAGACTGTGTTTTGTAAACATAACATCTGTGATTGTGCCACACAGGAATTAAACCAACCTGCAAACATTCCAAGTCCTAAAAAATTGTTGGACCAGTTTCCTACTATTATGTTCCCCGGTGTTAAAAACATGAACCAAGCAGCTGAAACTCCTGAGCAGAAGGCAGATGAAGCCCTCGGCTGCCAGAGTAACCCAAACAGATCCAATGAATGCAGAAGTGAAGGTAACCCAGCTAAGGAGACACTAGGCAGCGACCAGAGAGAGGTGGTCGCAATGGCTAATGGAGAGGTGAGCCACAGCCTGAAGGATCTGCCAGTTGGTTCAGGCAATAACAGCTCATCGTCTGGTGGAAGCCTGAAGAAAGGGGCCTTTGAAAGGATTTCTGGTTGTGAGGAGCCCATAGATGGTATGGCAGACATGGTCTTCACAGGCTGTAGTGATAAGGGCACAGAAGGCGTTCTGGACATAAGGGTGTCTAGTACTCTTGATGGGGGTGCAAGGCAGGATGGGCCAGTGTTACAGGAAACTTCAAGGAGTGTGCTGTCACAAAGGGGAGAGCCTATTGCTGTATTTATGGGAAGGATCAACCAGGATTCAGATTCCCAAGATGCTGCTTCCTCGACAGCAGACTCTCTCGAAATTAAAAAATCACGTGAAGAGAAAGTATGCAGATTGTTAAAAGACTGTGAAATGGAAGTGTGTCCAGACTCTTGTGCCCCTGAGACAGGGTCTGTGGCAGATCATAAACCAAATGTAAGAGTATTGGATAGAATAAATGTGTCTTTAAATTATATTCATCTTGAACAGCAAGCTAAAGAAGCATCTCTGAGAGAAACACAAGGAACGATTGAAGGATCAAGACTAGAAATAAATTCTGAGCACGACAAGGGAAATGCCATTGGAATTTCCTCAGAAGAACTGACATCTTCTGGACACCAAGATGAGAACTCTCTTCCCCCAGGAAGCCTGAAATCCACTGAGATAATTCCTTTGTATCCGTTGTTTCAAGAAAAATCAGAAACAATTATGAATAGTGAAGAAACTGACCTGAAAAACCTTTTTAAACCAAAAGATGGTGAAACACCCTGTGAGAATGTAAAGGACTGCATGGTCCTGCCTGAGATGAAAGGAAGAGCACCAAGGGATAAGAGTAATCCTAGCGAAGAAAGCAGCACAGCCCTCATTGCGGAAAGTTCGCCTTTGACGATGGAAACAGAAACCGAAGTGAAAAGAGAAGAAACTGCAGAACACCAGAGGGGACCACCGGGTCAGTTTCCTGCTGTGGAGGAGTCTGAAGAGATGACTGTCAGAGAAGGTGTTCATGGTGATAACATGAGCCAGGTGTCTCAGACCCATCTTAAACCCCCGAGGGTGCTGTGTGATGCTGAGGACCAACAGAGCCAGAAGGTTTTGGACTACAAGGAAGAGGAACAGATGCATCAGAAAGAAGCACATGCAGCTTTGGAACAATGCACATCATCTAATATGTTGTCAGATGAGGTGCAAAGTAAGAGCCAACCTAAGGATCACAAAGCTAAGCCCACCGTGGTGAAAAAAATCACCCTAGCAAAGCCAGCCACAGGCGACACTGCTGCAGGGTTTCAGAAGCTGAAAGACCCAAAGGAGGAAAGCTTGTGTCGCCCATCAAAAAAGGACATTGAGTCCTGCGCAGGCCCTTGCCTCCATGATGTCCCCCGGAAAGCACAAGACCCCAACTCCGCTGGGCGTGATGAACTACGCGGTGCCTTTGGGAACACTTCACATCAGAAAGGAGTGCTTCCCTTAAAGAAGCAGCCCCACCGAACGTGTAAGAAAGTTTCCTGCCAGGAGCTAGTCAACATGGGGAGGAAAATAAGTAAAATCAGAAATTCTAAATTTTTAAAGAGCTCCTCTGAAACCATCCCCACAAACGCACACAGATTTCTCAGTTCACGCGCTGTGTCTGCACCCACGCAACTGGAAGCTGAAACAGCCCCTGCCAGGAGCCTTGTTAGCCACGTACCAAAGCAGAAGGCCACTCCAGGCCAGCCCTCGCGTAGCCTGAATATTCGGAAGCCTACCAAAGAATCAGCCTTATTCAGCAAGCTGTCCATCCTTGCCTCCAGACTGGCCCCAGCCACAAAGACCCAGAAGCTACGGTATCAGCGGTGTTCCTCTGACCTTCTTCCAATGGCTAAAAGCTACAAGCGGCTCAGATACAAAAGGCTCCTGGATGGGTTTTCCTACAGCACAACACAGCTGAATCCATGGTTGGCACGTAGTGATTGGGGCAGGAGGCCTAACAGTAAACCCTTGACGCTTTATTCGCTCGAAGCCATCAAAATGAGCTCCATAGATTTGAGCGACAAGATGCCATCCCTGTTGTTTGGTTCCGAAATCTTCCCAGTATCCTTTCACGTGAAGTCGGGCTCCGAGTGCGGGACCGAGTCCCCAAGGACTTTTCCCGAGCACTGTGCACCCGCGAGGCTCGCCTTAGGAGAGGCCCGCCGGTGCCCGTCTTCACCTCCCAAGTGGACCTTCTCTTTCTTCTTGACCCACGACTGCCCTGGGGTGGCCATGTTCAGGGAAGACCCTGGCCTCTACTGTCAAGCAGGCGCCCAGCCTCCACTGCAGCCTCCAGTTCCTCTCCAAGACCATGGAGCCACCGTCATAGTCCAGACCAGAGCGGGCTGCTCTGTCCTTGGCCTTCACACACTCCTAGCACTTTGTTCCCCGGGATGTTACCGAATCTGGACAAAAAAAAGGAGCTGCTCCAGCCACATGCCCACCATGCAGAGGCTTTTCCTGACCCAGTTTACCCAGGGTCTGAAAGGGTTACGGTCTCCCACCTCCATAGCAGACAAGGTCTTCTGTTCTCTGCCCTACTCGGTGGGCCGAGTACTGTCCATTTGGAGCCAGCACGGGCCTTCTGCCTGCCCCTTCGAAATCTCTGCTCTTGATTCCTCTCACAGCAAGCGGCAGCCACCTCTGGGCACCATGAGCAGGTAAAATCCATCCCCTGTTCTTTGCTGAAGTCCCATGTTTGCATCCTACCATTGGGGAGAGGAAAGGGCGCTCCTGAAAATTCAGGGCACAGAGGCTCTGTCTGCCATTTCCTGTTTATTGCCAAATCTCTGCTAAGAACATGCAGCAGTAATTCTGAAGTGTAGCCCCCTCTAATTTTCCTGAAGGGTCTAGATTTCTTGCAGAATCCTTTATTTTGTACCTTCCTTTGTTCTGTCCATTTAATTCTGTGAACCATTAAATCTTGAATCTCTCCTTTTCTCCTCTTGCCCTCACCTTGCAAAGAACATATCCCATTACTATAAGTAGTGACTTGTGACTTGTAACTATTACATGTTCACAAGGTATTATAACAGCCTGCACCTAACTCAGTGGTTGGTGTGTAAAGGATACAGAAGAAATACTTTTTAAATAAACTAATTAATTACATAGTCATCACCAAATCTAGTTCAGGAATCTCTGTGTTTCTTTCTGGAGCAGGGAAGCTTCAGAGATTTGCATTTACATATAATAGCTATAGAATTTATAGAATTTTAAGTGAACTGGAAAAGAGTTCTTGTGGTTTGACCACTGAGAATAGTTGAAAATAATTTCACCAATATCATTTTACCTTCTAATAGGAAATGAGAGAAGAAAAAGAATTTGGGAGTTACATCCCTAAAGATCTGCTTTAGACATAATAGGTAAATCCTCCTATTTGTAATCCTCTGAATAAACAGAAACTTTAAACATTATTTGGTTTGCCCTTATCATTGCTGTAGTTTAAAACTTCAACACCAAAAAAGCCTTAAAATTCCACACGGCCTGGGAGAGGCCTTGTTGTTTGTGTGTCTGGGCGGAGTCTCTCATGCAGAATCATTCTGTCATTGAAAAGCTTCTGGGGCATACTGTGAAGTTACCCAGCATCTTAGCAGAAAACTAACTAAATAAAAGAGCTTCAGAAAGGCACCCCAGAACCTGAATGTGGCTGATTGTGAGTTCTTGTCCTGTAGGTAAACAGGGAAATGTTCACTTCTTATTAGGCAGCCATAAAAATACAACAGGATGAATCAAATTGTTTTAAATGGTGGTGCACTGCTTCTGTTGCGTAGTTTGTTTTAAATGGTGGTGCACTGCTTCTGTTGCGTAGTTTGTTTGCCTCTACAACAAACTCTGCTCTGTGTCTGTAACACTCAGTTTTAAATCATGTTATCTTCTTTAAACTATGTCCAGTCCTAAGGTAGCATGGAGGGTAGTTATTCATTTCACCCTGTGAAGGTGAATGACCCTATGACCCTTTTCCCTCTTCCAGAACTCTTTCCTACCTGACTTTTCTGTTTTCTGGTGGGGAATATTTTCTCTCTCCCTTAGATCCTGTATCTGACATTTCATTTATTTTATTTTTTAGTTTACTTTTTATTATATATATGTGTGTGTGTGTATATATGTATTTTTATTTATTTATTTATTATTTTTAAAATTTTATTTGTTTACTTATTTTTGGCTGCATTGGGTCTTTGTTGCTGCACGCGGGCTTTCTTTAGTTGCGGCAAGCGGGGGCTATTCTTCATTGTGGTGCGCGGGCTTCTCATTGCAGTGGCTTCTCTTGTTGCAGAGCATGGGCTCTAGGCGTGTGGGCTTCAGTAGTTGTGGCATGTGGGCTCAGTAGTTGTGGCTCACGGGCTCTAGAGCTCAGGCTCAGTAGTTGTGGCGCACAGGCTTTGTTGCTCCGTGGCATGTGGGATCTTCCCGGATCAGTGATCGAACCCATGTCTCCTGCATTGGCAGGTGGATTCTTAACCACTGCGCCACCAGGGAAGTCCCTGTATTGTAAAGATTTAATTTTTTTTTTTAATTTATTTGTTTTTGGCTGCATTGGGTCCTCATTGCTGCGCGCAGGCTTTTTCTATTTGCGGCGAGTGAGGGCCACTCCTTGTTGCGGTGCGCGGCCCTCTCATTGCGGTGGCCTCTCTTGTTGTGGAGCACGGGCTCTAGGTGCACGGGCTTCAGTAGTTGTGGGACGTGGGCTCAGTAGTTGTGGCTCGCAGGCTTTAGAGTTTAGGCTCAGTAGTTGTGGTGCATAGGCCCACTTGCTCTGTGGCATGTCGGACCCTCCTGGACCAGGGATCAAACCCGTGTCCCCTGCATTGTTGACAGGCAGATTCTTAACCACTGAACCACCAGGGAAGTCCCTGTTTTTTTAATTGAAGTGGTAGGGGTGGTGTTTGTGGGAACTTTTTTTCTCATTGGCTCTAAAAGTGCCTTAACATCATATATATCCTTGGCTTAGAGCTTAGAAGTTTGCTGTGTTTGTAGACACACTTAGAAATGTTAAGCGTGATAAATTGGGGAGCCCCAGAAAGCAGGACTTAACCAAGATTAAATTAATTTATGTTTCCACAGGGTTTTCTCATTTGAACCTCATCCTCTAGCACTCCATAATATGGGTCAAACAGACATCTTTTTTGCCTTTTTTTTTATAGATGATGAGACTGAGGCACATGGTTTTTTCTAACTTGGGTCACTCAGCTGGTTGCTGTGTCAGCTGAGCTAGACCCAGATGAGGCCTCTGATTTGGTCAGCCCCTTTTGCAGTATTCCAGATTGGTGCTAAGCTCTCTAACAATCTGATTTATCTGTGTTTCAGCCATTGAACAAATTTCTCTTAACTTCCCAGAGGAGATGGATTATATGGTCATTATATAAACATCTGATTAATTAAACCTGTACTGTGTCTAAATTCAGTAGAAATGGATACAAGCTTTACTTTGAGGGGTACCAAAAGCTCTCCAATAATGCATATTAATGTATCTATAAGTGATTAATACCATTTTTCATCTATAAAAATCAAAGCTTAATTATAAAGGAACTAGCCCTGTGAACAGTTTTCATCTACATGGCCATGTTTTACGTGGAACTTGGCTTTAAAGATAAACAGGTTTCTTCACAATTTTTTGTAAGTTTATAGAAATTGGCAGATTTTATTTTAATATGGTTAATATAGAACTGAGGAGTGTATTTTTATCTTTAAATTACTTTTTAAAAACTTTAACATACACGTTCAACAACTTGATTAAAAGGTATAAGGTAAAGGGTATTCTTGTCCTCCTCCTTTCTCTTACTGTCCTCTGTATATCTCTCTCTGCCTTCTTTCCATTTAAGTTAGAATATAATCCTCCTGTCAGCCTGCCTCCATTCCAGTGATGGGCACATACATGTAATTCTCATGCCTGGGAGGGAGGTTTTCGTCTTCCTGGGTGACTGACACTTCTCGTCTTCCTTGGGCTCTGATTGAGCATCCTTCCAAACCCACGGTACACCAGAGCCTCTCCTGCCATCCCGCTGCCCTAACCTGCTTCTCTTGTACTTTTGCTCCACTTCAGCCACACTGCGTTACCGTCCGTGCCTCTTCCGGAACTGGAAGCTGCTTACAGCACCAGCGGCAGTCATGTGAGGTGAGGCTCCAGTGGCGCCTGGCACGTGAGGGCTTGTGGTTTGCAGTGTGTGTGTGTGTGTGTGTGTGTGTGTGAGAGAGAGAGAGAGAGAGAGAGAAAGAGAGAGAAGTGGGGGACGAGTGCACTGGTGGCTGGTATGGGTTGGGCATGGTATAATTCTGACCTCTTGTTCTCCTTCTAAGCCTGATCTACATCTCTCAGATGAACAATCTGAGGTTCAACCTGTGTAACTAAAGTTGTGTGATCAATCCTATTTATGAAAAAACGTCAAAATCCCTAGCCAGGTCATTGTACCACAAGTCCCCTTAAGATACTTCTTGGTCGTTTAGCCGATTTCAGTGCCCAGATGGGATTGATGTCGTCTGAGCACAATCCATTTGTTCAGTTCACTAAATGTCTTCTTCCCACAAAAAACCTGTTCCTTTTTACGTTTTTCCTTATTCACTGCATCTTCCTCGTTCATTATTCCATCACAGTGAAGTGGATTGACCACATTCTCGTCGTTTTTTGCATGTATAGACACAGGTGTGTCCAGAAGTGTCAGGAGGACAGGTTTACTGGGAACGTCATTCAGCTCTTGTCTGGATGTTAAGACGAATGTGCCGATATAGAAGGTGAACCAGTCCCATGTCGTTCTTCTCTGTCTCTCTCTCCATGGTGCTAGGCTAGAGCCTCCATTCCCTGCCTTGGTACCAAAGTCTCGCTTGGTAACAGACTCAGCTGTCAGCAAGCTCCTGCTTTCAGCCTCCGAGTTTCCGGTTCCTGGATTTGATGAGCTGGATGGTGTGACAGCCCCATGCCCCCGACCACAGAGCAGCCCCCCAGAACAGAAAGAGGTAAATTTAAAGTGCCTGTGAGGTCAGGTGGCGGTAGCACCACAGATGATGTGACAGGTACAGATGGGCCCCTGAGTCTCTTTGCTACCACCTTACCTTCAGCTGAGTACGGGAGGATAGCAAGACACTAAAGGATACCTTGAATCTCTTCTTCCTCGTCACCTTCCAGACCCTTTTCTCTTGATGACACATTTAACAGTGTTTAGAGAACTGAACCACAGAACGAGAAGCTTCATGCATTCAGAGACGAGTGAACAATGGTGTGCTTCAATTTTGCAGTATCTGCTGTCTCCAACAGTTGCAAATTTCCATATTGATAATCTCAGTATCTGAACTGCATGTACAGTAACATAAAGGGGGAGGTTGCTGAAAACGCTGTTGGCAGGAGTGGGGGCGGCGGGGGGTGGGAGCTTTGTCATAAACTACTTCCTGAAGTCATCTGTACACTGAGGAAGCAATGCGATGGGTGTCAGGAAAGGGGACTTCGTATATTTAGAATGTCTTACAACCTGACCATCTTTCTTCTTCTTAAACATAGACTGAGCCGGAGAAGAGGCCAAAGAAGGTCTCACAGATTCGCATCCGGAAAACCATTCCTAAGCCAGACCCTAACCTTACCCCCATGGGCCTTCCTCGACCCAAAAGGTGAGCGCCTTCTCTAACATGCATGTGTGCACTTTTTTGGAAGTTGGCAGAATATAATGACCTTTTGAATGATCATATACTCTGAGCTTTTGTTATACTTCTAGGAATTTATCCAAAAGAATTCATCGGTACTGTGGCCAGAGATTTGTGTGCAGGGATATTTGAACGCGTTCTCGATCACTTTTCCTGAGCTCTCTATGCCGGGTGCTGTCGCTCTGTGTACACAGTCCCAGTTCATCCTCCAAGGGTGCTGGAAGGTAGGCACAGCCGTCGTCCCCAGGTTTAGGTGACAGTGCCAAGGCTCAGTAGCTGAGAAATCTGTGTTAGGCCTGAGCGTCCCTCATGACAGAACAGGTGGTTCCTGTCTCTCACAGGTCTTACCTGACCCCACAGCCCAGGCTCACATTCTGTGCACAAAACTGGGAAGGGACCTACACATCATGAAGGAAAGATGTCTTTTTTTTGTTTTTTTCAAGAAAATGCTAGATCCATGTTATGGTCCATAGTATAGCCTTTAAAAATTTGGATTTTAAATATTTTTATGACAGAGCTGATTGCTAATTCCTATAAAGTGAAGTGGAAAGAAAAAGATTACTAAATTATGTATTGGTTGGGCGTGATTCCAAATTGTGTATTTGACGTGATTCCAGTTTGGGGATGATGTATATTACACAGACACAATGAAGATATAAACATTTTTAAAAGATCTCCAGAGTTATGTTTTCTTGTGATGGATTTCACTCCTTAATTTCTCATCAGCAAATGGAAGCCTGTATCCCTTGATTAACCCAAGGTAAGTTATTTCACCTTCTTGAGCTTCAAGGACTTACCTGTAGAATGTGAGTAAGAATTCCCAACACTTAAGATTGCTGTACAGTCCAGTTGAGAAAAAAATGTGCACTGTATCTGTTTTATTGCTTCACACAACACAAATGCGATAGTTAACTGTTACTATGATTTACGTTCCACTTTTCCCACGTGGTTCTTATCTTAACGTGTTGTGTTTTTATCCTACAGTTCTTTTATTGATCATCCTACCATGTCTTTTCAAGAGAAATTTTTAAAGTATTTCAGGTATCCTGGGTTGAATAGTACTTTTTACTAGAATGAAATATGGTTCAGAATCATGGTATATTCTCTCTTGAATTTTTATGTAGATAGAAGTTCTGGAAAACCTTATTAATAAAGATAGGTAGTTGGGAGTGGAAAGAGTTTCAATAGAACAATGACGTTCAATCCTTTCAACTTCTGTCAAGTAATATCAAAAAATCACAGCGTGATCTATCATCAAATCATATTTAATGATTTATTACCTAATCTTTTTTGAAAGCAAAGAATCAAACAGTGCTGACTCACTCGGGTTCTGTCACCCAGACTTTGGAGGCCAGCAGTGGCTCAGTTTATGGGACGTGCACTGAGAGGATCTGACCGGTTTCAGATACCTAAGAATTCTATGTTACTTTCTCACTTAAGGGCACTTTATTTAATCCTATATAATGAAAGGGTTGAAAAATATAAGATCTTCAATAAATCTTTACCCAAGACATCTTGGTAAAATGCTTTTATTACTTCAAATACACTTTTGTATAGACACTTTGAAGGTGCTGATTTAGGGCATTAAATTTATGGAAAATTTTTGAAATACAACTTACTTGGTGAAGGCAGTTTTTATTATTCAAGCCCATTGGCCAAATCATTCTTACTTCCTAACTTTTCTGCTTTCCAATTATAATATAGTCATCCCTCAATATCTTCGGGGAATTGGTTCCAGGAGACCCCCCGATACCAAAATCCACAGATGCTCAAGTCTCTTACTTAAAATGACCTAGTACAATGAATACAGCCTCCCCTCCATGTCTGTGGGTATGAAACAGTAAATATGTTAATATTTACCTTCAAGAAAATCATACAGACCATTGAAAAATAAATTATGGAACACTTCTTGTAACGTAGATTTCTAAAAGCCATAAGTCAAAATTAAAGTTATGTATAAGAATTTCCCATTTTTGAATTTGTAATAAAGCAATGTAATTTATAGCTAAAATAATGAATTATGAAGTGAGGAGTATGTTACAAAGCATGATATTGCTTCAGTAAATGTATACATGCACGAATAAAACTCATTATTAGACTTAGGAACAATTAAGAGTCATGTAAAAAATCAGAAATAAATCCACCAATTTATATAAATCTCATGATTGCTTCAATATTTAATGCAGGAGAAAAGTGTGTCACTGCAAACCAATTGGCATGGCATCTCATATAATTTTTGTTGTTAACAGGAAGTAGAAGTTATATTTTGTAAGATGAAGATTGAATAATTAACTTAAATATTTCCTTATATGATTTGATTAATGTTCTTCTAAGTGATAACAGACTGTGCATGAGAGTTGAGAATAGTTTGAAAAGACATTGTATACAGTTAAATACATGACCAAGCTATTTTTGGTGTTTGAAGCGCTCTCTTTTTTTTTTTTTTTTTTTTTTTTTGCAGTACACGGGCCTCTCCCGTTGCGGAGCACAGGCTCCGGACGCGCAGGCTCAGCGGCCATGGCTCACGGGCCCAGCCGCTCCGCAGCATGTGGGATCCTCCTGGACCGGGGCACGAACCCACGTCCCCTGCATTGGCAGGCGGACTCTCAACCACTGCACCACCAGGGAAGCCTGAAGCTCTCTTTCTTAAGTAGGCATTGTTTGATGATAGGTGGTGAGTGAGGCAAAGTCCCTCTGACAGCCCCATTCCACACCATATCTGAAATTAGGCTGAGTCCCCTCTCGCTAAAGCCGCTCTTCTCTTAGCGGAACCATGTGTAAGGTGGGGAAAGACACGTCCAAGACATGTTTACGGTGATTTCATTAATATCTGAGGAGGGCCTGGTGAGATCAGTGATTTTATTCTGATACCAAAGTAGAATTCAGGGTGGATAGGGGCTGTTCTAAAAGAATTTGTGAGGGGACTTCCCTGGCGGTCCAGTGGTTAAGACTCTGCGCTTCCACTGCAGAGGGCATGAGTTTGATCCCTGATTGGGGAACTAAGATCCTGCATGCCGTGTGGCGTGGCCAAAAAAAAAAAAAAGAAAGAAAAGAATTTGTGGGAATGGAGACGTTTACATGAGTGTAAGGACACTTCTCACGTGTGTCACATGCAGGAGATTAAAGACCGGGAGATTGGGGCTTCCCTGGTGGCGCAGTGGATGAGAGTCCGCCTGCCGATGCAGGGGACACAGGTTCTTGCCCCAGTCCGGGAAGATCCCACGTGCCGCAGAGCGGCTGGGCCCGTGAGCCATGGCCGCTGAGCCTGCGCGTCCGGAGCCTGTGCTCCGCAACGGGAGAGGCCACGACAGTGAGAGGCCCGCGTACCGCAAAAAAAAAAAAAAAAAAAAAGTTCGGGAGATTGATTACCCTCGAGCTGGGTTTCAGTGTGTCTGTGGAAAGTCTTCTAGTACACTGGTGTGAGGACCCCTGGTCTAGCAAAACCTTAGGGCTTTTACCTTAGTATCATGTTATTAGTCTAGGTCCAGTCAGGAGACGGAAACCACACAGTATTTTAAACAGGGGAAGTTTAAAGTCTTAAAGTATAACAGGAAAGTAACTGTTAAGGTGTACCGAGAATTCTGAAGGGCATCCTAGGGCCAAGGGAGAAGGGGGCCCTCTCCCCAAGATTGGAGTCTGACTTTGTTGGAGAAGGTGTGGTTGCAGCCCATCGGATAGCCAGGTTGCTAACGCCAGAGCTGGGCGAGCAGGAAACAACAACAGCAGCCTTCCAGGGCATGAGCTGAGGCTGGAGGGCAGACACCCGGGGTGTCAGGGTGCTGCTGCAGGTGCGTGGTCTGGGGCATGTGGCGTTTGCTCCAGGAGAGTCACAGGAAACAACCCTCAGGATGTTGGGGTCCCACTACGGGCTTCAGGTTAGTGCTGCAGGGGCATTGGGGAGGGCTCCACGCTCTGGCTATACAGCTGGGGCAACTGTCCCCATCCAGACCCACCCCAGACATCCCAGTACACGTGCACCCATGATGGGCCATGTGGCAGGAGCAAGAAAAGCTCCTTTGCTCCTCCAGTGTCCTCCAGTGCCTCCTTCTGCCAAAGCTCAGCACCAACTCACTGTGAAGAAGAAATGCATTAGGAGTCCAAGGTGCCATTGTCACAGAGCAGGTACTGAGGGTGCATTCTGAGCTGAGAAGCAGTAATTAGATAACTGGTACATTCCAGTAAACAATAAAAATTTAAACACATTCACTTGACCAAGAACTGTTCTTTTAGGAAGAGATATGAATAAATGGAAAGGCATGTATTTAACACAATTACAGAAATAAAGAAGCAAGAATAGCCTGGAAAATTCAGAAAAGGAGTGAAATAAGAGTACTAGTCTTAAGAGATCTTAAAATATATTGTCAAGTCTCAATAATTAAAACAGTATGATGCCAGAGCATAAATATACAAATTGGTAAAACAAAGTCCATAATTAGACACAAATACATAGAGAAATTTAGTATTTGACAAAGGTGTCCCCTCAAATCAGTGGTGAAAAGATAGACTATTCAGTAAAATGCTACTGGGACAGCTGGGTGGCCATTCTAGGAGTAATAAAGCTGGGGGACTTCCCTGGTGGTCCAGTGGGTAAGACTGTGTGCTTCCACTGCAGGGGACACAGGTTTGATCCCTGGTCCAGGAACTAGATCCTGCATGCCAGAACTAAGAGTCCACATGCCCCAACTAAAACCTGGCACAAGCAAAATTAACAAATAAATAAATATTAAAAAGAAGAAGAAGAAAGCTGGATCTCTACCTTATACCTTTCACTAGAATATCTTCCAAATAAAATCAGACTTAAATGTAAACAAATGAAGCCGTAAGAATAATTGAAGAAACTATAGGAAATGGTTAAGTATAACATAAAATTCAGAGCCATAAAATAAAAATCTGAAAAATATATGTCATAAAAATCTATCACTTCTGCTGGGAAAAAAAGAAACCAACTATAAACAAAGTCAAAACACAAACTCTTAATTAACTAGATAGGAGGAATCCTCTCACAGTGTATACATATATCAGGTCATCACAATGTACACTTGAAATATCTTACAGTTCTACGTGTCAGTTACACCTCAGTAAAGCAGCATCTAAATGAAAAATTTTAAACAGCTTTATTGAGAAATAGTTCACATACTGTGTAATTCCGTGTGTTTTGGTATACTGGCAAAAAAAGATACTAATCCCGAGCAGGATCAATAAAAAGAATTTCATAGCTAACTTCAGAAAGAAGTTAAGTATGAAAACTTCAGACTTCCAAAGACAAGGAGATAATCTTAAAAGAAGCCAGGGAACCTTATAAGTGTATACATCAAAATCTTCAAAATAACAGCAAATGGAATCCAGCAACATATTAAAAAATGATTATACACCTGACCAAGTGGGATTTATGCCAGGAATGCAAGGTTAGTTGAACACAGGAAATTAATCAGTGGAGTATACCACATTAATAGAATAAAGGGGGGAAAGCACATGATTATCTCATTAGATGCAGAAAAAGCATTGGACAAAATCCAACACCCTTTCATGATAAAAACACTCCATGAACTTCAGAATAAATAAGAGGGACTTCCCTGGTGGTCCAGTGGCTGAGACTCCGAGCTCCCAATGCAGGGGGCCTGGGTTTGATCCCTGGTCAGGGAACTACATCCCACATGCTGGAACTAAGAGTTCGCATGCCACAGCGAGGATCCCACACATAACAGCGAAGATCCCACATGCCGCAACTAAGACCTGGTGCAGCCAAATTAATATTTTTTAAAAAGGGAGAGAGAGAAATAAGAACTTCCTCAAATGAATAAAGGGCATCTACCAGAAAACCCAAAGCAGAAATCCTACTTAATTGTAAAACACTGAAAGATGGCCCCTAAGATCAGAAACAAGACGAGGATATTCAGTCTAGCCATTTCTATTTAACATTCTGCTAGAGGTTCTAGACAGGGCAATTAAGCAAGAAAATGAGATAGCACTCAGAAAGGAAGTAAAACTATCTTTTCAGTATCTTATATATAGAAAACCCTAAAGAATCCACTATTAGAGCTAGTGAATGAATTCAGCAAGTTTGCATGATATAAGATCAAGATACAAGAAAAAGAATTGTATTTCTGTACATTAGCAATGAGCAATCTGAAAATGAAATTAAGAAAACAGTTCCATTTACTGTAGCATCAAAAAAAAAAAAACAAAACCTAGGGATGAATTTAACAAACGAAGTGTAAGGCTTGTTCAGTAAACACTACAAACTACCAACTACTGTTGAAAGAAATTGAAGACCTGAATAAATGGAAAGACAAAGTGGAAGACTCACACTAACCCATTTCAAAACTTACTACATGCACAGTTAAAAATAATTGAGGGCTTCCCTGGTGGCGCAGTGGCTGAGAGTCCGCCTGCCGATGCAGGGGACACGGGTTCGTGCCCCGGTCCGGGAAGATCCCACATGCCGTGGAGCGGCTGGGCCCGTGAGCCATGGCCGCTGAGCCTGTGCATCCGGAGCCTGTGCTCCACAGCGGGAGAGGCCACAACAGTGAGAGGCCTGCGTACCACAAAAAATAAAAAATAATAATAATTGAAATGGTAAATTTGTATATTTTACCACAGTAAAAAAAAACACACAAACTTAGTACAAAGCTTCAGTAATCAAAACAGTGTGGTAATGTATAAGGATTGATATAAAACCAACGGAGGGGACTTCCCTGGTGGCGCAGTGGTTAAGAATCTGCCTACCAGGGCTTCCCTGGTGGCACAGTGGTTGAGAGTCCACCTGCCGATGCAGGGGACACAGGTTCGTGCCCCGGTCCAGGAAGATCCCACATGCCGCG